>NC_042978.1:8185813-8495813 GCF_901001165.1 Salmo trutta | reverse complement strand
TCAGGTTGGATGGGGAGCGTTGCTGCACAGCTATTTTCAGTTCTCTCCAGAGATGTTAGATTGGTTTCAAGTGCGGGTTCTGGCTGTGCCACTTAAGGACATTCAGAGACTTGTCACGAAGCCACTCCTGCGTTGTCTTGGATGTGTGCTTTGGGTCGTTGTCCTGTTGGAAGGTGAACCTTCGCCCCAGTCTGAGGTCCTGAGTGCTGTGGAGCAGGTTTTAATCAAGGATCTCTCTGTACTTTGCTCCGTTCATCTTTCCCTCGATCCTCCCAGTCCCTCCCGCTGAAAACCATCCCCACAGCATGATGCTGCCACCACCATGCTTCACCGTGGAGTTGGTGCCAGGTTTCCTCCAGACGTGATGCTTGGCATTCAGGCCAAAGTGTTCAATCTTGGTTTCATCAGACCAGAGAATCTTGTTTCTCATGGTCTGAGAGTCTTTTTAGGTGCCTTTTGTCAAACTCCAAGTGGGCTGTTATGTGCCTTTTACTGAGGAGTGGCTTCCATCTGGTCACTCTACCATAAAGGCCTGATTGGTGGAGTGCTGCAGAGATGGTTGTCCTTCTGGAAGTTTCTCCCATCTCCACAGAAGAACTCTGGAGCTCTGTCAGAGTGACCATCGGGTTCTTGGTCTCCTCCCTGACCAAGGCCCTTCTCCCCAGCTCAGTTTGGCCGGGCGGCCAGCTCTAGGAAGTCTTGGTGGTTCCATACTTCTCCCATTTAAGAATGATGGAGGCCACTGTGTTCTTGGGGACCTTCAACGCTGTAGAAATGTTTTGGTACCCTTCCCCAGATCTGTGACTCGAAACAATCTTGTCTCGGAGCTCTACGGACAATTCCTTTAACCTCATGGGTTGATTTTTTCTCTGACATGCACTGTCAACTGTGTTGACAGTGCATGTCAGAGCAAAAATCAATTGGACAAATCATGTCCAATCAATTGAATTTACCACAGGTGGACTCCAATCAAGTTGTAGAAACATCTCAAGGATGATCAACGGAAACAGGATGCACCTGATCTCAATTTTGAGTCTCATAGCAAAGGGTTTGAATGCTTATTTCAGTATTTCAGTTAAAAAACATGTTATACATTTGCAAAAAAGTCTAAAAACCTGTTTTCGCTTTGGCTCTATGGGGTATTGTGTGTAGATTAATGAGGGGAAAAAATTATGTAGTCTATTTTAGAATAAGGCTGTAATGCACACACACACACACACACACACACACACACACACACACGCACACACACGCACACACACGCACACACACACACACACACACACACACACACACACACACACACACACCTTTCTTTGACTCTGTGCTTTGTCCGCAGTCCCTCTCACTATCTCTGCACATTAAACGTGAAGGGGGATCCCCCACCTCTCCCCCCTGCCCACCTGAAGACCCCCACTCAGACAGATACCAGGTAGGTGCTTCACTACACACACACACACACACACACACACACACACACACACACACACACACACACACACACACACACACACACACACACACACACACACCCATTTGACATTTCTTTTGTGAGTAGATTTATCGTCTCTTCTCTTCTTATTCCACAGACGTTTCTTCGTGTGAGGACCAACAGACATACAAGACTGAATGGTATGTGGTCAGAAATAAATGTGATTTCAAAGAAGAGCTGTTGGTTCAGATGGGTGGGGTAGTTGGGTCGCTGCTTTTGCATTGGGGTATTTGGCTGTAAAATGATACTCAAAAGGCCAATCATCGGGTAGGATATATTTACGGAGATTGTTAGAAGAGGCATTGAACTGGGGGCAACTGAGCAACCAGTCTGACTGTCCCTACAACTGTCACTGAGAGAACTGTCCCTTTTTGACCTAGCACCAACACGAGCAGAGGATCTATTAACCCCTTGACCTTTCACCTCATGATATGTTAACAGTCGATTACCTCCGCTGGTGCAGGTGCTACGCCAAACCCACCCAATTTCATCCCCACAATGAAACTCCCCTAACCCCAGACAGCACACAAACTGGTAAAAGGCACGAGCCACAATATGGCCGACTTTATACCCCAATAATTAAATTGAGAACTATTCATACAGACTAGACTCACAGACAATTTAAAAAAATAAATTATACATTTTGGGAAACAGACTTTCGATTTTTCAACCATAAACACATAACATTTTTTAGACAAGAGCAATTTTCCACATTGTAGCTTGTAGTCTGCTGATTGTTCGCCATTATCTTCGCTGTGCAGTACACGTGTATAAGTAGTTACTTCTAAAACCATGGTTTGTCCAGTATCCAGTAGAGAAACCTACCTTTCCTCTTCCTCTATCTCCAGCGTGAATAGGTCTCAGTTGGCTTTGTTGAGGTCTACTAGCTTTTATGACAGATTATTCAGTACAGTATAATGACTTTCTAAAGAGACGTTAGGGAGAAGATTGGCCTCTTCTAGCTGTTAGTTAATCAGCCTGTCTTTTTTTTTGTCCGTTTGACAAGAGCTGCGTCCAAAATGGCACCCTATCCCCTATTTAGTGTACTGCTTTTGACCAGATCCTCATTGGCCCTGGTCCAAAGTAGTGCACCATAAAGGGAATAGTTTGCCATTTGGGACACATCCAAGGCCCTCATCTATTACCATCTCCTTAACCCTCATTATCCGGGTGGGTCATGGTTAGTGGCTCTCTGTCCCTGGTGGCTACTGTCATCCTACTGAAATTACACTCTCCTAAAAGTTAATGTCCCCATAGGCAATCTGCAGTTAAGAAAACAATAAAAAAAAACACTAAGTCCACAGTTGTTGTTCTACTGTGATATGTTTCTTATTGTGTGTGTCGTTGAGTGTGTGGGGGTGGGGTAGGGTGTGTGTGTGTGCGTGTGTGTGGTGGGTGGACGTATTTAACTATACTTGTGGGGACCAGAAGTCCCCACAAGAATATTAAACAAACACAAATGTTGACCAACTGGGGACATTTTGTTAGTCCCCCACTATGTCAAATTCTATTTCTAGGGAGTTTAGAGTTAAGGTTTGAATTAGGGTTAGAATTAGGTCTAGGGTTCGGTTTAGGAGCTAGGGTTAGGGTGTCACGTCCTGACCAGTAAAGGGGTCATTTGTCATTGTAGTATGGTCAGGGCGTGGCAGGGGGTGTTGTTTCTGTGTGCTTTGGGTTTTGTTTGTTTCCAGGGGATATGTTCTAGTTTTCCTTTTCTATGTTCATTTTTCCATGTGTGGCCGAGTATGGTTTCCAATCAGAGGCAGGTGTCTTTCGTTGTCTCTGATTGGAAGCCATACTTAGGCAGCCTGTTTTTTCCTTTGGGTTTGTGGGTGGGTGCCTTCTGTATAGTCTGTGAACCTTACAGAACTGTTGATTGTCGGTTTGTTATTTTTGTTTAATTGTTCACTTTATTACGATAATAAAAGAAGATGAGCACCGTACCCGCTGCGCTTTGGTCCCCTTTCATCGACGCGTGTGACAGAACCACCCACCAAAAGAAGACCAAGCAGCAGGGTAAGGAGCAGGAGAGGAGGTATCTCGAGTCGTGGACGTGGGAGGAGATCCTCGATGGAAAGGGTCCATGGAGCCAGGCTGGGGAGTACCAGCGCCCGAAGGGAACGACGGAGGTACGAGGCGTTGTATCCTCCTATTCAGGAGGTGAAGAGGCAGCCCCAAAAAATTTTTGGGGGGGGGCATAAGGGGAGTTTTGCTAGGTCAGGGGGGAACCCTGACCTAACTTCCCGGGCATTTCGGAGGGAGCCGTGGAGGAAACCAAAGCCGGTCAGGGAGTCAAGAGCGGATGACGACGCTGGATTCCGGAGTAAGGGACTGGTGGAAAGCGCACGACGGAGCAGACGCACAGAGGGAGGAGCTAGGCAGTATGGAGGAATGCGCACTGTGTCGCCCATACGTACTCACAACCCGGTGCGGTTGATACAGGCTCCTCAACGTTGTCGTGCGACAGTTAGCCGGCAGCCAGGAAAAAGTGCGCCGGCTCAACGTATCTGGTCTCCAGTGCTGCTCCTCGGCCCAGGATATCCTACGCCTGCTCCACGCACGATACCCTGCATTCCCCAGCACAGCCCAGTTCGTCCTGTGCCAGCGCTCCGCCCTTGCCGGGCTATAGTCATCATCGGGCCAGGACGGGTTGTGCCAGCCCTGAGCGACAGACCTCCAGTGTGCCTCCAAGGCCCAGTACGTCCTGTGCCTGCTCCGCGCACTCTCCGTCCAGCGACGCTCCCCAGTCAGGAGCCTCCAGCGATGCTCCTCAGGCCGGAGCCTCCAGTGACGCTCCCCAGTCAGGAGCCTCCAGCGAAGCTCCTCAGCCCGGAGCCTCCAGCGACGCTCCTCAGCCTGAAGCCTCCAGCGACGCTCCTCAGCCCGGAGCCTCCAGCAACGCTCCCCAGTCAGGAGCCTCCAGCGACGCTCCCCAGTCAGGAGCCTCCAGCGACGCTCCTCAGCCCGGAGCCTCCAGCGACGCTCCCCAGTCAGGAGCCTCCAGCGACGCTCCTCAGCCCGGAGCCTCCAGCGACACTCCTCAGCCCGGAGCCTCCAGCGACGCTCCTCAGCCCGGAGCCTCCAGCGACGCTCCCCAGTCAGGAGCCTCCAGCGACGCTCCTCAGCCCGGAGCCTCCAGCGACACTCCTCAGCCCGGAGCCTCCAGCGACGCTCCTCAGGCCGGGGCCTCCAACGACGCCTCTCAGGCCGGGGCCTCCAGCGACGCCTTTCAGGCCGGGGCCTCCAGTGACGCCTCTCAGCCCGGGGCCTCCAGCGACGCTCCCCAGTCAGGAGCCTCCAGCGACGCTCCCCAGTCAGGAGCCTCCAGCGACGCTCCCCAGTCAGGAGCCTCCAGCGACGCTCCTCAGCCCGGAGCCTCCAGCAATGCCTCTCAGGCCGGGGCCTCCAGCAACGCCTTTCAGCCCAGGGCCTCCAGCGACGCCTCTCAGCCCAGAGTCTTCTGAACGGGAGCTACGCCCAGAGCCAGAGCCACCTCCGTAGTGGGAGGATTGGCGAAGGGGGGGTGTAGCACAGGAACCGTCGTTGACGGTGGCCACCCTCCCTTCCCTCCCTTTAGGTTTGGGGTTGGTTTTGAAGGGTTTTTTGTTTTGGAGGTGCAGTCGGGGTCTGCACCTTTGGGGGGGGGGGGGGGGGTACTGTCACGTCCTGACCAGTAAAGGGGTCATTTGTCATTGTAGTATGGTCAGGGCGTGGCAGGGGGTGTTGTTTCTGTGTGTTTTGGGGTTTGTTTGTTTCCAGGGGATATGTTCTAGTTTTCCTTTTCTATGTGTGGCCGAGTATGGTTTCCAATCAGAGGCAGGTGTCTTTCATTGTCTCTGATTTAAAGCTATACTTAGGCAGCCTGTTTTTTCCTTTGGGTTTGTGGGTGGGTGCTTTCTGTATAGTCTGTGAACCTTACAGAACTGTTGATTGTCAGTTTGTTATTTTTGTTTAAGTGTTCACTTTATTACGATAATAAAAGAAGATGAGCACTATACCCGTTGCGCTTTGGTCCCCTTTCATCGACGCGTGTGACATAGGGTTAAGGTTAGGGCTAGTTTAAGGGTTAGATTTAGGGTTAGGTTTAGGATTAGGGGATAGGGAAAATAAGATTTTGAATGGGACTGCATTGTGTGTCCCCACAAGGTTAGTTATACAAGACTGTGTGTGCGTGCTTGTGCGTGTATTTGTCTGTATTCCGGTCTATATTTATTATTAGGAGTGACTTTCATGTTTACCCCCATTGTCAGAAAGCAGAAGCAATACCTCTCTACTTTACCTCCTTCCTTCGGGTCTTTATGTGGGTGTTTACTGTACCATGTGTTGCTCCTTCACTCCAAATAAGGAGTTGTGCAGCCAATTGCTAATATTTAGCTCTACGGACATATTCTAGTTAACCCTCTCTACATGTCTGTCTGTGTGGGTGCTCTTTCAGTCAGGATCGGCAAGCTGAAGAGGAGGAAAGCTGACGAAGTTCAGGTATATTCTTAAATATTAACTGGCATTGTATTGTAGGCGACAGTAGCAAGTAGAAATGTATTGTATGAGTGCTGTCCTGGATGCAAAACTGGCCTATCCCCTTAGATAGGCCAGCTGCAAAGTCAAAATTGGCTATATTGTAAAAATGCATAAAAACATTTTTATGTTAGGGTTAGCCATTAGAGTTAGCAGTGTGGTTAAGGTTAGGGTTTGGTTTTGTAAGGTTGGCATGAATGATTCGGGAGACAAGCGCAGGAATGCGTAATAGTTTTTTTTATTATACCCCAAATTACGGCGTGCCAAGGCACAGGGACGAATACCAAACAAACACCTAACAAAAACACAGGGTTGAACCCAAACAAAAGAGCGAGGTGTACCTTGAATAAATAACTCACGCACACAATGATTAACACACGGGATGAGACCATAACCATCTGCACAATCCACAAAAAGCCCAAAACACACAGCACAGGTACTCACATGCACCAACGGACATTGTAACAATAATCGACACCCCAATGGAAACCAAAGGGCACATAAACTCAGCAAAAAAAGAAACGTCCTTTTCAGGATGCCTAAGACAAGTGCTACAGGGAGACAGGGTGGACAGCTGATCGTCCTCGAAGTGGCAGACCATGTGTAACAACACCTGCACAAGATCGGTACATCTGAACATCACATCAGCGGGACAGGTACAGGATGGCAACAACATCTGCCCGAGTTACACCAGAAACTAACAATCCCTCCATCAGTGCTCAGACAGTCCGCAATAGGCTGAGAGAGGCTGGATTGAGGGCTTGTAGGCCTGTTGTAAGGCAGGTCCTCACCAGACATCACCGGCAACAACGTTGCCTATAGGCTCAAATCCAGTGATTGGACCAGACAGGACTGGCAAAAAGTGCTCTTCACTGATGAGTCACGGTTTTGTCTCACCAGAGGTGATGGTCAGTTCGCGTTTATCGTCGAAGGAATGAGCGTTACACCGAGGCCTGTACTCTGGAGCGGGATCAAGTTGGAGGTGGAGGGTTCGTCCTGGTCTGGGACGGTGTGTCACAGCATCATCGGACTGAGCTTGTTGTCATTGCAGGCAATCTCAACGCTGTGCGTTACAGGGAAGACATCCTCCTCCCTCATGTGGTACCCTTCCTGCAGGCTCATCCTGACATGACCCTCCATCATGACAATGCCACCAGCCATACTGCTCGTTCTGTGTGTGATTTCCTGCAAGACAGGAATGTCAATGTTCTGCCACGGCCAGCGAAGAGCCCGGATCTCAATCCCATTGAGCACGTCTCAGACCTGTTGGATTGGAGGGTGAGGCCTAGGGCCATTCCCCCAGAAATGTCCGGGAACTTGCAGGTGTCTTGGTGGAAGAGTGGAGTAACATCTCACAGCAAGAACTGGCAAATCTGGTGCAGTCCATGAGGAGGAGATGCACTGCAGTACTTAATGCAGCTGGTGGCCACACCGGATACTGACTGTTACTTTTGACTTTGACGCCACCTTTGTTCAGGGACACATTATTCCATTTCTGTTAGTCACATGTTTATGGAACTTGTTCAGTTTATGTCTCAGTTGTTGAATCTTGTTATGTTCATACAAATATTTACACATGTTAAGTTTGCTGAAAATAAACGCAGTTGACAGTGAGAGGACGTTTCTTTTTTTGCTGAGTTTATATACAAATACAATCAGTGGGAATAGGGGCCAGGTGTGCGTAATGAATGTTCCAGAGGGATCCGTGACAGGTTTTAAATCCGATTTTATGACTTTGTGACTGTGCCAGCTAGTGACCACTGCAAAGCTGCCTCCAGAACAAGATTCATGATAAAAATGCTAACCTGCGCGACAGCAAGCCTAGCTATTCCTTGGCAGCCGTCATACTGTATACCGTACTGGATGTCTTAAAATGATTGATGACGGATAGGGCAGGTGAATTGGTCCTGAAACAGGTTAAAAGACTGTTGTGCCCATCTGTGCTTAACCCCTGATATTGTTTACTGCCCATCAGCCTCAGTGTGGCCATGTTTCTACTGTACCATAGGTTACCCCTAGGAGATACATCAGTGACAACCAAGGGCTATGAGATATGCATTTGCGTTACTCAAAAACAAAATGGTGTGTGTGTGTCTGTGAGTTTGTGTGTATGTGTCTGGCTGCGTGGCTTCATCATGCGTACGTGTCTGTGTGTGTCCTTTCAGGACATTTTGGTGGACCTGGGAGGAGAGGGGGAGCAGTGGAGGGAGCGGAGGAGGTTACAGATGACATCCATGCTGGGGGGGTTTAAAGGTAACTGGGTGACCCTCTGACTGGGTCTTGGGTCTGATGCAGTGGGGTGGATAATGTGACTGGGTGACAGTTAGAAAGACACTGGACCTTTCAGTCCAGATTATGCTGCAGTATCTATAAGGCTGAATTTGCGCTCCCTTACCTAAGAAAGCTCTACCCTAAGTATATGGGTTGCAGATAGGGTTCCAACATTTCCAGGAATTCCAGAAATCATATTCCTCTCCTAATTCCAGGAATCTTCCAACCAGGATGTCTGGAAAACCAGGGAATTTTGCGAACGCTCACAGAATTCTTTAGCCCTTGTTGCAGAAAAAAGGAGATACTGTAGGTGACATGGAGAAATCCTATGAAACACTCCACCCATTTTGTAGTTTTCATAATTTACTTCTGAAAATGGGTTTTCAAGTGTCACCTTTCAATGGCCTTAGACAGGCAAAAACGGCTTGCCTTTCATTGGCCCTGAACATCTGCTCTTAGCACTCAATAGTCAACATGACACCGCCTACCATGTGAGAATGTGCTAGGTGAAAGTGAGGATGCCAGAGAGGGTATGTCCCAAATGGCACCCTGTTCCCTTTACAGTGCAAAAGTAGTGGGAATACTACTTTTATTTTTTAGGGAATAGAGTGCCATTTGGGATGGAGATAATAATGAGGCTCTCCTCAGGGTCGGTATTTGTGAGCAGCAGCACATCCAATGAGGGCCGTGGTGACAGTGATGCTGACCTGGACGTTGATGGTGACGACACCGTGGACTACGGAAGAGCACAGTATCCTTCTAATTTACCAATCTCCGAAATTCCACACGACGGACAAGAATGTGGCAGCATTGAAGAAGTTAACGTTGTTGCACACAGAACAAACAATTCAACAAGGGAACAATGTACCATTGTTGAACGCAGCAACAGTCAGACATAGAAAGACGAAATGAACCTACGGTGAGAAATGCAGGACACCACATAAGGTGTTCACATTCCCCTCAATTGGAACATCCATTCGACCATATATATTTCTATGGTTCCACTGCATGTTTATGTTTCCTTAGCCTGATGATACAGATATACAGAGGCAGACATCATCCCCTGTTCACAACGGGAGCCTGGGGAGGTGGAGGAGAGGAATGCACTGAGGGGGGCTGTTTTAAAGTACGTACCACCACAGGCGGTACTTCCATGGCCCCCAACAACGCCTCCTTTTTGTGTTGTTATTATTATCTGCATTAACTGTCTTGTTCGTTCTAAACACGATCCTACTTTTGTTTCTCAGTGTTGGAACTCTGTCCAACAGAGTAACTCTGGAACATTCAAAATGGACAAATGAGGGTGAGAACAGCTACGGTATCAGTACATGTGGTTTCTCGAATGAGTTCACGTGTAGTACTTCATTAGTTGGATATTACACTTTTTCTCAATTGTGTACAAGTCATTTTTGGATCTGTGTTGAAATGTATCTAAAGCAGAACAGCAATGATCAATTGCTCAAATACATTTACACAACTTTTGATCATTTTCTTGCCTTGGTTCCCCGACTTGCGTATTTTAGACCATCATTTATAGATCTCTCGTTGCCATTGAAAGCAAGTTTAAGAAGCGGTAGGTATGTTCAATGTTCGCTATTTCTATGCGTCCCGTTCTTTAGTTCACGTTTTTTGACTTTCAAATAGCTAAAAATACAATATTTTTTGTTTTAGATGGTACAATGACTGCTTGTTTTGTCACATAAACTGAAATTAGGTGAACTATTAGAATTTTAGCAACCAGGAAATGGCGGATCGATTCCTGCGTATTGCACCTTTAAGTGTTTTCGTCACAGAATATTAACACATTGTTTTCATCAGAAGAGAAATGTGTGCAATTGTGTTCATTGTCTCCGTCAATCAGTAAATACTACTGTACAAAATTCGAAATCATCCCATCAGCACCATAGCATGTACACTATATGGAAAGATCTAGTCAATGGGGACAGACTTATTGTTATGATTTTTTACAATATTGCGGACATGGAGAGTTGCAGAGAATGAAATTGGGTTACTTCTAAGTAACTTTGGGTGATCATCTCAAACATTGGACCTTCTATTATAGAGCTTGGGATTTAGGCCTATACATTCATATCAGCTGTCTTCCTCCATTCCTTATTTCTGTTGTGTTTCTGTGCGCCAATGGAAAGTCTACAAAAACGATGAGCAAACCAACCTTCGTATTGAGTACATAGAATTGGATTGTGATGATAACGATGAATGAATCCTATTTTAATTTGTTATCTGGAGTAATATTTGATTCGATGTGTATGAAATTGTTTGGTGAAATATGCATAAAAGGAGAGTAATTGCCCATAATTCTGCACCTTTGGTTCGTTTTACTTCTGATTATGAGGATTTGCTGACTGCACAGAAAATGTGTCGCTCTACTGGCACTTCTAAAACACAGACTAACTTTCTGTTTCCTCTGCTTGGACTCGAGAGTTAAGTAGCTATTGATGCGGTAATCTTTTTTGCAGGCAGTCGTGTTCTTTCGATGAATGCAATTTGCAATTTTGATGCTATAATATCGTTTTGATGAATGTATTTCTGTTTTGAGAAGGCAACTACATTTTGAAAACGCATTTACTGTTTTGCGAAAGGACACAGAGTTCTGCCTTGTGGACTCTGTTTTGAAAATCAACAACATCGTTCCAAAAAAAAAATGCTTGTACGTGATTGATAAAAACTGTAATGATTGGGGGGTGTCCCAATTTAAAATTATAGTCTTCTTTTGCTACAGGATGTCCATCCACCAGCAACGGAGAACGCAACAAACTGGACAACAGCATAGCCTCCCTACACAGGACCTGTAAAAACAGTGACATAGAGATGTAAGTTCTGAAAATAAAATTGTGAAAATTTTCCACATTACCATTAACTACGTGGTACTGTAAACCGTCCCAAAAATCCCAACCTAAACTCTATCTTTTCCCTAAGCTCATCTATAAATCAAGCTCAACTCATAGAGGACGACTCGTGGTGACTGAGTGTGTATGAATGTGAGTGTGCCTGTGTGTGTGGTACTTGCCCTACCCCTCTCTCAGCTTTCTCTTCCCATGATAAATGAGACAGTGAATGCTGGCAATGTGATTGCTCCTAAAATTCATGCTCTATGTACATGTCTACCAGCTAATCATTTCATCCATCTTCGATTTATAAATGACTCAAGCCTCTTCTTCTCCTGTCTCCCTCACTCCCTTCCTCTCTCTCACTGTATGTGTGTGTGTGTGTGTGTGTGTGTGTGTGTGTGTGTGTGTGTGTGTGTGTGTGTGTGTGTGTGTGTGTGTGTGTGTGTGTGTGTGTGTGTGTGTTCAGGGTCTCTGAGGATTCGGCACTCACGACACTCGATGCACTAAAAACTCGGATACGAGACCTAGAGAAGCAGATGTCCAGAGGAGACAGATACAAATGTCTCATCTGTATGGTGAGTATATGGCCTGAATCCCAGCCTGTTTGTGCTGTCATGCCAACTCCTTGTTACTCATTATCATTGTTTATCTTGACAATGAACAACTGATTTGGATAAGAGCACAAAGACGTCTGGGACAAGGCTAGTTAGTATAGCAGCACTGGGAGGAATCTAGTTCAACAGAAGTACTGAATTGTATACTGATAACCTTTCATTGAACTAATGAAACACACTATGAGACCCAAAGTTTTTTATAATTTTTAAAAAATGTACCTTTATTTAACTAGGCAAGTCAGTTAAGAACAAATTCTTATATTCAATGACAGCCTAGGAACAGTGGGTTACCTGCCTTGTTCAGGGGCAGAATGACAGATTTTGTACCTTGTCAGCTCGGGGATTCGATCTTGCAACCTTTCGGTTACTAAGTAAGCACATTCCAATTGAACAATTGATTTAATCCAGACTTTTCAGGAATGTATCACAGCTACAGTGCATAAGTATTCATACCCCTTGACTTTTTCCACATTTTGTTACATTACAGCCTTATTCTAAAATTGATTCACCAATCTACACACAATACCCCATAATGATGAAGCGATAACAGTTTTTACAAATATTTTTGCAAATGTATAATTTCTTTTGAACCTTATATACGTAAGTATTCAGACCCTTTGTTATGAGACTCGAAATTGAGCTCCGGTGCATCCTGTTTCCATTGATCATCCTTGAGATGTTTCTACAACTTGATTGGGTCCACCTGTGGTAAATTCAATTGATTGGACATGATTTGGAAAGGCACACACCTAAGGTCCCACAGTTGGCAGTGCATGTCAGAGCAAAAGCCAAGCCATGAGGTCAAAGGAATTGTCCGTAGAGCTCCGACACAGGATTGTGTCAAGGCACAGGTCTGGGGAAGGATGGTGAAAATGTTCTGCAGCATTGAAGGTCCCCAAGACCACAGTGGCCTCCATCATTCTTAAATGGAAGACGTTTGGAACCGCCAAGACTCTTCCTAGAACTGGCCGCCCGGCCAACCTGAGCAATCGGGGGAGATGGGCCTTGATCAGGGAGGTGACCAAGAACCCGATGGTCACTCTGACAGAGCTCCAGAGTTCTTCTGTGGAGATGGGAGAACCATCCAGAAGGACAACCATCTCTGCAGCTCTCCACCTATCAGGCCTTTATGGTAGAGTGGCCAGACGGAAGCCACTCCTCCGTAAAAGGCACATGACAGCCCGCTTTGAGTTTGACAAAATGCACCTAAAGGACTCTCAGACCATGAGAAACAAGATTCTTTGGTTTGCTGAAACTAAGATTGAACTCTTTGGCCTGAATGTCAAGCGTCACGTCTGGAGAAAACCTGGCACCATCCCTACTGTGAAGCATGGTGGTGGCAGCATCATGCTGTGGGGATGTTTTTCAGCATCAGGGACTCTGAGACTAGTCAGGATCGAGGGAAAGATGAATGGAGCAAAGTACAGAGAGATCCTTGATGAAAACCTGCTCCACAGCGCTCAGGACCTCAGACTGTGGCGAAGGTTCACCTTCCAACAGGACAATGAACCTAATCACACTGTCAAGAAAACGCAGGAGTGGCTTCGGGACAAGTCTCTGAATGTCTTTGAGTGGCCCAGCCAGAGCCCGCACTTGAACGCGATCGGACATCTCTGGAGAGACCTGAAAATAGCTGTGCAGTGACGCTCCCCCATCCAACCTGACAGAGCTTGAGAGGATCTGCAGAGAAGAATGGGAGAAACTCCCCAAATACAGGTGTGCCAAGGTTCTAGCGTCCTACCCAACAAGACTCGAGGCTGTAATTACTGCCAAATGCGCTTCAACAAAGTACTGAGTAACGGTCTGAATATGTGATGTTGTGATAATGTGATATTTCATTTTTTCATTTTTTATACATTTTAAACAAATCTAAAACCCAGTTTTTGCTTTGTCATTATGGGGTATTGTGTGTAGATTGATTGGGGGGGGGGGGGGGGGGGAAACGATTTAATTCATTTTAGAATAAGGCTGTAACGTAACAAAATGTGGAAAGCTGTTTCATCCATCCTAGCGACTTAACTCATCCATCCACTCATCCATCCTCTCAAGCGGCACTAATACAGCAGATACAGACACTTAGCGCCATCTAGTGACAGCTGTCTCCCATTTAATCAGAGCGGGAACAGGGCAGAATGTGGAATGTGTAGCACTGTGTAGCACTGTAATCCCATACTGTCTCTCTCTCTCTCTCTCTCTGTCTGTCTGTCTGTCTGTCTGTCTGTCTGTCTGTCTGTCTGTCTGTCTGTCTGTCTGTCTGTCTGTCTGTCTGTCTGTCTGTCTGTCTGTCTGTCTGTCTGTCTGTCTGTCTGTCTGTCTGTCTGTCTGTCTGTCTGTGTGCCTGTGTGCCTGTGTGCCTGTGTGCCTGTGTGCCTGTGTGCCTGTCCCTATAGGACACATATACTACGCCCCTCACCTCCATCCAGTGCTGGCACGTCCACTGTGAGGAGTGCTGGCTCCGCACACTGGTAAGAATAAAGAAAAACGGAAAGAAATCCTGTCAGATAATGCTAAGCTAAGGAGCATGGTATAAGAGATATTACATACAACAAATGGTATTTCTGTAAAGCAGTCACACATTGCTGTGTTTTGTCTTCTAGGGGGCTAAGAAGCTTTGTCCACAGTGTAACACCATAACTTCACCTGGGGACCTGAGACGGGTGTATCTGTAACCCGGCGGGGCCAGGGAAGCACAGACCTTTGAGGGGGACATAAGGGCAGCTGGCCTGTCAGAGATCACCCTTGTCTTTGCACCTTAATCTACCCCCCACCCCACCCCACCCCACCCACCCACCTTCCGAACTGAGTAGGGGCGCACCTCATGAATAGATGGTACCCATGACTGGGTATTGCACAACGATCAATGTCCTTTGACGTTTTAGGCTTGACATTTCACCTTTGGTTTGCCCAGCTGGATGGTATTCGTAATGTACCAAGCTCACCTCCACCTTTAGTGAGCCAGGACAGTTCTAAGAGAAGGACTCTGTGCTCAATCCATTAATCACCATAAGGTATATAAATGACAAGAACTGAAGTATTCTCAGCGCTCAGGCACTGAAAGAAAGCTTTCAGATGGATTTAGATCACTCTGGACTATTATCATATACTGTATACTCTTTTTAGAAATAATAATTGTCTGTTTTTATCAAGATAAAGCACATGTAAATAGTTTTGTGTATGTTTTCAATTGTGTATGTGAAAAAGATGAACACTCCCGTTGTGTTTACGGTCATGTTCTTATAAAGTCATGCTTTTTGGTTAGTTAGGGTGGGAGGAAAGTGTGAACATAGCAATTGTCATATTCTGAGATTAATTATTTTGTGTTTGTCGTTTAGGTTGTGTTTCTTTGTACAGGAGTACAACGTGTAATTAATCAATGTTACAAAAAAAACAATGTGTCTTTAAAAAAGATGGTTATTGCATAAATATATATAAAAAAAATATCTACACTAACGACATCATTGAAAAACATTTATTCCACTGATTTTTGATTTAGGCCTAGATTCAATCTGATCGAGGGTTATAGGCACTGCGACGTTTAAAGGCAATGTTCCCGTGTTCGCATAGATCCCATTCACGCTAAAGCTGCATGTGTCGGCTCAAATTGGAAATTGACTTTAAAAGCTGCATCGCCTATAACCCACGATCGGATTGAATCCCGGCCTTAGAGTCAATGTGTGTACAATGTTAAAGATCAAAACCATAATCTCGCTTTTACACTTTATAACAACTGTCATGGATACCGGTAAACAATTATAAACGCTTATACATGTTTAAATGCTTTGTAAATGATTATTGTTAGGCTTATGAATTGTACTTTTACCAAAAAATGAAATACTTATTTAGTTCATAAATAGTTCCTTAATTCTTATTCATGAAAGTTTTTATAAAGTTTTACCGAAGTCTCTTGATCTAAATGATGTTCACAGTTCGACGAATTAGTCCTGACCTGTTGTCCATATCTTTGGTGTGATTTGTTCCATCATAAAAAGCCAAGCAGCTCCTTGCATGTTGATCTGTTCAGTCCGGAGCCTTGATATACTGTATGTCTATGCAATTGTCCTTTAAGAAACAAATGGGTTACTTCAGGATTAGTCCAGCCCAGCCCAGGTCAGGTCAAGACTAAGCCATTAAATCCTACTATTCTGAGCTTTTTTACAGGTTCTGACCGTCCACTGTTCCTGCCAAGACAAAGGATATGAGCTAAGGAGTCTGACCTGGTAGGGCAGTAGGGTGGGATGGTCAGAGAGAGAATGAAGCCAGAGGGGGGGGACTATTTCCATGGGCTGAGCAAAGAGTAAAAGTGGAGTCTTCACAATGACGCATCAGTAGCGTCAGGACCCATCCTCTCTATGCCAGGGGTGTCAAACTCAATTCCCTGGAAAAGCTATTTGTCTACTGGTTGTTGTTATCACCTAGACCTAGATAACCAGGTGAGGGAAGTTCCTAACTTATCAATTTCTTAATTAATCAATTAACTACAAGGGAGGAGCGAAATAAACCCTCCAGGAATTGAGTTAGATGCCAGTGTCACATGTAATAACACGTCATACCAACACCTCACCTGAGACGGGTGGGGGACCCGAGGGGAAGGAGCATCTGGACTGGGACTGTTATGGTGACCATTTACTAGCAGTCACGATTCACGAGCACAGTTAAATTCCACGTGACCGTTTTAGTCACGGTTACTAGGCTTCTCCAAGCTCTGATGCTGCTGCTGGTCATTAGTAGCCTACCAAACCTGCCAACTACCTGGCACTCAGCACTCTATTGTCCCTCTAATCACTCTGACATCAATGCAAATCTATTCAAAAATGTAAACAAACACTTCATATTTATTTCTTAACTTTCCTAATATTAAGCACATTGCTTCTCTTTACAACATGAGTATAGCCTACCTGGCCTGCATGAAAATGAACCATGGGAAAAGCGTCCTCCATTCGCTATTTAAGTGCATAGATGACATATTTTTCCCCCTGCTCCGTTTCAACGGTGCATGATAATGGTCCATTGTAAATCAAAACCAATTTCACACATATAGTATTTAGTATTAAATCAATATTAGTCTGATGGGTGTCAGTATTAGCCTATCACTTGTGAATGATGTATTATCACTTGTGAATGATGCCCTGCTTGTGTGCAGTAAGGTAAGAAACAGGTCATGCCTTTTTTTGAGGGACTTTTTCAAATCATAGTTGCACACTTCATGTAGCCTAGCCCGTAGGCCTGTATGTTTTGATAAGGTTTGTATCACAATTAAAGTGGCCAAATAACGTCTTAAAATTTAGCACATCAATCCACTTTCCAACCGGTGTAGAGCCTAACTGGCATACGTAGGCGGTGAGTTTGGGGATGATAATTTTCACCATAAAAATGCACCTTTATAATAAAGCATTACGTGCATAACCGCATTTGAGGTCACTTATGAGAATGATGTTCTTCCGCTAGATGATATCATTTTGGAACATTCGCGCTGATAGCCTTCTGCCTTGTGTACATTGCTGCGTGAATAATGTGAAGAAAAGCCTAACAGTTCAACATTTTAAGCTAAACGTTCTGATCTGTTGCATCAGCCTCATTGCTTTAAACTTATTTGTTATGCTAGTGGTTGTATTAACTTGGGATCTATTGCATCCCACAACTGTCCCAGACTATGTTTTAAATATTTATTTCTCACAGAGAAGGACAATTAACCAATAGAATAGGTCAACTTTTGTACTATAGAGGATAGTAGATTGACATAGGCTAGTGCTTTTGTTGTCTGTTAGGCCTCCTCATCTTGTTGGCTGTTGAAAAGTAAATGTGGACAGTTCTTCCAACATCTTCAATATGCACCCCGGAATTTGCAGTTGCTTCCCCAATGTTTGTCTTCACTTGTAGACTGTGAGAAGGACCTGATCACGTGACGGGCATTGGCTAATAAGAATTGAGATATCTGAGAGAGCCATGTGAGTGAGAGGTGAGAGGAGCACGCAGTCGGGAGAAGGGAATTATAATGATTATATTATAATGATTAAATCCATATTCAAACATGGATTTGTTTTTTGCAGGCATTACAGCCACACAAAGGGGATGCCGCCAGGAAATTTGAGGAATTATCAAGTGCTTGCCAAATTGTGAATGAGAGACTGATGAAGTGTGTGCAAACAAAGCAGTGTTCATGCCTTTCATACAATTCTTTTCAAATGATCATTAGAGTCACATCATGCAGCCTTAGAATGTATTAAAAATCTAAACATATAGCCTAACGTTTGTATCACAGCTAAAGTTGCAGAAATAACTCGAAATTAAGTATATAGGAGGACCTGTTTCTTTGTTAACTGCTCAACACTGAATAGCTGCATGTGCACACTCCCTCAACTTGTTTGGAGAAAATATCCTTTGTATTTTATTCAGCTATGTTCAATTGTATTCTTCATACTATAAAATAATGCCACGGAATTCTAAGCAAATCTTTTCTGCTAAATGAAGTAGTGTAGCCCACAGCCATATGTGTCACACCCTGAACTGTTTCACCTGTCTTGTGATTGCCTCTAACCCCCAACAGGTGTCTCCCATTACCTCATGTACTTACACCTGTGTTTTCTGTTTGTCTGTTGCCAGTTCGCCTTGTCCCGTCAAGCCCTACCAGCGTGTTCCTGTGTGTGCTCTAGTTTTAGCTTTTTCTAGTCTTCCCAGTTCTGACCTTTCTGCCTGTCCTGACCCTGCCTGCAGTCCTGTACCTGCCTGACTCTGATTTGGATTACGACTCTTTGCCTGCCTTGACCTACCGATTGCCAGCCCCTTGTACTGTAGTAAACTCTGAGACTCTTACTATCTGCATCTGGGTCTTAGCCTGTTCCTCACCTCCCCTGGTCCCATATATCCTTGGACTTCGTCACAGGTCTCCCTCCGTCAGATGGCAACACCACCATCCTTACGGTGGTGGATAGGTTTTCCAAAGCCACCCATTTTATCCCCCTTTCCTAAGTTGCCCTCAGCTAAGGAGACGGCCCAACTCATGGTGCAGGACGTCTTCCGGATCCATGGACTTCTGGTCGACATTGTGTCCGATCGCGGTCCTCAGTTCTCATCCCGGATCTGGAAGGCGTTCTGCACCCTTATTGGGTCGTCAGCCAGCCTGTCCTCTGGTTTTGAACGGCCAGTCAGAGCAAGCCAATCAGGACCTGGAAACGACTCTTCGTTGCCTCGTCTCCACCAATCCCACTACCTAGAGCAAGCAACTCATGTGGATGGAATATGCCCGCAACACCCTTCCCTGTTCTGCTACTGGTCTCACCTTTTGAGTGTTCCCTGGGATATCAGCCCCCACTCTTCCAGGAGCAAGATGTTTGTCCGTTGCCGTACCTGGAAGAGAGCCCGGGCCGCTCTTCTCAAGAACATCTCCAGGTATCAATGACAGGTGGGCCACCACCGGACCCCTACTCCCCGCTACCATCTTGGGCAGAGGGTATGGCTTTCCACTCTGGATCGGCCCCTCCGGGTGGAGTCCCACAAACTTTCCACCCCATTTTATCGCCCCTTTCCCCATTTCTAAGGTCCTTAGCCCCTCTGCTGTTCGCCTTCTGTTGCTCCGCACCCTTCGTATACATCCCACTTTCCATGTATCTAGGATTAAACCCCAGCCCTCTCCCCCCGTCTCGTCAACAGCCATCCGGCGTAAATAGCCTCCTGAGTGTTCGACGTCGAAGCAGGGGATTCCAGTACCTGATTGACTGGGAGGGTTATGGCCCGGAGGACAGGTGTTGGGTCCCCGCCAGGAATATCCTGGACCCAGCCCTCATCGCGGACTTCCCAGTTCTGACCTTTCTGCCTGTCCTGACCCTGCCTGCCGTCCTGTACCTGCCTGACTCTGATTTGGGTTACGACTCTTTGCCTGCCTTGAGCTACCGATTGCCTGCCCCTTGTACTGTAATAAACTCTGAGACTCGTACTATCTGCCTCCTGTGTCTGCATCTGGGTCTTAGCCTGAGCTGTGATAATATGGCATAGCCAGATCAGGACCTAACATAAGGACAACTCAGAGTGTGCAATTCTGTTCTTTCTGAAATAGACTACATTTTCTGCATATCATGTTTCTTTAGACCTGTCTAAAATAAATAATGATTTATTGTGAAGGTGTAGGCTATATTACATGGATTTATTATACTTTTTAAAATGTAGATGTTCCAAAGGTCTGCATCAGTGGCTTGTAGGCTAAGTATGGAAGCTAGGAGATGCTAAATGTGTTTATGTTAATTACGGTAAATTACCGTGATACCGGCAGTTATTTGCTTGACAATCACCCGACTGACAAAATGTTAAGACCACCACTACCCTAATATGAACCCATCCTCTATGTGAGACCAGTGTTGCATGTAACACCAACCATGCCAGGACAGCCACCTCTCACTTACAGACTGCAAATCTACTAGATCAAACAAGCTCTATATCTCTTGACTGTGTTTGTGTATACTAAAGTGGATGATGGTGTGGCCTTTTGTTCCCCTTAATCACATTTCCTCCTTCATTAAGAAGTTTATCATTAAACAGGGTTTGGTAGCCAAGAGCGGAGGACGACAACCTGATTGACCAGTGATACATTGTGACAAATCAGAAACAACGGAGCCGAGAAGCCAACAGAGCCAGTCCTGTCACATCTTGAAGTAATTAAGGCGCTACCTGTTTGGACGGCTCAGATAAACAAGGCCAGCATGCCAGCATGTGATTGGCTGATGAGCTGACCGGAGGAGGTGGTAATTGAGGCTGCCAGTAAGCTGTCTATGTCAGTCAGTCTGACACACACCTACCAACAACTCACAAACACACACCCAGGTAAAGCTCTCTCCTCTGTCCCAATCACTCCGAGACATCTTCTCTACAGCCACACAGTACAGCCACTGAGATAAGGTAAGACAAACATACAACTTTAAAGATGTAAGAAAGACATAGCTAATATACAGTAGGACATAGCTATTATACAGTACATCAAGTTGAAACTGAGGTTTGTCTTCAGTAATCAATGTAACCTGGCAATTACTTAATGTACAACTAACTGCTTTTTATGGACTCCACATCGACATTTGGAAATCAATAACAAGTGTGTAGTCCTTGAATGTTCTTTTGTTGCCGTGCTTGGAGATATAAGTTGTACGCGTTAGTAGGATTCCCCTGAAATATTGACAACGTATATTTGAAAAGGTTATACAATGATTAGATATAATATCAGTAACAGCTACAGTATGTTGTCTTTGAAGTTGAGTCATCTTAAGGGGTAGGCAATAGACCCTTAACTAATTTTTTCAATTATGGCCAGTCTGGTCTGTTGTTTTCATGAAATGCCCAACTAAGGTCAGCAGACAGGAACCTGGGTTGTGATGGTTCAATGATCTATGGATCTATACACTCCAATTAAATAAGTAAAGAGTTTGACAGCTTTGAGTGTGTTTTCCCAGGAAACATCCTTGAATGGTCACGACCTCATTGATATAGGGAGTCAAACAGGACTCGAAATAGGTCAGATTGGCTGATTAGCCACTGAGTCTAAAGTCAGCAAGAACATCCTTTCACCAATAGGATAAAGAGCTTCAGACATTACCTCCAGTGTTTTGCCACCTATTTGAACATGGTGTATATCTGGGAATATCCTTATTGTCCGAGTCACAATAGACAAACCAATATGTCTTTCTTCTGGCAGATACACTGTAAGGGTGTTGACCCAGCTCTGTACCTGATGTTCCATTTGGACCAGTTCCTATGCAATCATCCTCATTGACCTGGATTGACTTAATTAAAAGGCCTTTTTAAATGCACCTTAAGAGCATGACATCTGTTTGTAGTGGACCGTGAAATATAGGCCTAATCCCTCTTACAAGGTCCTATCATCCAGCCTGCTCCATCAAATCACATGTCTACCCATTTGTATAATGTTGAGTTGGGCTATTGCTGATGTGATGAATTTGTTGTGAACCTAATGTTGGTTTCGTGGAAGAACTGCATAATTCCCATAGGGCTGACAGAGTGTTACTGGAATAGCTGCACATCTATGATCTAAATGAAAGTAGTGATTATGACCACCTAGCTAGATTAAACACTCAGGGGTAGAAAATGCAATTTCTCTTAAGGTTTTTGTGGGTTTTGTGTTTAACCCTTTAACCTCTTGACACTCATTGTGTGGTCCTAATGTGCAGTCACATGGCTTTCCCCCCCATGTCTGATCGTGGCGTAGCCATTAAATCATAGTGGCTTATTCACTCGATCAGTGGATTAGACGTTAGCATCTGAGCCTAAGGCCAGAGGAAGAACTGCTCAGCTATAGGCTCGCTAGCTGGTTAGCTTCCAAGCACTCTACGCAGATTGGCTCCTACGAGTGGAGTTAGCCAGGGCCTGACTTAATAATTTTGAAGGTTACAGAATAAATCTTGAGTGTGCTTCATTCCTTTTTGTTTGGTATATCTGTTCCTGGTTGTGGTAGCGGCAGGCTAGACAGTGGTGGGCTACTGAATTGTCACACAACCGTGCACAGATTTCGACTACCCTATAAGCAGTCTTTGTACAAAGAGAGACAACAATCCATGCTTTGGTTTTGTTTACCTGCCTGATGCCACCAAATACTAACTGAAGCATTTTTGTCCAAAAGTTAGTATGTTTTAATTTCATGCCCAAATTATCCCAAAGTGTCTAAAACAGATTGCGTGGCTCAATTAAATTAGTTTAAGATTATTTGTGTAGCAAATGCATTGGTAAATGTACATCATTTTACATTACAAAAGGGTTTTTGACTGTATCTTTCATTGTATTTCCTCTCTCCCTCTCCAGTGTTATGGAAGGACCCAGGCCTGTTGTTCTGAGCGGCCCCTCGGGGGCAGGGAAGAGCACTCTTATGAAGATGCTGCTGAGGGATTACGATGGAGTCTTTGGCTTCAGCGTGTCACGTGCGTTTGTGCTTCACCCGCCATTTGACTCCTATCCCAATATCCTGTCTGGGAGGAAGTGGGACAGCAGTAGGCCCTATCTGTCCTTACTGTCTCAGCCTTCTCTACCTCTAGGCCACGTTTGTCATAGGACTTTGGTCTGGGTTAGTGTATCCAATTTGTATCCAAGCATAGGCTGTTTGTCATTGGACTTGGGGTGGGATATTTCTGTATACCATCCATGTCCAGTTTAGTTATGGTTGTGCTGATCTGTGTGACACAGGGATGTCCTCTATCTCCATTCCTCTTCTTGCTGGCTGCAAGGAAGACCACTGAAATCAAAAGAACCGGCATACAGTTAGGGTTGTCTGGCACGTCTTTGAATGCACATACGGTTAAGGTTATTGATGGCATTCTGTATGACTGGATGTTGATGATGGATGTTGATCATTTATGCTCATTGAACGTGTCCTTACAGATACAACAAGGAGCCCACGTCCAGGAGAGGTAGATGGCAAAGGTACAGTAACATTCTCTCACTCATAAACACAGATCATGTCAGTAAACCCATCTCAGTCATGTTAGTAATCCCAGATGGATATCAGTGATACTCTCCAGGCTTTTAATCAAGCTGGTTTTGTAACTTCTGGTTTTCACTTCTGATTTTGTAACTTAAATACTGGCTTCAGCAATTAACTGATTACTCTCCTCTCCGGTCTTTTTGAAGATTACCACTTCTCAAACAGGGAGGCTATGCAGGAGGATATTGACGATGGGACATACATTGAGAATGCAGAGTTTTCAGGGAACCTGTATGGAACAAGGTAGAGTACATTTTGATAACTTTCTGTTGACGTCAAAATGTCTTACAGTTAGAGTTGCAAAATTCCGGTGACTTCTCAGGTTTTCCAGAAATCCCAGATGAAAGATTCCTGGAATCAGGAGGGAGTAGGCAGGAAATCCAGGAATCTTTATGTGTTTATTTTTTACCTGAGAATGTGGGGAATGATACTGCAGTTTTGGAAGAGTTCATTGGGTTTTAAATAAACAAGTACAGTAATTGTTCCACTAGTGACTAGAACCCACAAGTGATTATACTGTCATGGCATTGAATAGATCACTTTAAAGGAGAAGTTCACTTTTTAACCAAATTGGTTTTGAGAAATGTACCCCCAACCCGCGATACACTTACTCCTGTTCGTTTTGCAGTGCCTGGGCGTGGATAAAACATCAACAAAAGCTAAAGAAACTAAAAACAAATACGCCCTATTAGAAACGGCAATGTTTTACTCATGAAATTGTGTCATTCCAAACTTTATCCGCAACATTATATTACATTTTGTGCAACTCAATACATACCTTTCCGAATCTGGCATGCACGGGCTACACAGAGAAGTATCATAGATGGATAAGGGAAACCGCTCGAGTCACACAAAATGGAAAATAACGTTAAGGATAAAGTTCAGAATGACACCAATTTCATTTGTACAACATCTAAAGACCTGCATCACTATACTGAGAGTGTTGCCGTTTTTTAAAAAGGATGTATTTGGGTGTTTTGGGAGCTTGTTTTACTCACACCCTGGCACTGCAGAACGAGCATGAGGAACTGTATCGCTGGTTGGGGTATATAACATGCCATTTACATTTATAACATGCCATTTACATCCAAAATACAGATTTGCTTAAAAGAAAAGTGAACTTCTCCTTTAGGAGCTGGTCCATTGTGATCCCTGGGACAGAATTAGCTTTATCCTCCATTATACATATCAAGATAGCACAGGAGCCACCGTAGAGCTCATGATCTGCAGTGTCCCGTTTAATCTGTCCCTCCCCTGCTGATGATAAGTCTTGACGCTAACGGAGAACAACTGGACCCTGCCTTTGGTGATAGGATTAATGTCACTATCCTCTAGCCTAGTCATAGTGGAGCATGTGAGGAACAGTCACTGATGTGAGGTGTCACTCTAACGCTGTCCATATTTATTGTTCAAAAGCCCCCATGTTGTAAGCCAGGACAGCGGAGTCAATCACCACCTTCCGGAGACACCTGAAACCCCACCTCTTTAAGGAATACCTGGGATAGGATAAAGTAATCCCTCTACCCCCCCCCCCCCCCCCCCCCCCCCAAAAGATTTAGATGCACTATTGTAAAGTGGTTGTTCCACTGGATATCTTAAGGTGAATGCACCAATTTGTAAGTCGCTCTGGATAAGAGCGTCTGCTAAATGACTTAAATGTAAATGTAAATGTAAGCCTACTGTGCATATCCAGGTGGAAAGATGCATATGTTCTTGTTTCTGCTGTTCAATGGAATTGTGAAACAATGAATGAACGTAATTTATATTTTCTGTTTTCTACATAGCAAGTCTTCTGTAGACGAAGTGCGGGCCAATGGTCTCATCTGCATTCTGGATGTGGACATCCAGGGAGTGAGGAACATCAAGCAGACTGACCTGGATCCTATCTATGTCTCTATCCAGCCCCCCTCTATGGAGATCCTGGTAATGCCCAATTCAGAGTTCAGAGCCGCAATAGTCAGCATGGCCCATTATGAAACATTTAAGAACCTAATTTGATATACTCCTATTGAGGTGTAGACATATGTCACAATGGAATGCAGACTATCCTGGCTGCGCAACTGTGAACTCTGCAGCAAGTCCACAATCATACAACACAAAGAGTACTACTGTGTATTTTGGCATTCCTCAATGTTCTGTGCTTGGACCACTGTTATTGGATAAAAATAGAGACTCAGAGCTACGAAATGGTATATCATACACTGCAGATGAGGAAGAATGGGAACGTTATTCTACTTTGAAGTTTGATAAACTTGTAACCCCACTTTTGAGAAAATGTACCTTGAATGTTTTGGTACACCTACTGGAGAGCTCTTCTTTGTCTACACCTATTCAGCATCGTTCACACCCTCTTAAGCCTTAGCCCCACCCATCTCTTTAAGGTAAATAACCAAAGATTTCAAGACTAAAAGTGGTGAAAGTAGTAGCCTACAATAAGGTAAAACTCCAGGTAAAAATGCACTTTATCTAGTCCTTGGTCTATATCCTAATCTGACTTTCAAAGTGTCCAGATAAAAATCTAATATAAATATTTTTTTATTATTAGATTATGCTTACCCAGAAACTTGTCTAAATTGATGGGTCATGTGAAGGAAATGCTATAACCATCCCCCAGCCACATCTAGCTAAGTGGATGGGTCACTATTGTCTAGACATGTACACATATTCATTAAATATAATAGATGGCCGTAATCTCCTCCAGACACGGCTGGCTAATTTGATGGGTCATGTAATCATTCTCTTGCGAAGTGAAGTCTTTTGTTTAGACATGTAGCTTGCTAGCTAGCTAAATGATGAGCCATATTCCCAACCCACAGCTACAGTACAAACAATTGGCATAGCTAGCTACCACCCATGAAATGAGTATGAATCTGCAGATAGCTAAAGTTAACCAACTAGTGTGGCTAACCAGTCCCGTGTGGCTCAGTTGGTAGAGCATGGTGTTTTTAACGCCAGGGTTGTGGGTTCGATTCCCACGGGGGACCAGTACGGAGAAGAAATTTATGAAATGTATGCATTCACTGCTGTAAGTTGCTCTGGATAAGAGCGTCTGCTAAATGACTAAAATGTAAATGCAACTAGGTTCAATGTTAGCTAGCTAACATTAGGCTATAACTAGCAATGCAAATATATTTCTGAGATACGAATAATATTACTACACATATCATACACGAGCCAGCAAGCTAACATTCACTAGTACTCTTTAACTTGCAATGAAAACGACTTTCTGACCAAATTAGAAACATATAATATCTGAAAATGTAGCTAGACTCTTACCCGTATATATGGATGAATGCTTCACAGAAGCGTGTATTTTCCATTTGGTTTGTAGCTAGCTATAGCTTATTTGGCCCGTTATTGTGTCAAGTCACTCCGGTCAACCGTGTGCAGAAAGTAACGTCAGTCCATCACAACCTTTTCCCACTGATCTTTGTCGATAGCGTCTGCTAAATTCGGGGAACCAATGTTGTCTTTCAAAAAAGCTGTGGTAGCCAGGATGATCTACTACACATACTGAGCAGCTCATGTTATAGACAGAAGTGGACTACATGGCAAACCAATCCGAACTCCTCTCTCAGCATGTCCAACCCATCCATTATCTGAACCAATCATGGCAAGTGGGAAGGTTCCTACTTTTTCAGTGGCTAAACCAAATAGGCTTGTAATTGAAAATGTTTATTAGTTTTTACAGATGGCATACAAGTTTGTTATTAAAGCACATGAAAGTTCACATGTTCAAGAAGGCATTTCTGCCCAAAAACGCCTTTTGCCTCTTCTGCAAAGTAGTGATGTGCGACATCTTAAAACGGGTCACATATGCTAGCCCTTGGAAATGTCATCCTTGATCTAGTGACATGAGTCTCTTGAAATGTATGAATGTACTCTTGAAATGTAGATATTGTAATAGCTTTAGGGACAATTGATGTGTACAGGAAAAGCGTCTGAGGGACAGAAATACGGAGACAGAGGAGAGTCTGCTGAAGCGTCTGGAGGCAGCACGGGTTGACATGGAGCTCAGTAGGTCCCCTTACTGTCCCATATAGACATAGTTGTACTGAAAGTCTTTGGAATATATGGATGGAACCAATAATAATCCATGCAATGCCTTATTTTATCACTTTCCTATTTTAGGCAACGAGCCTGGAGTGTTTGACATGCTTATTGTCAATGATGACTTAGAGGAGGCTTATGAGAAGTTGCAAAGTGTTCTTATTGAGGTGAGTCTGAAGAGAGGATGATTGTCTGCATGTAGAATAGGGACAAAGTATAATTCTCAAAATTTGAGTCAGTCGGTAGGGGTCTCACATAAATTTTCTCACATGTTTGTCTCTACAGGAAATTACTAAAGTTCAGTCAACCAAGAAAGAAAGATGCAATTCGTAAGAATAATTTTGTTATTATGCATATCATAGCCACACGTGTCCTGTAACAAAATCTTTCGTTGTATTCAATCCCTCTCTCCCTTTGCGTCAGTATTATGTCAGGACCCAGGCCTGTTGTCATAAGTGGCCCCTCAGGGGCAGGGAAGAGCACTCTGCTGAAGAAGCTGCTGAAGGACTACAAGGGAGTTTTCGGCTTCAGCGTATCACGTACGTATTGTGTCACCCAACAAGTAGTTTCCAGTGGTAGCGCAGCAGGATCTGGTGGCAGAAACTCTGGTGGCAGAAACCAAACTATTGGGAGTGCAGCTAGACAACTGCTTATCATGGTCGTCTCAAATAACTAATCTATGTACAAAATATATTAAAACAGCATGCATAATCAGAAGGATAGCTAAATATTTACCAAGAAAAAATCTTCCACAAATAACACAAGCATTAATTGAGAGTCAAGTGAACTACTGTTCTGTGGTCTGGGGAAATGCATCATCAAGTGAAGTTAGGAGGCTGCAGATTGCACAGAACAAAGCAGCAAGGATTGTTTTAAGGTGGAGATATGGTTCTTCTGTTGCAGTCATGCGCAATGTTCTTGGGTGGTCATCAATCGACAAGATAATTGAAAAAAACATGCTTATTTTATTTCATATTATACATCATTTAAAACGGCTAAGTTCTATTCACAATGGTATTCAGTTGGTAAGAGACAGACATTCCGTAAACACTAGGAATAGATTGTCCACCATCTATGCGTTATCCAGACAGAAAAGAGAAATAGGCAAAAATAACATTTCAATTTAGAGCAATAAAGAAATTGAATAAATTAACTGAGCAAACCAGAAACCTTTCAATATATAAATGTAAACATTATTTTAAATCGATTTAAATATAATACATAGAAATGTTTTGGGACTATAGTAGATGAAGAATCAGTATTTATTGGGTCATTATGTTAGTATATTATGTATGTTTGTAATAGTGTGTCATATGTGAAAATGTGTTCGTATTATAAATTGTATTTAATGTTTAAACTCTTGGAAGATTAGTCCAAATGGGGACTAAAAGAGATCCAAATAAAATCAAAAATCAATCCCCACTGTCTCAGCCTATCTAACAACAGGCCGTTTGTCATAGTACTTGGAGTGTGATATTTCTGTAGACCACTCATATTCAAAAATTTTATAACAGTTTAGCTATGGCTGTGCTGATTGGTGTGAGACAGGGATATCCACTGTCACCATTTCACTTCTTGATGGCTATCGACTGGATCATGAGGAAGAACACTGAGCCAAAAGAAACGGCATACAGTTAGGGTTGTCTGGCATATCTTTGAATGCTCATCATTGGTTGAGGTTGTTGATATCATTCTGTATCATTTATGACATGTATGCTCACAGAATAAGATGGGTGTTACATTTATGCTCACTGAATGTGTCCTTACAGATACAACAAGGGACCCACGTCCAGGAGAGGTAGATGGCAAAGGTACAGTTGTCACGGTTGTCATAAGAATGAGACCAAGTCGCAGCGTGTGTATCGTTCCACATTTTTATTTAACTGTGAAACTATGCAAGACATACAATAAACTAATAAACAAAAACAACAAACCGTGACGAAGAGGTGCAACATACACTAACTCAAAATAATCTCCCAGAAATCCAGGTGGGAAAAACATCTACTTAAATATGATCCCCAATTAGAGACAACGATGACCAGCTGCCTCTAATTGGAGATCATCCAAAAAAAAAACATAGAAAAACAGAAACTAGAACATAACAACATAGAAAATTTTAACTAGACAAAACCCAGTCACGCCCTGACCTACTCTACCATAGAAAATAAAAGCTTCTATGGTCAGGACGTGACAACAGTATCAATCTCTTACTCATAAACACAGATCGTGTCAGTAAACCCAGAAGGATATCAGTGGTGCTCTCCAGGCCAAGAATGAAGCTGGTCTTCTACTGTATCTTTAGTAAGAATTTCCTACTGTATGAACGCCAGGCCTCAAACTTAATGTGTTGCAGTGCCGTGAGTGTTAAGTGTGGTGGCAGTTACAGTGCCTTCAGAAAGTATTCATACCCCTTGACTTTTTCCACATTTTGTTATGTTACAAAGTGGGATTAAAATGGATTTAAGTGTAATTTTCTGACAACAATCTACACAAAATACTCTGTAATGTCAAAATGGAAGAAAAATTCTAACATTTGTAAAAATAATAATAATAAAAAGAATGTATATATTGATAAGTACTCAACCCCCTGAGTCAATAGATGGTTCAATCACCTTTGGCAGCGATTACAGCTGTGAGTCTTTCTGGGTAAGTCTCTAAGAGCTTTGCACACCTGGATTGGGCAATATTTGCACATTATTCTTTAAAAAAGTATTCAAGCTCTGTCAAGTTCGTTGTTGATCATTGTTAGACAGCCATTTTCAAGTCTTGCCATAGATTCTAAAGCAGATTTAAGTGAAAACTGTAACTAGGCCACCCAAAAACATTCAACGTTGTCTTGGTAAGACACCCCAGTGTATATTTGTCCTTGTGTTTTAGATTATAGTCTGAAAGGTGAATTTGACTCGCAGTGTCTGTTGGAAAGCGGACTGAACCAGGTTTTCCTCTCGGATTTTGCCTGTGTTTAGCTCTATTCTGTTTCTTCTTATCCTTAAAAACTCCCTATTCCTTGCTGATTACAAGCATAACCATAACATGATGGAGCCACCTCCATGCTTGAAAATGTGATATAAGAGTGGTACTCAGTGATGTGCTGTGTTGGAAAGTTCCTTCTTTGCCACATTTTTTGCAGTTTTACTTTTATGCCTTATTGCAAACAGAAAGCATGTTTTGGAATATTTATTCTGTACAGGCTTCCTTCTTTTCACTCTGTGATTTAGGTTAGTATTTTGGAGTAACTGCAACGTTGTTGATCCATCCACAGCCATTAAACTCTGACCTCATGCTGAAATCCTTGAGCTGTTTCCTTCCTCTCCGGCAACTGAGTTAGGAAGGACGCCTGTATCTTTGTATTGACTGGGTGTATTGATACATCATCCAAAGTGTAAATAATAAGTTCACCATGCTCAAAGGGGTATTCAGTGTCTGTTTTTCTATCTGCAAATAGGTGCTCTTCTTTGTGAGTCATTGGAAAACCTCCCTGGTCTTTCGGGTTGAATCTGTGTTTGAAATTCACTGCTCGACTGATGGACCTTATAGATAAGTGTCTGTGTTGGGATACAGAGATGAGGTACCGTAATTTCCGGACTATAAGCCGCTACTTTTTTCCCACGCTTTGAACCTCGCGGCTTAAACAATGACGCGGCTAATATATGGATTTTTCCCGCTTTCAAATAAAAAAAACACATTCTGTTACGTGCTCAGTTTTTTGCCGGCATGAAGCTTTCATTAGACCAATGAAATTGCTGAACGGGTTAAGGTCAAACAACTTTTTTGTTTACTGTTTAGATTAAATCGAGCGCGCTCAAACTTCCCATCATTCTGATTACGGTAGTCATTTTGTCACCCTCATCATGGCAAAGACAAGGAGAAATGCATATGATGCAGCTTTCAAGTTGAAGGCGATTGATCTGGCTGTTGGAAAAGGAAATAGAGCTGCTGCATGGGAGCTTGGTCTGGAGCAATGACTTTCTAGGGAGGTTACTGTTTACTGCTAATTATTATTTTTTTGTTACAAGCCGTGTTTCGTTAAAGCCTATTTATTTTTGTTACAAGCCGTTCTTCGTTAAAGCCTTTGTAAAGTTCATTTGTTTCAATGTACCGGTAGGCACCTGCGGTATAGACATGTGCGGCTTATTTATGTTCAAAATAATATATATTTTTTAATTCAGTGGGTGCGGCTTATATTCAGGTGCGCTTAATAGTCCGGAATTTACGGTAGTCATAAAAAAACTTATTATGTGACTTGTTGAGCAAATTTGCCATAACAAAAGAGTTGAATACCTATTGACTCAAGACATTTCAGCTTTTCATTTTTCACTAATTTGTTAACATTTCTAAAAAATATAATTCCACTTTGACGTTAGGATTTATTGTGTCTAGGCCAGTGATACAAAATATCAATGTAATCCATTTTCAATTCAGGCTGTTTCACAACAAAAAAGCCAAGGGGTTGAATATTTTCTGTAGGCTCTGTATCTGCACACAATTGTTATATTTCTGCATAGACTATTAATGTTCAGACAGCTCGCTGAAGAGCCAAAAGGGATGTTTTCCATCATACATAAGTATAACTAAAGACAGAAAACAATATTAAAGTGACTGTACGTAGTACAGTAGAATGACACTCAGCAAAAAAATAAACGTCCTCTCACTGTCAACTGCGTTTATTTTCATCAAACTTAACGTGTAAATATTTGTATCAACATAACAAGATTCAACAACTGAGACATCAACTGAACAAGTTCCACAGAGATGTGACTAACAGAAATGGAATAATGTGTCCCTGAACCAAGGGGGGGTCAAAATCAAAAGTAACTGTCACTATCTGATGTGGCCACTAGCTGCATTAAGTACTGCAGTGCATCTCCTCCTCATGGACTGCACCAGATTTGCTGGTTCTTGCTGTGAGATGTTACCCCACTCTTCCACCAAGGCACCTGCAAGTTCCCGGACATTTTGGGGGGGAATGGCCCTAGCTCTCATCCTCCGATCTAACAGGTCCCAAACGTGCTCAATGGGATTCAGATCCGGGCTCTTTGCTGGCCATGGCAGAACACGGACATTCCTGTCTTGCAGGAAATCACACACAGAACGAGCAATATGGCTGGTGGCATTGTCATGCTGGAGGGTCATGTCAGGATGAGCCTGCAGGAAGGGTACCTGTAACGCACAGCGTTGAGATTGCCTGCAATGACAACAAGCTCAGTCCGATGATGCTGTGACACATCGCCCCAGACCATGATGGACCCTCCACCTCCAAATCGATCCCGCTCCAGAGTACAGGCCTCGGTGTACCTTACAGCAGGCCTACAAGCCCTCAGTCCAGCTTCTCTCAGCCTATTGCGGACAGTCTGAGCACTGATGTAGGGATTGTGCGTTCCTGGTGTAACTCAGGCAGCTGTTGTTGCCATCCTGTACCTGTCCCGCTGATGTGATGTTTGGATGTACCGATCCTGTGCAGGTGTTGTTACACGTGGTCTGCCACTGCGAGGACAATCAGCTGTCCATCCTGTCTCCCTGTAGAGCTGTCTTAGGAGTCTCACAGTACAGACATTGCAATTTATTGCTCTGGCCACATCTGCAGTCCTCATGCCTCCGTGCAGCATGCCTAAGGCGTTCACACAGATGAGCAGGGACCCTGGGCATCTTTCTTTTGGTGTTTTTCAGAGTCAGTAGAAATGAAAACTTAGGACACTAAAGAGGCCTAAGTTTTCATAACTGTGACCTTAATTGCCTATCGTCTGTAAGCTGTTAGTGTCTTAACGACCGTTCCACAGGTGCATGTTCATTAATTGTTTATGGTTCATTGAACAAGCATGGGAAACAGTGTTTTAAACCCTTTACAATGAACATCTGTGAAGTTATTTAGATTTTAATGAATTATCTTTGAAAGACAGGGTCCTAAAAAAGGGACTTTTCTTTTTTTGCTGAGTTTATATCAGAGATATATTTCTAGACTCTTATGGCTCTTGAGTCATTTTTTTATCATTTTATATTCATAGGACATTTATAAGACATTTAGCCTAATTGTAAACAATTATCATATCAAATTGCCCATAACCTGTGAAACATATACAGTACCAGTCAAAAGTTTGGACACACCTACTCATTCAAGGGTTTTCTTTATTTTTACCATTTTATACATTGTAGAACAATAGTGAAGACATCAAAACTATGAATTAACACATATGGAATCATGTAGTGTTAAATAAATGTGTTAAATAAATCAAAATATATTTTAGATTCTTCAAAGTAGCCACCCTTTGCCTTGATGACAGCCTTGCACACTCTTGGAATTCTCTCAACCAGCTTCATGAGGAATTCTTTTCCAACAGACTTGAAGGAGTTCCCACATATGCTGAGCACTTATTTGGCTGCTTTTCCTTCACACTGCGGTCCAACTCATCCCAAAACCATTTCAATTGGGTTGTGGTCAGGTGTTTGTGGAGGCCAGGTCATCTGATTCAGAAGAATGGCGCCGAAGGAGATGGCTGCCGTTTTACGCTCCCGTAACCAATTGTGCTATTTTGTATGTTTTTTTTTGTTGCATTATTTGTAACTTATTTTGTATGTAATGTTTCTGCACCGTGTCTTATGACCGAAAAGATCTTCAAGATATCAGGACATTACTCACCCTGTACTGGAGGAATAGTTTTTATTCAATGAGTCAGATGGGAAGGATTTACTTCAGACGCCCGACAAGGCCTTCATCCCCGTCATTCACAGGAGAAAGAAACAGAGGTATCGAGGACGAAGGTCCGGGTGCCTTGTAAGGATCCGTCTCCGAGAGGGTAATCTACCTTTTACCATCGGTCCTATTAGCCAATATACAATCAATCGATAATAAAATAGACGATCTACGATCATGTATATCCTACCAAAGGGACATTGAAAACTGTTAAACTTGTTTCGTCGTGGCTGAGCTGTATACAGCCATAAGCAAACAGGAAAATGCTCATCCAGAGGCGGCACTACTAGTGGCCGGAGACTGTAATGCAGGGAAATTCAAATCTGTTTGACCTAATTTCTACCAGCATGTTAAATGTGCAACCAGAGGGAAAACAACTCTAGACCACCTTTACTCCACACACAGAGATGTGTACAAAGCTCTCCCTCACCATCCATTTGGCAAATCTGACCATAATTCTATCCTCCTGATTCCTGCTTACAAGCAAAAACTAAAGCAGGAAGCACCAGTGACTCGCTCAATAGAAAGTGGTCAGATGAAGCAGATGCTAAGCTACAGGACTGTATTGCTAGCACAGACTGGAATATGTTCCGGGATTCTTCCGATGGCATTAAGGAGTACACCACATCAGTCACTGGCTTCATCAATAAGTGCTTCGATGACGTCATCCCCACAGTGACCGTATGAACATACCCCAACCAGAAGCCATGGATTACAGGCAACATCCGCACTGAGTTAAAGGGTAGAGATGCCGCTTTTAAGGAGAGGGACTCTAACCCAGAAGCTTATAAGAAATCCCGCTATGCCTTCCGATGAACCATCCATCAGGCAAAGTGTCAATACAGGACAAAGAATGAATCGTACTACACAGGCTCTGACACTCGTTGGATGTGGCAGGGCTTGCAAACTATTACAGACTACAAAGGGAAGCAAAGCCGCGAGCTGCCCAGTGACAAGAGCCTACCAGCCAAGCTAAATCACTTCTATGCTCGTTTCGAGGCAAGTAACACTGAAGCATGCATAAAAGCATCAGCTGTTCCGGACGACTGTGTGGTCACACTCTCTGTAGCAATGTGAGTAAGACCTTTAAACAGGTCAACATTCACAAGGCCGCAGGGCCAGATGGATTACCAGGACGTGTACTCCGAGTATGCGCTGACAAACTGGAAAGTGTCTTCACTGACATATTCAACCTGTCCCTGACGGAGTCTGTAATAACATGTTTCAAGCAGACCACCATAGTCCCTGTTCCCAAGAACACTGAGGTAACCTGCCTAAATGACTACCGACCCGTAGCACTCACATCTGTAGCCTTGAAGCCTTGAAGTGCTTATAAAGGCTGGTCATGGCATCAACACCATTATCTCAGAAACCCTAGACCCACTCCAATTTGCATACCGCCACAACAGATCCACAGATGATGCAATCTCTATTGCACTCAACACTGCCCTTTCCCACCTGGACAAAATAAACACCTTTGTGAGAATGCTATTCATTCACTACAACTCAGCGTTCAACACCATAGCACCCTCAAAGCTCATCACTAAGCTAAGGTCCCTGGGACTAAACACCTCCCTCTGCCACTGGATCGTGGACTTCCTGACGGGCTGCCCCCAGGTGGTAAGGGTAGGTAACAACACATCCGCCATGCTGATCCTCAACACGGGGGCCCCTCAGGGGTGCATGCTCAGTCCCCTCCTGTACTCCCTGTTCCCTCATGACTGCATGGCCAGGCACGACTCCAACACATCATCAAGTTTGCTTATGGCAACTCTGGTAGGCCTGATCACCAACAACGATGAGACAGCCTATAGTGAGGAGGTCAGTGACCTGGCCGCGTGGTTACAGGACAGCAACCTCTCCCTCAACGTACGTGATCAAGACAAAGTAGATGATTGTGGACTACAAGAAAAGGAGGACAGAGCACTCCCCCTTTCTCATCAACGGGCTGCAGTGGAGCAGGTTGAGAGCTTCAAGTTCGTTGGTGTCCACATCACCAACAAACTATCATGGTCCAAACACACTAAGACAGAAGAGGGCATGACAAAGTCTATTCCCCCTCAGGAGACTGAAAAGATTTGCAATGGGTCCTCAAATCCTCAAAAGGTTTTACAGCTGCACCATCGAGAGCTTCCTGACTGGTTGCATCAATGCCTGGTATGGCAACTGCTTAGCCTCTGACCACAAGGCACTACAGAGAGTAGTGCGTACAGCCCAGTACATAACTGGGGCCAAGCTTCCTACCATCCAGGACCTCTATACCAGGCAGTGTCAGAGGAAGACCCAAAATATTGTCAAAGACTCCAGCCACCCTAGTCATGGACTGTTCTCTCTGCTACCACACGGCAAACGGTACCGGAGCGCCAAGTCTAGGTCCAAAAAGCTTTTTAACAGCTTCTTACCCCAAGCCATAAGACCCCTGAACAGCTAATCAAAGGGCTACCCAGACCCTTCTTTTACACTGCTGCTACTCTGTTTGTTATCTATGCATAGTCACTTTAACTCTACCTACATGTACGTATTACCTCAATTACCTCGACTAACCAGTGCCCCCGCACATTAACTCTGTACCGGTACCCCCGTATAAAGCCTCGCTATTGTTATTTTACTGCTGCTGTTTAATTATTTTTTACTGATATTTGTTTCTTAACTTTTTCTTAACTGTTTTCTTCTTAACTTCTTAAAGCATTGTTGGTTAAGGGCTTGTATGTAAGCATTTCACTGTAAGGTCTACACCTGTTGTATTCGGCGCATTTGACAAAACATTTTAATTGATTTGATTATCACTCTCCTTCTTGGTCAAATAGCCCTTAAACAGCCTGGAGGTGTGTTGGGTTATTGTCCTTTTGAAAAACAAATCTAATCAAATCAAATTTTATTGGTCACATACACATGGTTAGCAGGTGTTATTGCGAGTGTAGCGAAATGCTTGTGTTTCTATTTCCGACAGTGCAGCAATATCTAAGAATTCCACAACAAATACCTAATACACACAAATCTAAATAAAGGAATAAGAATATAAATATGTGGATGAGCAATGTCAGAGCACATAGGCTAAGATGCAATAGATAGTATAGAATACAGTATATACATATGAGATGAGTAATGCAAGATATGTAAACATTATTAAAGTGGCATTACATAAGTGACTTGTGTTCCATTTTTTTTGAAGTGACCAATGATTTCAAGTCTGTATGTAGGCAGCAACCTCTCTCTCTGATAGCCTTGAGATAGAAGCTGTTTTTCAGTCTCTTAGTCCCAGGTTTGATGCACCTGTACTGACCTCGCCTTCTGGATAGTAGCGTGGTGCAGGCAGTGGCTTGGGTGGTTGTTGTCCTTGATTATCTTTTTGGCCTTCCTGTGACATTGGGTGTGTAGGTGTCCAGGAGGGCAGGTAGTGTGCCCTAGTGATGCGTTTTGCAGACCACAACATCCTCTGGAGAGCCTTGCAGTTGAGGGCAGAGCAGTTGCCGTACCAGGCTGTGATACCGCCAGACAGGATGCTCTCAATTGTGCATCTGTAAAAGTTTGAGGGTTTTAGGTGACAAGCCAGATTTCTTCAGCCTCCTGAGGTTGAAGAGACGCTGTTGCCCATTCTTCACCACACTGTCTGTGTGGGTGGACCATTTCAGTTTGTTAGTGATGTGTACGCAGAGGAACTTAACTTTCCTCCTTCTCCACTGCTGTCCTGTCGATGTGGATATGGGGGGTGCTCCCTCTGCCGTTTCCTGAAGTCTACGATCATCTCCTTTGTTTTGTTGATGTTGAGTGAGAGGTTATTTTCCTGAGACGTGCATGGCCACGCAGTCATGGGTGAACAGGGAGTACAGGAGGGGGCTGAGCACGCAGCGTTGTGGGCCCCCAGTGTTGAGGATCAGCTAAGTGGAGATGTTGTTTCCTCCCTTCATCACCTGGGGATGGCCCGTCAGGAAGTCCAGGACCCAATTGCACAGGGTGGGGTTGAGACCCAGGGCCTCAAGCTTAATGATGAGCTTGGAGGGTTTTATGGGGTTGAATGCTGAGCTATAGTAATTGAACAGCATTCTTACATAGGTATTCCTCTTGTCCAGATGGGATAGGGCAGTGTGCAGTGTGATGGCGATTGTATCATCTGTGAACCAATTAGGGCGTAAAACAAATTGAAGTGGGTCTAGGGTGACCGGTAAGGTGGAGGTGATCTGATCCTTGACTAGTCTCTCAAAGCACTTCATGATTACAGAAGTGAGTGCTGCGTGGCGATAGTCATTTACTTCAGTTACCTTTGCATTCTTGGGTACAGGAACAATGGTGGCCATCTTGAAGCATGTGGGGACAGCAGACTGGGATAAGGAGAGACTGAATATGTCCGTAAACACACCAGCCAGCTGGTCTGTGCATGCTCTTAGGAGGCAGCTAGGGATGCCGTCTGGGCCTGCAGCCTTGCGAGGGTTAACACGTTTAAATGTCTTACTTATGTCGGCCACAGAGAAAGAGAGCCCACAGTTCTCGGTAGCTGGCCTCGTCGGTGATGCTGTGTTATCCTCAAAGCGGGAAAAGAACGTGTTTAGCTTGTCTGGCAGCAAGACGTTGGTGTCTGCGTGTGGGGGCACCGGTTAGTCAAGGTAATTGAGGTAATATGTACATGTAGGTAGAGTTATAGTGACTATGCATAGATAACAAACAGAGTAGCAGCAGCGTAAAAGAGGGGTCTGGGTAGCCCTTTGATCATGAAGGCCTGATTCACGCAGTCTCCTCTGAACAGTTGAGATGTGTCTGTCACTTGAACTCTGAAGCATTTATTTGGTCTGCAATTTCTGAGGCTGGTAACTCTAATGAACTTATCCTCTGCAGCAGAGGAAACTCTGAGTCTTCCTTTCCTGTGGCGGTCCTCATGAGAGCCAGTTTCACCGTAGCGCTTGATGGTTTTTTCAAAGTTCTTGACATTTTCAGCATTGACTGTCGTTTCTCTTTTCTTATTTGAGCTGTAATATGGACTTGGCTTTTTACCAAATAGGGCTATCTTCTGTATACCACCTCAAATTTTTATCGCACAAATGTCACCATTACGATTTTTGTTTTGTGTGGGTGCCCTGTGCCACACCCGGACAAGATGCCGCACTGGGCAGCTGCCCATGTCGTCTATACCTAAATCTGTCACTGCAGGTGACTATCTCATGAAGCTGGTTGCAAGAATGCCAGGAGTGTGCAAAGCTGTCATCAAGGCAAAGGGTGGCTATCTTTTTAACACTTTTTTTCTTACTACATGATTCCGTGTTATTTCATAGTTTTGATGTCTTCACTATTATTCTACAATGTATAAAATAATACAAATAAAGAAAAACCCTTAAATGAGTAGGTGTGTCCAAACTTTTGACTGGTACTGTGTATATATATATATATATATAAAAAAAATCTTAAACCTACTACTTCGAGCTTTTTGGGTACCGGCCGTGATCGGGAGTCCCATAGGGCGGTGCACAATTGGCCCAGCGCCGTCCAGGTTAGGGGAGTGTCACGACTTCCACCGAAGTAGGCCACTCTCCTTGTTCGGGCGGTGTTCGGCGGTCGGTGTCACCGGCTTTTTCATTTATCCATTTGTTTTGTCTTGTTCCCCGCACACCTGGTTTTCATTCCCCAATCACACAACATGTATTTATTCCTCTGTTCCCCCTCATGTCCTTGTGTGAAATAGTTTTGTGTTCCGTGTCAATTTTGACACGCTAGACTGGTGTTCGTTTATTTCGTGTTTTGTCACAAGGTATGTTTATTTGTTTGAACATAATTATTGTGACTGTTTGCACGTTTTGCACTTTTGCCAATTGGCTGGCGGTTTCTATGCAGTGGCGTCCGTCTGTTGGTTTCTCCTGTCTCAAAGTGTGCGCCTGTTCACAACTCTCTGCTCTCCTGCACCTGACTCCACTCCCAGTACGCACACCATTGACAGGGAGGGTTTGTCCGGGGTAGGCCGTCATGGTAAAATAAGAATTCTTAACTGACTTGCCAAGTTAAATAAATGGACTTCCACTCTTTCAATACCTTTTTGCCCTTTTTGTGCCTACACACCACCTCTTCTCCCACCCTACTCCATACCCACTGACACTGAAGCTCCAATGCTTCTTACTCCCAAGCAAACTGCACCAATGGCTCTCCCAAGTATCCCCCTGTAAGATACAGGGATATACATCTTTGTTTATGCCTTTTTGTTTTCTCCATAGGCCTGTTCGGTCTGCCTATGCTTCTGGGGGCTACGTTACTGCCCGTAGCAGACGTCCTATCCTTTGTTTCATCCGCAGGTGTAGCTATCCTCCTAATTTAGGCTTCTATCGAACCACACCTAAATGTGATTCATAAAAACATTACTAAGAGAGAGTGATGGGGGTTACTTTCATATTTCAAGTACAGAGTGACCAAACACCAAGGGCTTAATAGTCCTGGAAAGAACTCAATTTATTATTCAAAGGAATACAAATGCCAGTTTGCACTTTGGAGTAAAAAGCATTTGAAATTAGCCCCCTGTAATTCCTCAGTAGTGGATCCCCTCTCCAGACCCAAAGAGAGAAGTCTTCACACCCATAAATTGTCTGTTATTTACCCCTCATTAGCATCACAACAATTTGTTGAAATTGATAGGCTTCATAGTAGAGCCGTTTGTTTAATATAGCTACAGTTCAATAATATTAACTTATAGTATGGATCATAGCTGCTAGTAAGGTCTGGTCCTGTTGTAAAAGCAAATATCCTTGAGACTATTCTATTTATTTGATCAATACACCTTTTGTTTTCCTACGAAAAATTACACAGAAACTGCACCACCATGACAGTGAGCTTTGTTGGATTCAGTCTGTGATAGTTTACTACCCCCTATACATTCATTGTCTATTTTTCATTAATCATTTAAATAATCTATCCATCTACCTTTTACCTGGACACATTGTAATGTGCTGGGATTCATTCTGAGTCTGAACCAACCTGTAATGTTGTAATGCTAATGAGTATGTGTTGACGTCAGTGGCTCTAGGTTCAATATGAGTGTTGTTGTCCCTGTAAATGTGATCGTGACAAGGTTGTCCTGTGTTACCTACAGAGTTCTCCCCACTGTATTAGATCCACTGTGATGTTGTGGAGAAATAAGATAATCGCAATGGTAGGGACACATTAATGTGTAGTGATGTGAATGCTGATTTCCCTGTCTACCCATACTTGTCCTTGCATTCATTCTATAAAACATTTTCTAGCGCCTGAATACTAATCAATATAAATGTATTGTACCCTGTGAACTTACCCATTGTTGTTTTGAGAGAACTCCATCCAGCCTGACTGATGACTAACCTCGTCTTCTTCTTCTTCTCTCCTGTCCGTTTCAAGATTACCACTTCACAAACAGGGAGGCTATGCAGGAGGATATTGACAAGGGGGAATTCATTGAGACTGATGAGTTTTCGGGCAACTTGTACGGAACAAGGTAGAGTATATTTTCGTAACTTTCTGTTGGCACCGAAATGTCTTACAGTATGAATCAGTAATAGTTGTCGAAAGATATATAATTTCTAGTTTGTTTTGTGGAATCGTGGATGCAATTAATAAACATAGCTATTTTATTTGTTTTCTCCACAGTAAGAGTGCTGTACAGGACGTGAGGGCCAAGGGCCTCATTTGTATCTTGGATGTGGATATCGCAGGAGTGAGGCACATCAAGGAGACTAACCTGGACCCAATCTACATCTCTATCCAGCCCCCCTCTATTGAGGTCCTGGTAAGTGTCCACAACCATACATTCCACAGGGTTCTTCCACTGCAGGGGTCCGCAACAGGTGACAAATTTGGCCCCTAAGTGATTTTTATCTGGCCCCCCAAAGTTAAGTAAAAAAATAAGAAAACTTATGTTGTTGGACCAAGAAAACTGTTATATCACTAGGAATTCAACAAAAAAATAAATGTAATTCATGAATCCTGTTCCCAGGTATTCCCATGTATAAATTGATAAATATATGATTATGAAATTAACTTATTGTGAAATACATAATACATTTCAGCTTATTTGTGGTCCGTTTGTAGTGTACAAATTAATATAATTGTGTTCTGGCCCACTGACCATTCGCTCAGAAAAGAATCAGCCTGCGGCTGAATCTAGTTGCCTACCTCTCTGCTACTGTATAAACTGTCATTGTTTTGGGGACCATTGATATGGACAGGAAGAACGTCTGAGGGGTAGAGCGACGGAGACAGAGGAGAAAATACAGAGCCGCCTGGAAGAAGCCCGGACTGACATGGAGGAGTGTAGGTCCAACATACTATCCCGTGTTAACTGGTTTTAAGACTACACATGCTTGAGGGATAGGAATTGAACTAAGGATAGTCCATTACATGCCTTTGACAATGATTTGACTAGTGTTTTCATAATTGTTTCTTCACTCTCCTATTTTAGGCAACGAGCCTGGATTGTTTGACATTGTTATTGTTAACAATGACTTGGATGAGGCCTATGAGAAGTTGCAAAGTGTTCTTAAGGAGGTGAGTCTGAAAAGAGGAGGATTGTCTCATGGGTAGATTAGATGGAGGAGTTGTTGATGACTAGATGTCCATGTTGGACAAGAATCATATATGTAGTGAGGTTCTGTAAATATACTTTATATTCTCATATCTGTCTCAACAGGAAATGTCGGATGTGATTCTGATGAAGGCCTTTCAAGGCCAAACCTGCTATTTAATTTCCTTTTAATAGCGTTTATTGGTAATTACACAATTGGTACAGGGACTTTGTAATTACAAATGCACTCGCTGAAGGTAATTCCACACAAATCCACTCGCTGAAGGTAATTCCACATGTGTAGTGACTCATAATCCATTTTATGTTGTTATTTTATTACACATGTCCTTGATCCAGTATGCAACTAATATGTTTTGTAATTATACTTTTGGAAGTCACCTGTGTATTACCATGTCAAGAACTCCAACCCAAATGGGTAAATGAGGAGACAATAGGCATAACCCTTTTAGTTAGTTTGTACTACGTAACAACATTTAACAACCAACATTGTAATTGCAATGTTGTTATAAAGGATATACATGCATTTACAATGTATTTACCCAAGAGCAAGCAACTTAATATGTAGTTACCATTTTTGGAAAAGGTAAGACATGCTTTGATTTTGTTTACCTGGCCACTATCTCCTAATGAAAACTTTTTAGCGTTCATGGCGTAAAACCAATTCAAAATAATCATAAAGGAACTTTTTAGATACACAATCAATTGAAGACACGGATTTGTACATTGTTTACAATGTTTGTTTTTGACAATGTAATGTAGCTACAGGTCTAGGTACTCTTCTACAGCATTGTATTAAATGAGATTGATTTTGAATATGAATCTTTATTAAATCCATTAAAGGCCCAGTGCAGTCAAACTTCTGTTTTTTTCCTGTGTTTTGTATCATTTTGCACAGCTAATGAAAAATGTGATCAGTGTTATGTCCTGATAGCTGCTGGTTGAAAATACAATCTATACAGGATCTTCGATTCAGCAGGTTTTGCATGGATGGAATTTTTGGCTTGCCACATGAGATCACAAGGCAAAATACTTTAATAGATCTATAATAAAGAGACTTTGTAACTATATAGTAATTAAAATGGTTACTTCACTCTACCTTAAGTTGCTTGCTCTTGGGTAAGCACATTGTAAATACATGTGCAACCTTTGTAACGACATTCTTCTAACCATAACATTTGATCAGTGGGGATCCGTGAGAAAAAGCCTTCAGAAAAGGTCTAAGGATGTGTAAAATGATGTATTATTTTTTTATTTACATTTTTAATTTAATATTTTTTCTATCATTTAAATTATATTCTGATTTCACCTCTTCAGTTTGTGTTGGAAAGGGAAGGGTTAAACACTGAAGAGAAAAAAAGGTCCAATCAGGATTTTTCTTTGGTGGTCTCTGGGGAGACAAATCTAGCTAGCTAAATCAGCCATTGACGAGGCCCTCAGACACTTGACCGCATATTAATTCATTAATTACATTTTTATTTAACTAAGAAAGTCAGGTAAGAACAAATTCTTATTTACAATGACAGCCTACCCTGGCCAAACCCTAACCCGGATGACGCTGGGCCAATTGTGTGCCGCCCTATGGGACTCCCAATCACAGCCGGTTGTGATCCATCCTGGAATCGAACCAGAGTCTGTAGTGACGCAACTAGCCCTGAGTTGCAGTGCCTTAGACCGCTGCGACACTCGGGATCCCCTATATATGAATGACAAAGCAATCATCACGTGACACCATTAATTCCTATGTGAAGACTCAATAGCGCATTGAAAACAATTGAAGCAGTTTGAGCTTCTCCAGGAAGTGAAGTTGCAGGCTAGCTCAGTGCTGCACCCTCTCATTGAGTAACTTAAGTTGAAGGCCTACTGTTTTCAAATGATCATCATTTGGTGAGTGGCACTGTTTTTATCAGCTCGCTTGCTGTTAGCTATCTCTCTGAAAATAATGCCTGCAAAACATTGTTGCATTTAAACTTTAGATGACCAGTTACTTTGTGTGCTGAACGTGATAAAACATGTCTGCAATGGGAAGTAATAGTTGTGCATTTCGAAGGAATGGGTTGCTTTTAATAGCATGATGTGTGTAAATGCTCTCTCTATGTGTTTTCCAAAAATTGCTCTCTCCTATTTGATGTGTCACTGTTGTCACCACTAGGCTATTGGTGATAGTGAGATAGTGATGGTGTTAGGCTACCACAGGTTGTTTTAAGCGGTTGTTGTTGCTGGTCGCATTATTCCATGCTGAGCGTGTGAGTGACAGCCCGATGCTGGCTCAGGCTTGTATGATTGATTAATGATGTCATCAAAAAGTATTGCTACTCCTACATTAGAGCTAGATGTAATGTTGTGGGCATTAAGGGCCCGATCCCGATTTTAGGAATGTACAGCATTACTTTCCTAGGCACTTCTCAGTATACAAACTTACCTTTTTCAGTCGCCAAACTTGCTCTGCAGGTGTGGCTGCCTTGCACGCTCTGAATACATTTCATTCAACTACTGAAAACCCTCCCACTTACTGGCCAACAGATTTTCTCGTGGAGTTTTCATTCAGTGGGCGTTTCAGTACATTTATCTTAAGTCATCTGTTTAAATACGGTATACCTTTTCATTAGAATTTTGTTGACCGACTCAATAGAACAAATATATAGAGAGAGCAGGTTCAGAATATAGGGATCAATGGAGAAAAAAAACCGCCATCTATGCATATTCATCTCTGTTTCGGGACCAACTGGTAGATTTAAAAATACTCGGATATTGTAGATTATTTAGGCAATTTGTTTTATGAAAGTAGGTTGGCTATGAATAAAATACTGACTGTGTCTCCAGATAGTGGCAAATATTTAACATGATACACATTTTAAAATAAAACGGAGAAAAGCCTGGGCATATAATCAAAACATTCTAAAGCGTAGTCATCAACCCGCCAGGTTCAGCCCTACAGAAGCCTATACATAGCTTGGGTCTCCAAATTTAATTCATGTAAATTATGAGGGCACTCAATTATAATTCTGAATAACGGAGCTGCAGTACATGCCATGTTATGATTTTCAGTTTACTTCCATATGGCTGGTTTCACATTCATCTCCAGGCATCATAGTGAAAAATCATCAAAAAAATTGCTATGTGTGTTTACAATCCCCTTCTCCAAACGGATGACTAATTTACCTAACTTTTATCAATAGCTCTTATCAATGTATAAATTACAGTGCATGGAGAAGGCTGTTATTTGTATCTTGGAACCAGCAGGTTCACTCGACCTTATTCCTGGTTTCCTCGCGTGTAAAGCTGGTGGAATTATGAGTGAATTAAGTCAAGGTCAGAATATGGCGTATCTGTAGACACACAACTGCCACGCCTTCATTTATTTGCAACCTGGTCTCAGAGCATTTCCTATTATTCTGTATGTAAATCTGAGACACTCCATTTAGTATGACATGTTACGTTTTGTATGGTATGTATTAATTTGTGGATGTCCATCACCCATTTCATATGATATGTTACATATTACTTGCTAACGTTAGCTAGGCTAGGGGTTAGGGTTAAGGTTTGGGCTAAGTTTAGGAGTTAGGTTAAAGGGTTAAGGTTAGGGTCAGGTAAAGGGTTAGCTAAAGGTTTAAGGTAAGGGTTAGCTAAGATGCTAAGTAGTTGCAAAGTAGCTAAAAAATAGTAAGCCGTTGAAAAATTGCTAAAATGCTAAAGTTGTCCGTGACGAGATTCAAATTTGAAACCTTTGGGTTGCTAGATGTTCGCGTTATACGCGTTTTTGCCTTAAGTAACCATCTGTCTTACAGTATGTAACATATCATACTAAATGGATTGTCGTCTCAGATTTACATACAAAATAGCAGAGGTGGGACCAAGTCATTGTTTTACAAGTCACAAGTAAGTCTCAAGTCTTTGCACTCAAGTCCCAAGTCAAGACAGGCAAGTCCGAGTCAAGTGTCAAGTCAAGACTGTCAAGTACCAAGTCAAGTCTCAAGTCCTAAACTTTGAGTTTCGAGTCCTAATGTGCTGTTCACCAAATGTATTACCATTTCATATTTTTAACAAGAGTAATAGTCAGTATATTACATTTACGCAACTCATGAATGCTTTTAAAAATATCTATATATTTATTACTTTCCAAATAAGCGTTATATTTCCATGGAAATACATGGGTAGCCATGAGAAAGACTCACCCCCCCCAATAGTGATCGAGGATCGCTATGGGGCGCAATCGGGCGATGTAGGCTTGTACACAATCGGCCAACCTTACACACACACACTCAGCAGTAACATCAGGCAGGATTTAGGCTACAAACTGCCTAGCCAGTTGTAGCTCAATTTTGGGTGCAATGAACATGTTCCCTCACTGACTGACTGTGTGGAGGCTCATTGATTTAACGTTACGTTAGCCTACATAAAACACTAGTAAAGTAATAAAATATACAGCTGTCGGCTATATTAGCCACGACTTTGTGCAGCTTCAAATGTCGAACAAAGTTGGAAATTGTTGCGCCTCCGTCTGTCATTTTCTTCCCAAATGTTTTGCAAGTTGCAATCTGTTTTTTGTTGATACAGCGTCCTCTTTATATCTGAAAATAATAATTTGGGGTATCTTCTTTCCAAGGGCTCCGTTCCTCTGCATTGCCACGCACAACTTTTTCTCAGCTGGCACAATTTGATTGGCTGCTGTTCGATTCAAACTGTAATCCGTTAAATGAAGAGTTGATGCGCTGCACACTTTTTTAAATAGCATCATTTTTAATATTTGGGCTTGGGGAGGGTATCAAGTCAGATCGAGTCATAAGGCTCAAGTCCAAGTCAAGTCACGAGACATTGGTGTCAAAGTTAAGTTGCAAGTCATCATATTTGTGACTCGAGTCTGACTCGAGTCCAAGTCATGTGACTCGAGTCCACATCTCTGCAGAATAGTATGAAATGCCTTGAGACCAGGATGTTATTTGAGCTCCACCTCAAACCAATAGTGGGTGAATAGCAAGCATTTCTCATGCTTAAATTCAAGGCCAGAATATTCATAGAGAAGAAAAGCTGCATAAAAAGTGAATAACGTTCCATTTACACGCTCCTAACTGGGGCCTAAGTGATGATGTTACTGTTATTTTTCTTGATATTTGAGTTTGAGGTTTTGGAAGACCCCCCCCACCCCACTGAAGGTCCAATAGTCACGGTTCGCCACTGCATTTGATTCAATATACCTGGTCTATGTAGCATGGCAATAAAATGTTTACTGAAAACAATCTTTAGTTAATAGCAGGGTATGCCTTGTTACAAGTGTTGTTACCAGGTCATAGTCTACTAAGATCCACATATCAAGACCATGTCGACCCGCGAGACTACCTGGTGATTTGGTTTTACTGGCCCTTTGTAGTTTACATGTAGCAATGTTACCCGTTTTGGATTGGAGTTCATAACATGGTAATACACAGGTGACTTCCAAAAGTGTAACTACAAAACATATGAGTTACATACTGGAACAAAGAAATGTGTAATAGCATAAAATAGAACACGAGTAATTACACAACATATGTGGATTTACCTTCAACAGGTAAATGACAGTCTGTGTTCCAGTTGTGTAATAACCTATACTGATAAACTCTTACTATGTTATTACATAACACTTCATATGTAACTACAATGTTTTTTTCTACAGTTATTGCTGTGTAGTTACATATTTAGAGAGGCATCTTAAATTATGGTACAGTGTTACCCAAGATGACAATTGTGTGTGAGAGTTGTGCCTTTTCCTTCTTAAAGCCATACAGATTTTAATAAATGTTTCACAGATGATATTTTTTGAAAATTGAGGCAAAAATCGAATGGAAAAAGCAAGTGTGCCTTCTTCTACTATAGGGACCTTAGCCCAACACTTACCGACCCAATCAAGCCTCTTGGTGAGGCTAACCTCTTGGTGAGGCTAAAAGAGGCATAGTTCAGCCATAATCGGAGAGGAAGTTGTGTATCTCTTTACTGAAAGATTGAAGATATTATTTTTTGCTATAATCTTGCAATTTTTCCTGTACAATTTTTACAGTTTTCAGATTTTTATTTTATTTTGGAGAAAAGTAAAGAGGGTAATCAGTTAAGCATTTATTTACATTTGTATGGCCTAATGCTCATCATTTTTGGGTCACACCGCTACTCACGTTTTTTGAGCGCCTTCTACTCCTCTCCTCAACAGGAAATAACAAAAGTTCAGGAGGTCATCAAGTCATAAGGAGCTACAGTAACAGTGTCCCAGTCTTCCTCTTGCCTGGTACTTTACAGGAGATATGAAGACTTTTACTCCAGCAGGAACAACACCATCTATGATACTGCATCAACACTAAAACACAATAAAATCCATTCCCCTGACATCAGCTGATTTAGCCACATAAAGAACTGCTCTGAGCATTGCAGAGAAACATACAATATGCATCTAAGACCAGGGGTTGGAACTGGTTCGAGTAACAGAATCAGAACGAAAGTGATCTATACTGTTCCAGAACAGAACCGTTATTTTAAAAGCAAGGAAACTATTTTAAAAAACTGAAAACCGGTTAATAACGTTATTTTACACTTCTGAAATTTTTATAATAACGGTTCTGTTCAGAACGAAACGATTGGAAAACAATTTTGTTTACACCTGCCTAGGACTCAAGAAGATTGTCTTACATTCTTAGAGTCAATAGATCATGAGAAATGGGTAAGGGAATGGAGCATTTGATAGGACCAGTTGAAGTCGGAAGTTTACATACACTTAGGTTGGAGTCATTAAAACTTGTTTTTCAACCACTCCACAAATTTCTTGTTAACAAACTATAGTTTTGGCAAGTCGGTTAGGACATCTACTTTGTGCATGACAAGTAATTCTTCCAACAATTGTTTACCGGCAGATTATTTCACTTATAACTCAGTGTATCACAATTCCAGTGGGTCAGAAGTTTACATCCACTAAGTTGACTGTGCATTTAAACAGCGTGGAAAATTACAGAAAATAATGTCATGGCTTTAGAAGCTTCTGATAGGCTAATTGACATCATTTAAGTCAATTGGAGGTGTACCTGTGGATGTATTTCAAGGCCTACCGTCAAACTCAGTGTCTATTTGCTTGACATAATGGGAAAATCAAAAGAAATCAGCCAAGACCTCAGAAAACAATTGTAGACCTCCACAAGTCTGGTTCATCCTTGGGAGCAATTTCCAAATGCCTGAAGGTACCACGTTCATCTGTACAAACAATTGTACGCAAGTATAAACACCATGGCACCACACAGCCGTCATACCGCTCAGGAAGGAGACGTGTTCTGTCTCCTAGAGATGAACGTACTTTGGTGCGAAAAGTGCAAATCAATCCCAGAACAACAGCAAAGGACCTTGGGAAGATGCTGGAGGAAACAGGTAGAAAAGTATCGATATCCACAGAAAAACAAGTCCTATATCGACATAACCTGAAAGGCCGCTCAGCAAGGAAGAAGCCACTGCTCCAAAACCGCCATAAAAAACCACACTATGGTTTGCAACTGCACATGGGGACAAAGATCATACTTTTTGGAGAAATGTCCTCTGGTCTGATGAAACAAAAATAGAGCTGTTTGCCATAATGACCATCATTATGTTTGGAGGAAAAAGGGGGAGGCTTGCAAGCCGAAGAACACCATCCCAACCGTGAAGAACGGGGATGGCAGCATCATGTTGTGGGGGTGCTTTGCTGCAGGAGGGACTGGTGGATTTCACAAAATAGATGGCATCACGAGAAGGGAAATTATGTGGATATATTGAAGCAACATTTCAAGACATCAGTCAGGAAGTTAAAGCTTGGTCGCAAATGGGTCTTCCAAATGGACAATGACCCCAAGCATACTTACAAAGTTGTGGCAAAATGGCTTAAGGACAACAAAATCAAGGTTTTGGCGTGGCCATCACAAAGCCCTGACCTCAATCCTATAGACAATTTGTGGGCAGAACTGAAAAATCGTGTGCAAGCAAGGAGGCCTACGAAGCTGACTCAGTTACACCAGCTCTGTCAACTTATTTTGGGAAGATTGTGGAAGGCTAACCGAAACATTTGACCCAAGTTAAACAATTTAAAGGCAATGCTAGCAAATACTAACTGAGTGAATGTAATCTTCTGACCCACTGGGAATGTGATGAAAGAAATAAAAGCTCAAATAAATCCTTCTCTCTACTATTATACTGACATTTCACATTCTTAAAATAAAGTGCTGATCCTAATTTTTACTAGGATTAAATGTCAGGAATTATGAAAAACTGAGTTTATATGTATTTGGCTGAGGTATGTAAACTTCTGACTTTAACAGTACGTGTCGAGTATACAGTAGATGCTAGTAAACATCTACTTTATGTAGACAAATAGAAACTACTGCCAAAGCCACTAGACCTTCCACTAAACCTTCATTGTCAAGGTTCGACATTATACTTACCATGCCCCTGACTTAGCATGTGTGATGACCATCCATATCATGGACAAACAACGTTGAGAAGTAGTAAAACATAAAACTGTCTTAGCTGTGAAATGTCATATTAGTGGAATACCTTAGAGGTAAACACAACACTGTCTTTAATCTAAACTGTTTTTGGTCCAATAGTAAGAAAGCATTCTGTATCCTGTTGTCTAATTTTCTCTCTTGGTTTTAATCAATGATAAAGTCTGAATAATGTTACATAAAAGGTAGGGTTGAGTGTATTTGTGGATGAACATGTAACTGGCGGCTGGGTAAGGACCCAAGCACTCAACACACAGCTTTCAGAGGTCACAGGTCAGTCCTGAGGTGGTCAGTTTAACTCTCAGGTTACTTGCTGTAGCCTTCCATCAGCAGAAAAGAAAACGTGTGTCTTGGTGTGTATGTTTTTGTATGCAACTGAGCTAGATGAATAAAAAGTAGATTAAACTTACCACTAACATACTGTTTAATTAGCCTTTCAGTACATCCATCACCTGTCACAAGGTATACTCCATGAAATCAAATAAAGGATCATCAAAAATATGCTTAATTTACTCATGATCTTATTCTCCATTGATATAATCTATTTCTGCATTTATACATAACAATAAGAGTTGAAAACATTGCAATAGTGTAAATATCTATCTATATTTATATATAAATATTTCAATGTTCCTCCCTTTGTGAGACAAAGCTGTATACTGGTAGGGGCCCTTGCTATGCTTTGGGCACATGAATCCTCCTCTGATCTTTCCCTTTGGCTAATGAACCACAAAACATATTGTTAAGATTCACAAAAAACCACAAACATTTTCTGAATGGCTAGATGCAACAGCCTTTGTTATTACAAACGTCTAACTGTAAGTTGCTCTGGATAAGAGCCTCTGCTAAATGACTAAAATGTAAATGTAAAATGTGTTTAGTGTCCAATGCTCCAAACTCAAAGGGATGATGCATTTTACACATCAATATCATCATGTTTTCAAACTCATGCAACAGTATTTGCATAAAACATTTAACTAAACATTTCCCTGATATCATGGCGCTGTAATTCAACCAAAGCCAAAGTCCAAGTCATTCAGGCAAACTTTTAACAAAACTCCAGGCAGCCATTGATACGCACACATTTGACCGTTCTCCATTTTAGGTCAACATTTGCAAGACATCACATATTTGTGATCAGGATCTGGGCTATGAAGAGACATCACCCAGCGCCAGTTAATGTGTAAGTCCTTACAGCCCTACTCTAAACATTAGAGAGAAGTGTAATTATTGGAAGAACGGGCCTTGCAGCTTGGTGCGGACCTGGTCTCGTTTCACCTCTCCCTCCTTGAGGAAAGCCTGCAGCTTGTCAGTGGAGAAACACAAGATGGAGTCCGTGTGTTTGGAGGGGGCCCGCTCGCCCCGTACCCACGGGTTCTGGAGGCACTCAGCCGCCGAGGGTCTCTCCCTGAAGAAATGCATCAGATGAAACACATCAGGAACATTCTGAAATGGTTTGTTAACACTATCAATTACCCCTCAATGAAACAACTTTGGGTGTGCTTGGCTATCTCAAATAGGCAATAGGTACTGTATAGGTCCTGGTCAGATGTTGTCAATCGACTCACCAGGCCTTGATGCTCAGTGTGTTCTTTATGAAGTTAATTGCTCCCTCTGACAAGCCAGGGTAGCAGCGGCCAAACTGGATCTTCCCCTTCCGGATGTTTCTGTCCCTCTCCCAGTTGAGGTCTGAATGGAACGGGCTATCTGCACTCAACCTAGGTGGTGAAAGCGAGGACATCTTTGTTTATTTGGATCCCCATTAGCTTTTGCAGAAGCATCAGCTACTATTCCTGGGGTCCACAAAAAAACACAAAACATGACAAGTAACTAAACACTGATAGATGAGGCCAGTCACACAAATTTAAAATCCAACGATACACAAAATATCCGATATACAAAATATATAATAATAATACTAATACAAACAACACAACAACAAAAATAATGTATGTGTTAGAGTGTGTAGAACCAAACAACACAACAACAAAAATAATGTGTTAGTGTGTGTGTGTGTCCCCTCGCAGTCCCCTCACATAGACATATCAGAGGAGAAACAGAAGAATACATGGCAGTATGGCTGTATAGCGGGGTGTCAAACATACGGATCCAGTCCCGCGAGCCCATTCAATCCGGCCTGCAGGGGGTTTCAGTTTTTCTTTGAAAAACGGTCTTAATTGACATTGAAATGACTAAAACCAAATTGGAACTGTGTAAAAATGATAATGGATCTACATTTACAGTCTCTTCACGCTGTCCAGCTTGCTAACAGTCATCGAAACGAATGCTAGATAGTAAGGGAGCATCGAAAATTCCAAAAGCAATGGATATGAGACAATTTTTTTTACATTTTGACAGCAAGGAAATATAACACATTTTAAGTGTGGCCCTCTGGACCACTGTGAAGACCCAATGTGGCCTGCGGGGCAAAATGAGTTTGACACTCCTGATATATAGGATACAACTTACACATCCAGTGCAATCAGTACTCTAAACATTAGAGAGATGTGTAATTATTGCAAAAATAATTAAATCCTCGTGTATCTTTCTGGGTCATTCCACCAATTGGGTGCATTTTCAGCAGTGTAACTTGGTGAAAACAAAAAAACGTGTTTCACCTAATTTTAACATTCTGTCATAAAGAGCATATGTTCAACTTAAAAAACATGTCTTCACATCTCCCAAAAAAATCACTCTAGTAAGTGCCTATAAAGAGCCAAGTAAAGTAACAGTGTTGATATTAAAATAAGTTAATATGTGTGCAACAGGGAGGGGCAATTGAATGTTTCACAAAAAAAAGTTTCACAAAAGAAAATGACATTATTAAAACATTTTTAGCCTGTCTATCTGTGGGTAACAGGGTTAAAGTATTGTGCTCGACCCGCTCAGTTTTCCACCAGAAAATGGCCAAAATGAGTAGAACCAGCTCACCTGCATTTACACTGGGGTTTGACTATTTAAAAAGGAAAGGTTTCACCATATTAAAATTTGAGTTCAGTTCACGTAACAGGGTCAGATTAAATAAATAATAGTCGCCAGAAATGACTTTGTCAAAACAACATAATAATTAGGGCTTTACAATGATGGTGAAAACATGTTCAGGTTAAATAGGTTAATATATTCCTTGAAGTCACAGAGGGAGCACAGAGGGATATGTCAAAATGCTCAATTTTGGCAAGTCAGATATATTGAATCGTCCATGTGGTCTATATTAAATGGCACTTCATTTAATGTAACTGGCTTTTGAAATACAATATTTGTGCACAATTTCTACTTAAAATATTAAAAGGGACACAAAAGGCACTCATTTCGTGGAACAACCCTTCTTACTTACATTATAAAAGCCAAAACTCCAATAGCCCAGATGTCGGTCTCAGGTCCGACTCCTTGTCCGTCGAGGATTTCTGGAGCTTTAGGAAGGACAATGTAAACTGATAAAACATGACAGATAGAGAGGGCATTCTTCATAAGAGTTTTACATTCCATTGTTTCCATTAGTACGTGCCAGTAAATTGAAATAAATCTTTCAAGGAAGAACGTTTATATTCCAGCGGCAGAACATAGAGGTCGAAATTAATTAAGGTTAAGGTTAGGTTTAGGAAAAAGAATTAGGTTAAGGTTTGGCATTGTTTCAGTGAGGTTAGGGTAAGGGTTAGGAAAGGCATAACAGTTAACATTGGGTTAGCGTACCACCATCTGCCATTTTGTTTCTGCCCGTTGTCTGTGGAGAGGCACACGATGGAGTCTCTGTGTGAAATGGGAAGATGGATGTAACTGTTCTTCAAGAGCAAAGTTGAGTGATGAAGTTAGGCAAGCTTTGGTTCAGCCTATCATCCCTATCCACCCATCCTCCCCGCTCATCCTTTCCAGTCATTCTCTTGATGTACCTTTCTCTTGTCCCGGAATGTCCTCTATGTTGAGTGTCTGTCCGGGTGTGAAGGACTGAGCAGAGCCCAGGTCTACGATCTTCAGCACGTTGCGGTCCGTCACCAGCATGTTGTCCGACTTGAGGTCCAGGTGAACGACGCGGCGGCTGTGCAGGTAGTCCACAGCACTCAGGATCTGGGCCAGCAGCTCTGCCACATGGAGTTCAGCATAAAGATCTCTGTTTGGGGGAAAAAGGAGGGAGGGAGGGGGAACATGGTATATCTAAAGCCCATCTTCTGCATCTTTACCAAGTACAGTAAATAACACATTTTGCATCCACACTCCGGAAATTGCAAAACCCATTAGCCAGGCAACACTACCAAACTAACACGCCCCCCCCCAAACACTACTAAGTAATGTTGTAATGTAAAGCAGGTAGCGGTGTCTTTCTGACCTCTCAGTCAGGTTGTAGAGCAGCTCTCTGCCAGCACACAGCTCCTGGATGAGCACCAGGTAGTGGGGGGTAATGTAGGCCGTGTGCAGCTGCACCAGGTGGGGGTGGTTGAGCTTCTTAAGCAGCTGGTACTCCCTGAGCACCAGAGCTCTCTTTTCTGGCCTGTAGGGGGTGATCTTGGCAGCAAACAGCTGCTGGCTCTGGCTGTCCTGACACTGGGTCACCACGCTGAAACGACCCCTGACATGGACAACGCGGAGAGAGAGACGGTGAGAGAGATTGCACACACATCTGTGCAGGCCTACTTTACAGGCATGAAGGACAGATGTGTAGTAAAGAAACGCTCAATGAGTACACATTCGCGTCGTGTAGAAAAAACTGCAACTTTCCTAACCCAGTGTTGACCGTTCAGTACCTGTTGATCTCTGCGAGGAAGCTGTAGGTCTTGTGGCTAAGTTGACCTCTTGATCCACTGCCCTTTGATCCTGGGTACTCGGTCTGGATGAGGGGAATGTGGGTCTCTGTAGATTAAAGGATAACTATTATTTCTGGCCACTGACTCAGAAAGGGAGGTAAAGCACAAAAACAAACTCTCATCAATAAACTCTAAAATGAAACAAGGAGTATATAGAATTTTCTTGCCTTTAGGATGGGTTGCCATAACAACAGGTGGTGAAGGGTCACTGAAAGGTCCTGCCCCCTTCTTGGTGATGCAGCCCACCCTGAATATGTATCCTGCTCCTCTGAGTAAGTCCTTCACTACATAGCAACTGTCTGTCACCTCCTCGCACAGTAGCTTCCACTCCCGACCTGTTGAAGTAGAGGGTATGGGAATGTTTCATAATTCTAATATTTCATGTGCAACAGGTGCATCATCATCATCATCATCATCGTCAACATCCGGTAGACAGTGTTAAACTTGTTCAATTTAGTGTCGCTTCACTTCACTGCACATACACCACAGGCGGCTGGTGGTACGGCGGCTCACGGCACTGAATTGGGGTGGACGGGCGGATGGTAATGGCTGGGACGGCACGAAAGGAATGATATCATACACATCAGACACAGTTTCCATGTGCTTGATACCATTCCATTTACTCCATTCCAGCCATTATTATGAGCCATCGTCCCCTCACCAGCCTCCTGTGACATACACATTTCTGTGGAAAATCAATATGCAAATCTGTGTGATCTGCAAGCAGTGTTTTTCGTACCGTCTGTGCTGTACTGAACACAGTAAACCACTGGGTCGCTGGACTGCACTGGTCTCCATACCAGCAGAAATCCACCTGCCTCCAACTGGTGCACATCAGGCCTGGTCAGGTGGATGGGCATCTCTGGAGAGAAAACAGAAAGATAAACATTAGACTTGCAGAGACACGCAAAGCCTCTCTCCTGCTGAGGAGATTGCAAATTGAGTCCAAATATACTTCACCTTTGTTCTTCTTGAATGCAGGTATTTTAGGTATTTTAAATGAAAATAATTTGGACTTCTTTTTAGCACTCTCCAAGCCAGCGCTCGCCTTTTGCTCAGGTGGAGCAGGAGATGAACCCTTTACAATCGGCCCTGCATCACACCAAGAAACATAAAGGGTGGAAATTCGGATTGTTTCCACTACATGAGAGTGATCCTATTCGGAAAAAGTGTACGAAACTAAAAGTGCATGGTAGCTCACCTCCCTTCGTTAAGTCCTCCTTGCTGGACGATTTAGTGAACAGCTTGGTGAGGCTAGAGGCTGATGCCCTCATCTTTTTCCTGAGTGACATGGTGGGGGTTTTGGGCTCCAATTCCCCTAGTGTGGGTCCCTGCTCCATGCCCTCCAGTTGTGAGTAGGAATGCCCCGCCCAGGACTGCCTACGTAACAGATTCATGAACCCAACCTTTGGTGACATCCTGGGAGACTTCCCCATAGGCGGTTTGGCCTGAAGGGCCGGGGTGGACGCGTGCCTCTGGAGACGTGCCTCTGTGTCGCTGGCCCTCGAGGGTCTCTCTGGGGCCTTAAAGGACAGGCTGGGGCTGGGTTTCACCGGCCGGACCGTCTTCTCTACCTTACCATTATTTCTGTCCGTTGAGTTCTGGTTGGGGTGGGTTGTCCTTCTCGGTGGGATCTGAAGTTGGCCACTCCGGCGCTGTGGCTCCTTATCAGCTTCCACAGCCTCAGACCCCTGGAGCAGGGAGCAGGGGGATGTTGTGATCAGGGGCTCCTCCTGGTCATCATACTCATCCCCTGCTCTCCCTCTTTGTGTGGCTGCAGGGCAGCCATGGGGCAGCTCCTCACAAGAGCTCAGCCTGCTGGAGCCCTCAGAGCCATGCTCCAGGATGAGGGACTCAGCCAGGGAGTACTGAGAGCCAGCCAGGTTCCCCGCCTCCTCCTCTGGCCTGAGGCTCTTCTCTGGACCAGCATGGGGCGATTTTGCACACAGTTTCTGAAGCCTGGCCGTAAGCTGTTTGGGAGCCACTGCCACTGAACCTCTTCTACCTCTCACTTGGAGAGGGGGAACGTCAAAGCTCTTCTCCTCTTCCTCCTCGTCAGTGAAATCCTCCTTAAGATTCAAAGCACTCTCCTCTTCTCTGCGTTTGGCGGATCCTGGTGAGCGTCGGGAGTACTCGTCCAACGACCTGCTCCTCCTCTGTGGTGGTGCATTGTGCGAGAGGCTGACCCCGCTGTCAAAGGAGCAGGACTTGAGCATGGACGACTGCAAAGACCCTCGCCTTTGCCCGTGATTGGTCTCGCCTTCGTCCTCCACATACTCAATGAGAGGCTCGTTGAGGCGGCTAGAGAGGCTTCTGCGGAGCGGCTTGCGGCCCCTCTCCTGCTTCTTGGCCTGGAACTTGTCCCTGAGAGTCATGTGGCGAGCGGACATGGGCGAGAGCTGCGTGGAGCTGTTGTAGAAAGTGCTGCGGATCAGGCTGCTCCTGGCGATGCGGCCTCCTTCACTCCCAGACGCGGAGCCATCATCCCCCTCGGAGAGGTATAGGGACGGGCTGCTTTCTCGGCTGACCCTCCTCTCCCTCTGGGGGGTCGGCTGCTGTGAGGCGTCCGACGACCCTATAGACTGCCTGCTTAGGCTCCTCTCCAGCACGCTCCTCTGTCCTCCCATCTCCTCCTCCTCCTCCTCATCCTCCTCCTCCATGGTCCCCTCCTCCTCCTCTTCCTCCAATTTCAGTTTGGCAAAGGGCTCAGGGATCCTGGCTCTCTCCATGAGGGGCTCAAATTCTTCCTCCTCCTCGTCTTCATCCTCGTCGGCTGTGGTGCAGTGGTGGAAGAAGTCCCAGGCGTCGGCCTCGTCGTACTCAGAGGAAGAGCCGCTGCTCATGGAGGTGCTGCTGGGATCATGGGGGTCTCGGGGGGCTGTGATGGAGGTCTCCCGAAGAGGGGCATCCAGCAGCTCTGGGATGGGCTTCAAGATTAGCACCGAGCCCAGGCAGGTCAGAGAACGCTGGGTAGAGAGGGGAGAGAATGCAGGTGAGAGAGAAGACAGAGCGGTCATACAGAGCTGTGAAAAGACAGTTCAGAAAACACTTGACATAAACAGAGAGAAGAGACAAGAAAGCACTGGACAGAGTTAAAAGACTGAAGGCTCTATTTTATCGGTTGGCGCTAAGGAGGCTTATGTTTCAAACGCAGGGTGTTTGCAATTTTGTCATGTAAAAACTGGCGCACTGGCATTTTCCAGCCCTAAAGCCAGGTTCCGCGATTTACCTGTCTAACATCAGCTCACTTGCGCTGAGGTGGGAGGGGTGGCAATAATTGAGGCGTGTACTTAAAAACAAGTGCAAAAGTGACAATTTGCTGCAGTACTGATGGGAAGTTTTAAGACCCACAAAAAGCACGTCTTAACGGAAGTAGTTCATAATGGAATGGATTTTGAGACTGGAAGCGCAGCCTATCTAGCCATGATGCACAGTGTCCATGGAAGGAAAGATGTGCCTTTTTTGCCTGTGAATCTCGTATTTATGAACATAAAAAAATTGGTTTCCTCCCCATTTCGATTTGATTAAAAACCAAGCATAGCCTACCCTCCCGTTCATCAAGGCTGGTTTAGCAGCATCGCATACAGTAGGTGTGTCTTTTTATCCTGGCCATTAGCCAAAAGTAGCCTATGAATAAAGGAGTTTTAAGTGGTTGACTGAGCTTTGAATTGTTTTGGAGGATTTTGCTCTCATGCTTTTTTCAATATTCACAATTCACATACTTACATTTCGCTTGTTCAAGTAGGCTATCCATTCCCATTTTCAAAGGGCGCCCCTCGTCCAATTACCAAAGACACGCTCCTCCAAAGTATTCAGTCTTCCTATAATGCCATATCAACAGCAATTCTGTGTTGTTGATCTGCCTCGTACATAAGCAAAGATACAATCTTGATGGCAAGATGGCGCCTTCAGACATGGCAGCTCTGCTTCTAGCTCCAAAGCAACTTTGCAGTATTTCATTTTTTGTGTGTTATTTCTTACATTATTAGCCCAGAAAATTTGTTCTGTTATTACATACAGCCGGAAACAACCTTTGAATATCAGAGCGGCGGTAACTCACCAGCATTACGACCAGGAATACGACTTTCCCAAATTGAATCCTTTGTTCGTACCCCCCAGGGCAATTTATCTTATCGTAGAGGCTGCTCCAAGACGACGCCGGCGGAGAAGAGGTATTGAGAATAACACAGTGCCACCTGCGTGGCCTGCTCCCATGGACTGTGGGCTCTCGTTCTCCGTGGCTGAAGTGAGTAAGACATTTAAGTGCGTTAACCCTCGCAAGGCTGCAGGCCCTAGCCGCGTCCTCAGAGCATGCACAGACCAGCTGGCTGGAGTGTTTACGGACATATTCAATCTCTCCTTATCCCAGTCTGCTTTCCCCACTTGCTTCAAGATGTCGACGATTGTTCCTGTACCCAAGAAAGCAAAGGTAACTGAACTCAATGACTATCGCCCAAGAGTACTCACTTCTGTCATCATGAAGTGCGTTGAGAGGCACTCTAGACCCACTTCAATTTGCTTACCGCCCCAATAGATCCACAGACAATGCAATTCCCATCGCACTGCACACTGCCCTATCCCATCTGGACAAGAGGAATACCTATGTAAGAATGCTGTTCATTGACTATAGCTCAGCCTTCAACACCATAGTACCCTCCAAGCTCATCATTCAGCTCAGGGCCCTGGGTCTGAATCCCACCCTGTGCAACTGGGTCCTGGACTTCCTGACAGGCCACCCCCAGATGGTGAAGGTAGGAAACAGCACTTCCACTTCGCTGATCCTCAACACAGAGGCACCACAAGGGTGTGTGTTCACCCCCCTCCTTTACTCCCTGTTCACCCATGACTGCGTGGCCCCGCATGCCTCCAACTCACCCATCAAGTTTGCAGATGAAACAACAGTAGTACGCCTTATTACCAACAATGACGAGACAGCCTACAGGGAGGAGGTGAGGGCCCTGGCGGGGTGGTGCCAGGAAAATAACCTCTCCCTCAACATCAACAAAACGAAGGACCTGATCGTGGAAGTCAGGAAACAGTAGAGGGAGCACGCCTCTATCCACATCGACGAGACAGCAGGGGAGAAGGTGGAAAGCTTCAAGTTCCTCGGCGTACACATCACTGACAATCTGAAATGATCCACCCACACAGACAGTGCGGTGAAGAAGGTGCAACAGCGCCTCTTCAACCTCAGGAGGCTGAAGAAATTTGTCTTGGCACCTAAGACCGTCACAAACTTTTACAGATGCACAATTGAGAGCATCCTGTCGGGCTATATCACAGCCTGGTATGGCAACTGCACCACCTGCAACCGCAGGGCTCTCCAGAGGGTGGTGCGGTCTGCCCAACTCATCATCGGGGGAACACTGCCTGCCCTCCAGGATACCTACAGCACCCAATGTCACTAATACTGGCAAAGCTAAATCAAAGTCCAAGTATACAGATTTGACGATATTCTTGCAGAAAAATGTAATGTGAATGTGAATGTCTCCTTCACGATTTTCCCAAATGTACCTGGGTGTCTTCACACTAAAAGTCATGTAGTTTGCTCATACTTCAAGTTATTTGTCTGAAACATTGCACATAAACTGCTGCAATCTTGTGGACACCATCTGAATTACCAGTGTGATGGCTAGATTTAGGGCCTTTCTGTTGCATTTCAAAGATAATGTTAGAAAAAAAACTGTTGTTTCTTTCTTTGTATTTTCTTATACTAGATCTATTGTGTTATATTCTCCAACATTCAATTCACATTTCCACAAACTGCAAAGTGTTTTCTTTCAAATGGTACCAAGAATATGCATATCCTTGCATCAGGGCCTGAGCTACAGGCAGTTAGATTGGGGTATGTCATTTTAGGCGAAAATTGAGGGTGCTATCCTAAGTTAAAAAGCAACAAAACCCTTATTTGGCATCGATAAGAGTCAAAAACAGTTATTCTAGTGTCAAAATTTACTACAAAGTGTAAATAGGATCATTTTGGTCATAAAGTTAGTATTTTCTAAAACAGAGTTTGGAACATCCGTGCATCACAACGCAGTTGGGTATTGATTTGACAATGTTCATTTGTCCACTAACATGGGGTGAACAGCTTCAGTGATTGCTCTCTATTCAACAGCATCAGTTGAGGCTCCTCAGAGGAGGAAAGGGAGGATCATCCTCCTCAGTACATTTCATAAAAATAGAAATGGTGAAACATTAAAAACGTTCTAAATATATTCACGTCATGAAATAATGGATTAAAACACACTGTTTTGCAATAAAGGTCTACAGTAGCCTCAACAGCACTCTCTGGGGTAGCACCATGGTGTAGCCGGAGGACAGCTTGTTTCCGTCCTCCTCTGAGTACATTGACTTCAATTCAAAACCTAGGAAGCTCGTGGTTCTCACCCCCTTCCATAGACTTACACAGTAATTATGATGACTTCCGGAGGACATCCTCCAACCTATCAGACCTCTTGCAGCATGAACTGACATGTTGTCGACCCAATCAAAGGATCAGAAAATGAATCTAGTACTGAAAGCATAAGCTACAGCTAGCTAGCACTGCAGTGCATCAAATGTGGTGAGTAGTTGACTCAGAGAGTGTAGGACAATAGTTGAACAGTTTTGAACCAATTCATTTTTTCAAAACTGAAAGAGAAGCAGCTAGCTAGTTTAGCCTACTCTAACACCCGGCTCAAACAGAGAGGGGTGCTATGTTAGCTAGCTGGCTAAGGCTATCCAACACTGGAACTCTTCCAAGTTAAGGTAAGCTTTTGGTTTTAGAAATGTATTGCCACCGTGGCCCACCGGTGTAACTGCTAAACTGCTTGCTGTACACTGTATTGCATGATTGTAGCGGGTTTACTAGCGCGTTAGTTCTAGTAGCCATGTCGACTATGACATTAGCTAATATGGTGACAATGATGTAGGCTGTTAGCGGTTATGGTATAAAGGTTTGGCTTGGAAAGGTGTTTTTTCCTGGTCACAGACAGCTGTTGTGTTGTGTGCTGAAGTCCACAAGCGAAGGGAAAAGGTGTGTTCAGTGGCTCTTTAATATAAGGAATTTGATGTATAGCATTTACTTTTACTTTAACACAAGTATGAGTACTTTTTCCACCACTGTACTTAAGTACATTTAAAACCAGATACTTTTAGACTTTTACTCAAGTAGTATATTTCTGGGTGACTTTTACTCTATTTCCAGCTGGTGATACAGCAGAGTTTAATTTGATTAAAAACTAAACTTCACCATCCTGGCTTTATGATGAGAACGTCCAGCTGGCATGCAATGGAATTTAGGAGCCATCTGCCATTTCTGAAGAAATGTGAATGCGATCTGTAAGATGGCTCCATTATGTTTATCAAACAGTATAAAGGTGAGTGGACATTCTCTTTATATTGTATCTTTGTCCAGCTTCTGTGAAAAGTTGGATGTGCATAAAACCCTCCATTGTCTGTGTTGCCTTAATATTATATGTCCACAGGAAGCAATTATGGTGCCTGTAACTGTATTTAGACATACTGTACCCTATTTATATATAAGTTTGTTTCATTTTGATTCTAATTTGATTAGAATTATTCACTCTCTTTTTAGGCCTTATCAATAGTGAATTTAATCGTACGTTCGACATGTCCATGAATCAGCCATAATGCAATTTACAGTAGGCCTAGCCCCCAGTGTGAATGCTATGTTTAACAATATGTTTCCATATTGAAGACATGCAATTACTTACAACAATGTGGACTGAAAACATGTTCAACATATTTTTGGTTTCTGTAGGCTATTTAACAAACTAGGCTATGTTTCTGTAGGTTAGTTAACAAACTAGGCTATAACGGACTAACATTGAAATTGGAGTTGATGACAAGGCAATACATAAAGGCAATACATAAAAGATTGTAAATAAACAACTTGAAGCAACCAAATATTTAGCCATGGAGCATGTTCTGATTGGCCAGTGAGGCTTAAAGCCTCCAATGTACACTGCTCAAAAAAATAAAGGGAACACTTAAACAACACAATGTAACTCCAAGTCAGTCACACTTCTGTGAAATCAAACTGTCCACTTAGGAAGCAACACTGATTGACAATACATTTCACATGCTGTTGTGCAAATGGAATAGACAACAGGTGGAAATTATAGGCAATTAGCAAGACACCCCCAATAAAGGAGTGGTTCTGCAGGTGGGGACCACAGACCACTTCTCATTTCCTATGCTTCCTGGCTGATGTTTTGGTCACTTTTGAATGCTGGCGGTGCTTTCACTCTAGTGGTAGCATGAGACGGAGTCTACAACCCACACAAGTGGCTCAGGTAGTGCAGCTCATCCAGGATGACACATCAATGCGAGCTGTGGCAAGAAGGTTTGCTGTGTCTGTCAGCGTAGTGTCCAGAGCATGGAGGCGCTACCAGGAGACAGGCCAGTACATCGGGAGACGTGGAGGAGGTCGTAGGAGGGCGACAACCCAGCAGCAGGACCGCTACCTCCACCTTTGTGCAAGGAGGAGCAGGAGGAGCACTCCCAGAGCCCTGCAAAATTACCTCCAGCAGGCCACAAATGTGCATGTGTCTGCTCAAACGGTCAGAAACAGACTCCATGAGGGTGATATGAGGGCCCGATGTCCACAGGTGGGGGTTGTGCTTACAGCCCAACACTGTGCAGGACATTTGGCATTTGCCAGAGAACACCAAGATTGTCAAATTCGCCACTGGCGCCCTGTGCTCTTCACAGATGAAAGCAGGTTCACACTGAGCACGTGACAGATGTGACAGAGTCTGGAGACGCCGTGGAGAACGTTCTGCTGCCTGCAACATCCTCCAGCATGACCGGTTTGGCGGTGGGTCAGTCATGGTGTGGGGTGGCATTTCTTTGGGGGGCCGCACAGCCCTCCATGTGCTCGCCAGAGGTAGCCTGACTGCCATTAGGTACCGAGATGAGATCCTCAGACCCCTTGTGAGACCATATGCTGGTGCGGTTGGCCCTGGGTTCCTCCTAATGCAAGACAATGCTAGACCTCATGTGGCTGGAGTGTGTCAGCAGTTCCTGCAAGAGGAAGGCATTGATGCTATGGACTGGCCCGCCTGTTCCCCAGACCTGAATCCAATTGAGCACATCTGGGACATCATGTCTCGCTCCATCCACCAACGCCACGTTGCACCACAGACTGTCCAGGAGTTGGCGGATGCTTTAGTCCAGGTCTGGGAGGAGATCCCTCAGGAGACCATCCACCACCTCATCAGGAGCATGCCCAGGCGTTGTAGGGAGGTCATACAGGCACGTGGAGGCCACACACACTACTGAGCCTCATTTTGACTTGTTTTAAGGACATTACATCAAAGTTGGATCAGCCTGTAGTGTGGTTTTCCACTTTAATTTTGAGTGTGACTCCAAATCCAGACCTCCATGGGTTGATAAATTGGATTTCCATTGATTATTTTTGTGTGATTTTGTTGTCAGCACATTCAACTATATAAAGAAAAAAGTATTTAATAAGATTATTTCTTTCATTCAGATCTAGGTTGTGTTGTTTAAGTGTTCCCTTTATTTTTTTGAGCAGTATATTTATTTAACCCAGCCCTTTCGCACCAACGCCAGCTACTGCTCCCATAATTCCATTTGTAAAAATAGCACAAATATTACCGAAACACCCCCAATTCCATTTGTAAAAATAGCACAAATATTACCGAAACACCCGCAAACCTATAATGCTACCACTTTATCATTGCATTAGGTTTGTTAAAATAGAGCCCTGCATGTCATTATTGTACCTGCCATTTTCTCCTTGAGATGAAGACTTTCAGAGCCCTTGTATTGATATCATCAGTCTCATCCTCATGTTCACTCTGGCAACATAATCAACAAGAGAGAATGTGTTAGACAAGATTCATTGTTTTCCTCCATTTATTTATTTTATTTGTCTCCACCAACCCGGCTGAGACATAAACAAACTGTGTATGTAATTCTTACCTGGAACCATTCGTGCCCCAGACACTCAAATGCAGTTGGTCGCTTTCTGAGGAGAGAACAAATCATTTAGAGTGATATCCATATAAGAGATCGAAATATCTTTATTCATGTCGACGGCTGTGTATCTTACTCTGGGTCTGGCTGCAGGACCGTGCGGAGGAAGCCCTGGGCACCGGTGCTCCTGTAGGTGAGGTCAGGTGCGTCCCAGTTCAGTGTCCCCTCCCCCACCCTCAGCAGAGTGGCCCGGTCCGTCTCCCCCATGAACGGACAGCGGCACATCAGACTGACAGGACACAGCATGATTTCAACACTTAACACTCACTCACATTCCATGTACTACTATATGAAGAGACTCAAATATTGCATTTTTTATTCATAAATCATACGGTACTTGCCATAAATAGGCCACAACACCAATGGACCTGACAAAGAAGAGAGAAGATATTTCCGCAGTGATAAATCGTCACATTTTCCCTTCATATGATAGGAATGTCACATACAGTGGCACAGATGTATTGAAACAGATAATACGTTTAGCTTACCAGATATCACTTGCTATAGTGACAGGGTCTTGATGTATGATCTCAGGGGCTACAAACTCAGGAGTGCCAAACTTGCTGTACTGGTGTCTGGAAGTGTCTATCTCCTGACAGAAGCCAAAGTCACAGATCTTGATCTCCTCTCTGGGTGGAAACACCATCAGGATATTGCCCGGCTGTGTGATTGAATTCCAATGGCAGATGGTGGGTGAGGGAACTTATCGTGTCATGACTAAGCTGGCCATCAAACTATCGACCACTGTGCATTGTTTCAATGTGCACAAAACTAAAAGGAAGGCATGAACATTCAAATGAAACATACAAACTGCTTCATGAATATGAATGTATGAAGAGCTTACTTGGATGTCCAGATGTAGGATGTTCATGCTGTGGATGTGACCAACTCCCTCCAGGATTTGCTGAATGTACATCTGCACCTGGTAGCATGAACGCATGGTGCAGTTTATAAACATCATAGGGGCAGTCATAATAGCCTTAGCATTTAGGCAAAACGGGAGTCAACTCAAAACACAGTTCAACAAGATCGGGTTTACAGTCAAAAGATCGAAGGTTTTACCTCTCTCTCACTGACTGATCCCTTCGACAGCAGATGATCAAGAAGACCATGAGAAGAGCAGCTATATATGGTATTAAGAATGATGTGCCGTGTTAAACATGGATCAAATTGAGCACTACATTTCCACTCTTAGGTCTTCATCGGTGAAGTGGCTAAAAGCGCCATGGGGAAAGGATACACTTCAGTGACCAGGACCAGGGTCCTCCGTGTAGAGAAGAAGTCCAGCAGACAGGCCACCCTGGGGTGGGCCAGCCGGGAGAGCAGGTCCCTCTCTTGGAACGCCCTGGTCCTCGTACTGCTCCTCAGGGGCACGAACTTGGCGGCAAAGCCCTCACCCGTCCTCCTGTGGGTAACCCGCTTTACCACCCCATACGTGCCTCTACAGACACAGGGAGAAAAGGCAAAGGACGGAACCCATTTTAGTTTATTGGAACACAGCTAAAGGAAGCGTCACCTCCACAGTTGCAGCTTGACTGATTGCTGCAGTGCGAAATATGACACCCAACTAAATGTATACTTACCTCCCAATCTCCTCATGGACGTCATACACAGACAGCAGCTTCCTCCTCTTCCCAAGCTCCACCTCTCTCTCCTGCGACTCCAATGGACCTACAGAAAAGAGGATCAGGACCATGCAATCACATTTAGTCAGCCAGAGAACATCACATTTCTGGTGTTTTGTTGCATTTGGGGATTAGGATGCTCATCTAGGCATTTTGTGTTAAATCTGTCATAGGTTTGGCATCAGCTAGTTTGAATGACAGTAAAAATAAGGACAGTGAACAGAAAGACACATGGCTCAGGTGAAAAGTAGTGCGCTGCTGTACAAGGGGGATTCATTTTTTATTAATTTGACAGACACCATAGGTGTGTACTGAGGTCTTACCCTCCTCCACTGTCAGCTGAGCCTGACAGGAGGTGTGTCCTAAGTCGTTATAGGCCCAGCAGGTGTAGATGCCACCATCCTCGCTCTCCGGGCACAGCACAGTCAGAGAGCAGCGGGCACCATTCTGGACCACCTCCACATTCTCATTGGTCAACAGCTCCTCTCCATCCTCCAATCATATGAGAGAGACACTACTAAGTCACAGCTTCTACGACAGCACAGGGGCCAAGCAGTAGAGGAGAACACCAACAATAACCATGCTCGTACTACTCAGTTGATGAATTGTTTTGGTTAGTTATGTCCGGCGGTGTCAGCTATGCTTAAATGTATTGGGGAATGTCATAACGAAGGTTTGAATGAAGTGACTTATAACAGTGAATGAGTTGATGGTGGTCTTAGATTGAAGAAGTTTGAAGCGCCCCAACCTTGTACCACTGAATCTCGGGGGTGGGCCTTCCTGTGATGATGATGGTGAAGGTAGCTGATTGACCAGGCTCCACACACAGGTCCTCCACCGGCACCTGGATGGAGGGAGGAGCTGAGGAGACAGGAAGTGAGGTCATTTCATGAGATGATTCATGTCTTAGGATCAGTGGCCACACTCCAGTGTGTACGCACAATTGCAAAGTACAGTACCTGTTGGCATTTCCTCTATGGCCTCAGGAAGATAAAGTTCCTCCTCAACCTCAGGTCTCTCCTCAAGCTCAGTGGGGAACTGTGGCGCCGCCACGTGTCCTCTGGTGGTAGGGTCCCTTTCCTCTTGGCTACCCTCGGCTCTGTGGAGAAAATACATATTGGGATAGAAATAGAGATGGTGCAGTAGGATGATGAATGTATCACAGTTCTAGCAGGCAGACTCACGGCTGAGGGTATCCAGGCTGGAAGAGCATTTTGACAACAGAGGTGGGGTGGAAGTCTGTCTGCAGCCATTGCTTCACCATGGCAGTGGACCAGCCCTCTGAGTCGGAGTCTGGAAGCACAATGACACCACTCTCATGCTGATGCTCTTAGGTGCTGTTAGGGTCTAATAATCCAAAATCATTCATTCATATTAACTGGCCTTTACAATTAATATATTTTTTGAAGCCATGCTAATTTGTGACCGAGGCAAAGCGTGTCGAGACATTAGCAACTGTCTATTTAAAAATGTAGAATGTGAAAAATATGATAAAAGCAAATGTTAGGAACGTACAGTACCCTTACCTCCAGACTCACAGGAACACAATAACCAGTGCACGTCTTACCTCCAGACTTGAAGGACACCCAATAGTTTGTAAATCAGCCCATGAACAGGACATGGACACATGCCCACTCCCCAGGGGAAGGGGGGGGGGGGAATAAGGGGTGCCTGATGCCCAGCACATGACCATCTTGTATGGGTAGGAGTGGAGAGTTAACTGGGCATGCGTTGGAGACGAGAGAGGACCCATCCACATGCACTGGGTCCATGATACTGTGAACATGATGAAGGCTCTGTGAGGTACTTCCTGTTCGGGGACTACAGAGGATGGAGAGGAGGAGGGTTACAGAGAATGGATTGCCTCACATGATCAACTGGTGTCCAAAAGCCAAAAGGAAAACTACTTAAGAGGTGGAATCATAGCTCATGAAGGAAAGTGATTGATAGATACAGCAATGACAGTATTCTAATTGTATTCTCATTTTTGTTTACTAATTTTAATCTGCCTTGAAATACAGAAAATAGAAAATGTGCTCTATGTGATTGAATGTGTTTCGTTGAAGGTGTTTGATATGGATGATATAGCAAGGATTTACTGCTGTGTCGTAATCAATCGACTTTTCGGGGTCCTGATATGGACTCTGAGGGGCCGTTATCGGGCACAGATTAAGCCTAGTCCTGGACTAAAAAGTAAGCTCAAAGGAGAGCGTCTATTGAAAGTGCTTTTTACTCCAGGACTACTGTAGGTTAATATCTGTGTCCGGGAAACACCCCTCGATGTAAATGAGCTATGGCCCCTTATTTATCCTGTTTTGAAAAGCTTTTGGAAATCCATCAAGATCAGTCAAATGGGAGGAAATGAACCGGTCCTTTCCAATGCTTTTCATTTCTGAAAGATGGAAACATGATGAAAACACGAGCAAAAACATCCAATACTAAAGTGTATCAATGTCTTTCATGAATATGTACGACTAGTAATGATATGATATCTATGTTGATTGCTAATGTAGGTGACTGGAAGTGTATATGGTTTCAAGGGTGTTTGGAATGAAATGGGAGAGAAGGGGTAACCTAGGTAATGAGACAATCCAAATTGAACATGAGGAATGGCAATGATGACTGACAGTGTGAAAACAGAGATAAAGTGAAGTAAAGTGATCTGAGGTAAAGCAGGTGAAAGTGAGGTGAAACTAAGTAAGGACCATGGCATGTGCTTTTCTGATCCCTCTTCAGTTAACACTGAGCTTGTATTGTCCACAGAATAAAACTGGGATAAAACAATATTTTTCCTTGTCTCTCATTAGATATCAGTAAGAGTTAGACCTATGGGGTCCTTGTCCTAGATTGTGTTAGACTGTCATCATGTCTTATAGTGTAGAACATGTGGACACTAAAGATGAACATATTTACTATAGCTTTCTTCTCAAAACCTGTTTCCTTACTCTGAGGTGGACATTTACCTTGATTTGGTGGAGGAAACTCTCCTACTGTACCTTGGGTCAAGATGGCCTGTGGTTGGTCAGGCTCACTGTCCATCACTTGTGCAAAGGCGGAGCACATCTCTGCCTCACTCTTGGCACTGCCCAACTTGTTCCACAGCTAAAACGTAACAGGATTTCACATTTTAAACTGCACTGTTTTATAACAGTGCACAAAAGCTCAAAGAACGCATTGCTATAAAGAAGAGCAACAGTATATTGTACCTTCAATGTTATACCTGTACTGTGCACCATGGGGGACCGGCCATTCTGCGCCACTGCCCCCAAACTCTGGAACTCTCTCACCCCAGCCACCCGCAACTCTGACTACATCACCACTTTCAAAGCCCGAACTCAAACCTACCTTTTCCCTCAGCTTAGCTCTTCCCCTTACTCGGCCCTAGTTTAAGATAAGTAGCTTTTGTTTCATTTTAATTGTTTAATACCTGTTTTGTTTTTTCCACTCTTTGCTGTACAGTGTCTTTGTTTTTTTTTAAGGAGTTTTATACAATGTATTATTGTTATTATTATTACTATTACCTGTATGTTAGGAACAATTATTACATATGAAGTACAGTACATAAAGGGGTTTCATACATGTACTGTAGACCTACCTCACACTTATACTGTCCCAGGTCTGTCTCTCCAGGGTTGATGATGGTGAGCGTGAGGATCCCACTGCGGGCATCACTCTCTATGTGGTACTTCCTCTGGTCTGTCAGCTCTCTGCCATCCTTAAACCAACTGTCATAAACATGCCAGGGCACACAACCAAATAACAACATGTGGGACGATCTTAATGGGAATCAAGCAGGTACTAGCCAGGTTCCCATGACATTGTAGGGGGATCCAGTAAATCCTGCCCAGTTTACTGTACCATACCTGACTCGGGGTAAAGGAGTACTGTGTGTGGAACAGCTAAACTTGATGTCCTCTCCCTCTAGCAGACATGCACTCTGCAGCCTGGTGATGAATCTGGGGGGTGCTGTAGGACAGGAAATAACGAGTTCATTCACTCTACGCGTTACCTTTGCACAATATGCCACGGAGTATACCGTAACATGTTAGAGAGTACAATCATATGGCTATGTTTGTTGTATTTTAGTGTACTTTAGCCCTAATATTCATTAACATGAAATGCATACAGTGAGTGAGTGAGGGAGACCAATGCTCTGTCATCCCGGACTGTGATTGTTTAGTTCAGCACCAGAGCTACTGTATGTGAACATAGACTCACCATCCACCACTATCTTGGCCAGTGTGCTAGCATGGCCCACAGAGCTGGAAGCGTAGCACAAGTACTGTCCAGAGTCCTCAGGAGTGACCCCATCCATGATGAGACAGCAGGTGCCTGCCCGGTCTGCAGTGATGATGTGGTGGGGGCCATCCTCTAGGGCCAGGCCATCTATGGAAGTGATGTCATATCAGAGCGTCAGAGATCGTACTGCTGTTAAAGAACAGGACATACCTCATTCTGCTTGCTAAATTTGGTACACAAGGTTGTACTCCCTGAACTTCCACACTACTCCCGAATGGCTGGCTAACTAGTCTAAAGCTCAAATCTATATGGTTCAACTATTTGCTATAAACAACTAAAAAAGAACAAACCCTATGCAAGCTATCTGGTTTGTATACCTTGGAACCAGCTGACCACTGGTTTGGGTGTTCCTGTGACTTTGCAGGCCAGTTTGATTGTCTGCCCGATCTTCGTGGTGCAGTCAGCCAGGAGAACTTCAAACTCTGGTGGACCTACAGAAACACACACGTGACTACTGTAATAATGGGAAGAGACGAGGAAAAATATATCTAAATGCTGCCCAGATCCAACATTGGATAGAGTTCATGCTGGACAGAGTTAACAGAAGATAAAGCCAGTGTTCGTACTTTCTGAAAGGTTTCTTCGGCTCTTCCCATATAAGAACCCTTTGTCTCTTTGGCTCTCCCCAAGTAGAACCAACCATACCCTTTCCCCAGAGGGTTCTACATGGAACCCAAAATGGTTTACCTGGAACCAAAAAGTTTTTTTACCTTGAACCAAAAAGTGTTCTCCTATGAGGACAGCTGAAGAAACCCTTTTGGAGCCCTTTTTTCTAAGAGTGTATATTATTAGACAGACTTAACAATGGACAGTGCCAAAAGACAGTCATAGTGGAACTCACTGCTGGCAGTCAGACTGGAGCGTTGCTGCAGCTCTCTCAGGTCTTTGAGCCAGGACAGCTTGAGCAGGGCGGAGCGACCCTGCAGTGTGTACCTCCTCACTGAGCCCCGGTGCTCGTGCCACAGCCCCCAGGACTTCTCATCTCCCCCCACCGTCTCCATCACCTCCACATCATTCAGCTGGGGAGGGGGAGAAGTTAATATTACATGGAAGGCACTCTACGTGTAATGGAGATGGTTCGGAGAAACCATACTAAATGTGATGAATAGCCTTGACTTACTACGTGTGTTATCTCCCCAAGCTAACGCTTAGGTTTTTATCTCCGAGAGAAAACACAATCTTGTGGCTCACAGGAGACCTGGGTTCGAACCCAGGCTGGTAACATAAGCTTGGCACAGAGGAATTGGACTGTACATTTACATTGACGGGGGCAAAGGTCAAAGGGCAGGTTTTCACCTTCATCTTGTTCTTGAAGGCGTAGGTGTCAGAGTTCATGCCAGGGTCTCTCTTGAGCTTACACAGCAAGACACAGTCCTTGAAGAGGAACACCTGCCTCTGGTGGCCCCTGGAGGACGTCTTGATCTCGGGAGACTCCTCCCACACAGTGAAAGGACCCTGGGAGGAGGAAAGACGTGGGATGAAAGCTTCAGGAGGAACTGGATTATCGATGAGGAAAACATGAATGAGCCAATTTCCGCACCACTGTGAGATCAAGATGCCACATTTCAAGCTATGTCCTTGATATTCAACTTCCAATGATGCTGTATCTCCATCAGCATCTGAGAAATAACTTCCACTGTTTGTTACAGTACAGCTCAGGTAGTTTAGGCATGTTGGCATACTCTAAACCAGGGCTGTTCAATTCTCATCCTGGAGGGATAAAAAATGTCTGGTTTTTGTTTCGACCTGGTAATTAAAGAGATTATCCTGTACTTTTATAGTTCTGAAAGTAGAGCTCACGAGCCAAAAGGTGGCTCCGCCGAAAATTCCATACTACATCACATAGTTGCGGTCAAATATATCGGCACCCTTGCAATTTTCTTAAATAATTCCATACTTCTTCTAAAATAAACATTGTTTCCACATTTTGTTATTGGATTTTCAACACTACGGAAAACAAATGTTGTATTGGTTAAGTTATTTTCTTTGAAAACTTCCTTTGGTCGTTGGTAAACATAGGAAGACCCCACTGCTAAAGGAGACACAAGAAAGGCTGATTGAACTTCTCAAAACCCCACCTAAACAAGCATAAATCTTGGGGGAAAGGTTCTGTGGACCAATGAAACTAAATTAGAGCTCTTTTGGCAATACAGATCAGTGCTGTGTTTACTGATGACCAAATGAAGTATTCAATGAAAAGAACACCCTCCCTACAAAACAAACATGGCGGAGGTTTGATAATGCTGAGGGGTTGCTTTGCTGCCTCTGGTGCTGGGGGCCAAGAAAGTGTGCAAGGCATCATGAAATCAGCAGATTACCAGGTGTTTTGGAGTGAACCCAGTGTTCAAAAACCGGGCCTCCATTGAAGGTTGTGGTTCTTCCAGCAGGACAACAACTCAAAACACACATCATAAAACACCCAGGAATGGTTAAGAAGAGATGCTGGACTGTTCTGGAGTGGCCAGCAAAGAGTCCAGATCTGAAACACATTCAAACCTATGGTGAGATCTGAAAACAGCAGTTGGTGGGGGGCAACCCTCAAACATTAAGGAATTACAGCAGTTTGCTGCTGAAAGGTGGGCCAAATTGTCAGTAGAAAGGTGCAGCAAGCTCATTGATGGCTACAAGAAGTGTTTGCCTGCAGTTATCTTGGCCAAAGGCTGTGCAACCAAGTACTAGCTCCAGGTTGCCAATAATTTTGTCTATGCCATTTGTGTTTATTTTCTAAATTAAAATGTACATTTAAGTTTACACAAATTAAATTGGTTCTGCAATGTTAAAAATCCTATTACAAGGTGTGGTGGCCCAAACTTTTTTGACATTTCAATTTATTTGAGAAGAAATGTGCAAGGGTGCCCATATACAGTATTTGGCTGCAACTGTATGTGTAGATGTGCACCACATCATTGCTTTCTCTCTCTCTCTACTGTGTGTGTATCTTGCTAGCTGTCACTCAAATGGGGACGGGCTGAAGCTCATTGGCTAGAACTCGAATTGCTAGATGTAAAACAGAAATTCTGGTCATATATTTTGCATGTATGAACGACATATTGATACATCCAGCCCAAAGTGGGAGGTTTAAAAAATACCTAGCAGTCGCCAAAGTTCCGGATCATGTCTTTAACTGCACTCACCTAGTGTACCAGGTCTGAATTAGTACCTTATTAGAAGGAGAGGATGAAAACTAGGAAGTGTTTCAGCCTTTCAGGACTGACATTCTATGGAGATAAACTGTGGTTCAGGAAGGGTGGGTTACCTGGCGGACAGGTTCTCCTAGTGCAGTGAGTGGGGCAGGGTAGTTCTCAATCAGAGACACCTGGTGTAGGTTGTCAGAGCGCCAGGGCAGACAGGACACCATGGAGAAGGCATCCTCCAGTAGATGGCAGCTTTTCGCACACTTAGCCTTGTTCTTGATCAGTTCCTGTCAACACAAACACAGGGAGAAATACATGGATTAAGGCTTCAGAAAGGTCTCAACATGGACACTTAGAATCAGATGATGAGCACTGACCTTAAGCAAGGCCTGGTAGGTCTGAATCCTCTCCACTGGTCTCTGTAAGAAGGTGATGACATCCAGGACTGCAGTTAAGGTGGGGTGCTCAGGCTCTGTTTCCGTGTTTTGCTGGAACACAAAGTTCCATACACGTGAATGTGAGCATGGAAAACTGGGAGCATGTGAGTGCAAATAGTTTTTATTGTGGGAGTGGGGGTGGATCTTTGTGCATTATGGTAAATGATCGGATTGCATACCTTGAAGTTCTGCTGGATGGTCTTGTCAGTGACACAGGCCTCTGCCTGTGATTGGCCCACCATGTACTGCAGATACTTCTCAAAGTCCACTGCATGTTTGACCAGATGCATGGCCACGTCATCGTCAGTAGAACACTCACTCAGACTGGGCAGAATAGATCTGAGTATGAGGTAGGAAAAGAAGGACAGTATTTATTTAAAGTTTTTTTTCTTAACATTTCATTACATGAGTAAAAAAAAACGTATCTAAAACTAGCGCTAAAACCAGCTCTCTCTCTCAACAAAGAGAACAGGCGTGACCTCTCGTGTAAAGCCACGATGTCCTTTATATTGCGGAAGATGGTTTCTTTCTGGTTGATGATGTTGATAGGGACATGAGGGCTGGTGTCTAAGTGGTGCAGGTGGTGGGACATGAATTCCTTCATCTCCTTCACAAACTCTTCCTCCCCATCAATCAGCCCCTGGATTAATTGGCTAAAGACAGAAGGGAATGTAGACAGTTTTCTTTAAGAAACGATGTGAATCAAATATGCGGAACACACTGTAATCAAGTAATATTTGTTCACTCACCTTAGTGTTCTCCTGTAGTTCTCCCCTGTAGACCCTGGTACATCCAGCTCCTGTTGTGGTGTCCTCATTTGTGGGAATGTCTCCTTTACAAAAAAAAACAGTGAAAGCTTGAATTAATGCATGGTGAAATATTATCATTACCTCTGCCGAATCCTGTTGACATGACGAAAGATAAAAAGTGGTTGTTTGCGCGGTCAAAACATGTCGACTTTGTCCATTTTACGCCCATCCTTTATGCCCAACCAGGACATACTGATGACCTCATACCTTTCTCTTTTTCTCCAGGTATGCAGGAGAGACCCATCCTTGGCGTGAAGAGGTGGTCTTGGAGGGCTTGGTGCGGACCAGCCATTTCTCCGGGTGGACAGAGTCCAAGACCTCCACGTACTGACCCTCCTTCAACACAAAGCTCTCCTTGTTGCCACCTTGTTGAGGACTGCAGTTAGCTCTGGCCACGTATATATCAAATGTCTACGGAAAAGAGGTTGGTAAAGAAAATGGTGGTTAACTGCTTGTCCAAGCAAATGTTACTGTATAAGGACCAAGTATGATATGGTTACTGTATTCATTAATGAGATTAAAAAAATAATAATTTTTGTCTCAATGAAATAACGTGATCAGAACACATTGTTTGAAAGAGGGCTCATGTTCTAACCATACTGTACCTCTATTCGATCCTCGTCACAATCTGACTCCGAGCCAGAGCCTGTAAGAGCAGCAGGTGTGTGGGAATGATAGTGTTTGGGGGATGGAGTCCTCAACATGGCATCAGGTACTGATGGGACATTCAGAAGTGGACAAAAGTGTGCAAAGGTTAACACCGTAATCTTTCCCTAGGTTATGAAATACTGGAGATAGCTTTCGACATACCAGAGATATTACATATTTACTTTTGCCACTCTTACTTTGAATGAGCAGAGTGATTATAGAGTGGACTGGGTCAATCTCATCAAATTGTACTTGTCACATGGCCGAATACAACATGTACCGTGAAATGCTTACTTACCAACAATGCAGTTTTAAGAAAATAGAGTTAAGCAAATATTTACTAAATAAACTTTAGTAAAAAAAGTTACACAATAAAATAACAATAACGAGGGGGTCAATGCAAATAGTCCGGGTTTGCATTTGGTTAATTGTTCAGCAGTCGCATAGGGGTAGAAGCTGTTAAGGAGCCTTTTGGACCTAGGCTTGGCGCTCCGGTACCGCTTGCCGTGCGGTAGCAGAAAGAACAGTCTATGACTTGGGTGACTAGAGTCTGACAATTTTTGGGGCTTTCCTCTGACACCGCCTAGTATAGACATATGGATGGCAGGAAGCTTGGCCCCAGTGATGTACTGAGCTGTACGCACTACCCTATGTACCGCCATACCAGGCGGTGATGTAACCGGTCAGGATGCTCTCGATGGTGCAGCTATATAACTTTTTGAGGATCTGGGGACCCATGCCAAATAATTTCAGTCTCCTGAGGGGGAATAGGCGTTATTGTGCCCTCATCACGACTGTCTTGGTGTGTTTGGACCATGATAGTTTGTGGTGATGTGGACACCAAGGAACTTGAAACTCTCGACCCGCTCCACTACAGCCCCGTCGATGCTAATGGGGGCCTGTTAGGCCCTCCTTTTCCTGTAGTCCACTATCAGCTCCTTTGTCTTGCTCACATTGAGAGAGAGGTTGTTGTCTTTGCACCACACTGCCAGGTCACTGACCTCCTCCCTATAGGCTGTATCATCGTTGTCAGTGATCAGGCCCAACACCGTTGTGTGAACAGCAAATTTAATGATGGTGTTGGAGTCGTGGGTAAACAGGGAGGGACAGGGAGGGACTAAGCACGCACCCCTGAGTGGCCCCCTGAGTGGCCCCCGTGTTGAGGATCAGCGTGGCAGATGTGTTGTGCCTACCCTTACCACATGGGGCGGCCCGTCAGGAAGTCCAGAATCCAGTTGCAGAGGGAGGTGTTTAGTCCCAGGGTCCTTAGGTTAGTGATGAGCTTTGTGGGCGCTGTTGAACCCTGAGCTGTAGTCAATGAACAGCATTCTCATATGGGTATTCTTTTTGACCAGGTGGGTCTAGGGTTTCTGGGATGATGGTGTTGATGATGGTGTTTCTGAATAAACGTTCTACTTGTTTTATTGCCTTGTTATTTTACCAGCATTATGGTGTATAATTTGTCAAATCAATACGAATCTGCATCTGTCATCTGCGTTTTGCGGAGCTGTTATAAGAAAATATGATGATCAAAAATGTGTAAAATGGTTTGGTCCATCTCCCATGAACCTGTTACATTGTCAATTTCACTATCTCTTGTCTTCAGCTCTATTAGAGAGGGTATTTGTTCTGCACTGCTAAAACATTCAACTATATTTCCATGTACAATTGTGAAATATATTCCTTGTAAATATTACAAAACATATATATTTAACTCTTATTTTACCAGGTAAGTTGATAAAACAAGGGTTAAATTAAAAAAAAAAAAAAATTGTTGATAGTATGACCATCTGTAGAGGGAGGTAACCTAGCGGTTAGTGTTGGGCCAGTAACTGAAAGGTTGCTGGTTCTAATCCCTGAGCTGACAAGGTGAAAAAAATCTGTTGATGTGCCCTTAAGCAAGGCACTTAACCATAATTGCTCCTCTAAGTCGCTGTGGATAACAGCATCTGCTAAATTACAAAAAAAAATAACGTGTGACGTTTTTTGTTATCTAATGTTTGTTTCTCAATGATTCTGGTGGTTTTTATGCTCAATCTCAACATTTTGCTAAAACTGCCTCAAAGCCTTCTTTCCATACATTCAAAGCCATTAAAAGCCTTGACGCTAGCAACCTTATCTGACTCCAGTCACTGTTAATGGACAGGGTCAGCATAGGCATAGCTGCTTTGCCTAGCTTGAAGTAGCTTCATTCAAGCCGTTTCCATATTTTGAGCATGTGCATTGCCTAAACATGTTGTGTGGATATTGCTGTGGTAAACTGTGCACAGGCAAACACCATGACGCCCTCTACCTCACTGCTAGAAGTCCGGCATGTGAACAGAGTGAGTACTGGATGGTCCACTTGTCTAACATTTTTACTACAATTTTGACATATCTTGGACATTTACTTTTGCTTTGTAGATGAAAGGAATGGGAATGACTTTGTCTTACCTGAAAAGGTAAGACATAGCTAATATCTTGCTAGATATAAAGTGATACAGTGTATTCGGGAAGTATTCAGACCCCTTCACTTTTTCCACATTTTGTTACATAACAGCCTTATTCTAAAATGGATTAAGTTATTTTTCCCCTCATCAATCTACACACAATACCCCATAAGGACAAAGCGAAAATAGGTTTTTAGAAAATGTTTCTAATTTATTTCAAATAAAAAAACAGAAATACCTTATTTATGTACGTATTCAGACCCTTTGCTATGAGACTCGAAATTGAGCTTGGGTGCATCCAGTTTCCATTGATCATCCTTGAGATGTTTCTACAACTGGATTGGTCAAGCTATGGTAAAATGAATTGCTTGGACATGATTTGGAAAGGCACACACCTATCTACAGTTGAAGTCGTAAGTTTACATACACTAAGTTGACTGTGCCTTTAAACAGCTTGGAAAATTCCAGAAAATGATGTCATGGCTTTAAAAGCTTCTGATAGGGTAATAGACATCATTTGAGTCAATTGGAGTTGTACCTGTGGATGTATTTCAAGGCCTACCTTCAAACTCAGTGCCTATTTGCTTGACATCATGGGAAAATCAAAAGAAATCAGCCAAGACCTCAGAAAAAACATTGTAGACCTACACAAGTCTGGTTCATCCTTGGGAGCAATTTCCAAATGCCTGAAGGTACCATGTTCATCTGTACAAACAATAGTACGCAAGTATAAACACCATGGGACCACGCAGCTGTCATACTGCTCAGGAAGGAGACGCGTTCTGTCTCCTAGAGGTGAATGTACTTTGGTGCAAAAAGTGCAAATCAATCCCAGAACAACAGCAAATGACCTTGTGAAGATGCAGAAGGAAACAGGTACAAAAGTATCTATATCCACAGTAAAATGAGTCCTATATCAACATAACCTGAAAGGTCGCTCAACAAGGAAGAAGCCACTGCTCCAATATCGCCATAAAAAAGCCAGACTACGGTTTGCAACTGCACATGGGGACAATGATCGTACTTTTTGGAGAAATGTCCTCTGGTCTCATGAAACAAAAATAGAACTGTTTGGCCATAATGACCATCGTTATGTTTGGAGGAAAAAGGGGAAGGGTTGCAAGCCAAAGAACACCATCCCAACCGTGAAGCACGGGGGTGGAAGCATCATGTTGTGGGGTGCTTTGCTGCAGGAGGGACTGGTGCACTTCACAAAATAGATTGTATCATGAGGGAGGAAAATTAGCAACATCTCAAGACATCAGTCAGGAAGTTAAAGCTTGGTCGCCAATGGGTCTTCCAAATGGACAATGACCCCAAGCATACTTACAAAGTTGTGGCAAAATGGCTTAAGGACAACAAAGTCAAGGTATTGGAGTGGCCAACACAAAGCCCTGACCTCAATCCTATAGAAAATTTGTGGGCAGAACTGAAAAAGTGTGTGCGAGCAAAGGGAGGCCTACAAACCTGACTCAGTTACACCAGCTCTGTCAGGAGGAATAGGTCAAAATTCACCCAACTTAGCTTGTGGAAGGCTACCTGAAATGTTTGACCCAAGTTAAACAATTTAAAGGCAATGCTACCAAATACTAATTGAGTGTATGTACACTTCTGACCCACTGGGTATGTGATGAAAGAAATAAAAGTTGAAATAAATCATCCTCTCTACTATTATTCTGACATTTCACATTCTTAAAATAAAGTGGTGACGCTAACTGACCTAGGACAGGGAATGTTTACTGCTTCTACAAAGTACTGAGTAACGGGTCTGAATATTTATGTAAATGTAATATTTCAGTTGTTTGTTTGTTTTTTAGCAAAAATGTCTCAACCAGTTTTTTTTCATTATGGGGTATTGTGTGTAGATTGATAAGGAAAAAACTATTTTTAATCCATTTTAGAATAAGGATGTAATGTAACAAAATGTGGAAAAAGTGAAGGTGTCTGAATACGTATGTCGCATTTGCTATTTAGTTGTACATATGTATGCGAGTGTTAAAACTACTATGGATTACTTGTTTTGATTGTTGTTTTCAAGCAGCTAGCTAGTTAGTGTAACAGGCTTGTTAGCTAGCTGACTGCGTCATGCATTGGTTTGTTTTATTATAATATAAATTGTTACTTCGCTATTCAGTTGTAACTAGCTATAAGTTTATGTATCCTTGACATTGTGTTATATTTCTGATGTCTGTGATCTGAAAGCCACACATTTGATTAGCTAACCAGCTAGCCAGCCAGCTACTTCACGTCACACTAGTGGCACGGAATAGCCATGATCATTGGAAGAATTGTAAATCCATTGTGAAAGGCTTTGGAGTTTGACTGGCGAATTATTCGGATGAAATGTATCCATATATTGGTATTTTAGTGCCACCTATCAGTTGTAACTGTGGATGCTACATCGGTCTATGGCTAAACTCAGTTGAGCAGTGTGTTGTTGTCAGATGATAGCAATGAAATATGCCCCTATCAGAGGCTATTGCTTGTGTTTTTTGGCTATACTGGTATTTACATTTGATGAAAATTGTTGGTCAATTTTGGTCAATCGCCTATGTAACTCTGGTTATTGGAGCCATCTGTTGTATGGTGCATTTGGGCTTCATCAATGTTTATTTGTGAGTACTGTAGGTCTGGCTTTGATAAAAGCCAGTGTTCATCCAGCCACCGACCTCACTGCACGTTGCTGGTATGCAAATTCTGGTGCCACATGCATTGCATGTGCACGTACACAAATACTTGTATAGGTCTGAGCATCACTGTGTCTTCTCCTATTGGAGAAGGTGCAGATGCAGTTAAGAGGCATTGAACTAATGCCTGTTATTTTCTATTTATATAACTCTGTCTCTACTCTACACAACACAATGCAGAGTGCAACCCATTATATGTGCATGGTATTACATTACAGCCATTAGCGTTAAAGTGAATGGATTCAGTACAACATGTGAAATACCATCACCACAAAAGGTAACATCTCAATATTTAGATCTAACAGCATAACAGAATATGGCTGACCTTTGACCTTCAAATGCCTCGGTGGTTGAGGCGTGACTTTCTGTTCTTTATCCTCCTTATTGGATAACTGGTCCTCTGACTTAATGGCTTCCTTTTCCCTGTGGGAATATATTTTCTTATTAACAAACGATAACGCCATAGAACGGGGGGATATAGTTCAATGTTAAATTATGATTTTGAACGTCTTACCTGGGGTGATCTTTGGGGATTATGTCAGCAGGCTCTATGAAATCTGGAGCTGTGTCGTAGTCAGAGGGACTAGACACTGGGGAAACAGAGAAAATAAATTATCATTGTCAGTTAAAGGGGCAATCTGCAATTCAACAACAACAAAGCGGCCAACACGCTACTGTTTTGGTGAACATCTGAGGGATGGGACTGGAGAAATGTAAGTACAATCAAATTCATTGACAGAGCTATGGATGCAAGGAATGCCCATCCAAGAGATCAAAATGATAGTTTAACCATGTTTTGAGGATATACAGCAGAGGTGTCATGCCCATAGATGGCACAGGTGCACATGCCCCCTCAGATTTGTTCTGTATTTTTTTTAAATATAAAATAATAATATTTTGTTGTTGTTTGTTTTTTCTCTGTAATACCACTAGCCACGTAGCAATTGTATGAAGTTGGTTTTAGCTAGCCCAGATAGGTTCCCAATCTCCCAACCTCATAAGTAGCTTGTCTAACCATCTTAGCTGGCATGCCTGCTGGCAAGATTGGTAGACTTTAGAAAAGCAAGCAATAAACTAAATGTACTGAATAAGACCCACATTTCTTTAAATATTTTACCCAGGTTTTAGCAGAGATACAGAGAAGCATATTTAGTGTCTTTAAAAAAAGAAACACCAGTCAAGAGGACACAGACAGTTCAAAAGATATGCAGAAAAACAACAATATCTTTTACATAGAATTAAGCAGAATGATTTTGGCTCTAGACTGCAGGAAAAAGCTGTTTCTAAATTCTCTAACTTACGGACCGGAGACAAAGCCCCTCTACGGACCACCCCCCAGTCATCCTCACGCACTTTGTGCCCTCTCAGACTTCTGGGGTGCATGATGCTGTGTGTTTCTTTTCAGTGTTTTCTTTACGATTGCATTGTTTACAAAATGGAGTCTAACAAGCTTATATTTTGGGATCTGATGGGCTACGACAGTTGAATGAAGCTCACGAGGCATTTACACATAACATTCTCAAGAATCAATGGGAATATATAATTAAGTTTTCCAAAAAGAGATGTACAGATGGCCCCTTTAGGCAAAGATGAATTTCAGTCTATCAACAAACAGCTACAACTACAACTCCTAGCAAATGCAGACACAATTACTGCATATGACTCAGGTCACATACTAAGGACTATCTATAATGTTTGACTTACTAGAGCTGGCGGCGATAAGGGAGGCCCTCCTCCTCTCCTGCAAGGTCATGCAGGGATCCTCCTCGGTCAGATTGTAGGCCTGCCACAGGGAGATCCCCTCACACTCCACAGAATCCACAGTCTCCTTCCCAAGGGTGGAGGTCTGGGCTGGCTGGAGAGGGCCAATGGAGGCGAGGACTGGGTGCACAGAAGGGGTGGAGGGCTGGGCTGGGGCTGCGGGCCTCTGGGTAGATGATGGAGGCTTTTGAGGTTCACCCACAGTAATGTTACCATTATATGAGGACACACCAAACGTGTTGACCACCTCACAGGTATAGACCCCAGTGTCTATGGCTGACATGTTGATGATCACCAGTGTGCAGACGCCATCCTCTGAGGTGTTCATGCGGTGGCGTTGGTCTCCTATGACCTCCTGGCTGTTCTTCAGCCAACGTACTGCGTTGAGCTTCCCTTCCACCTTACATTCCAGCTGGATGGTACCATTGGTCTCAGCATTCTGGTTCTTAAACACCTGCTTGAAGACGGGCCGCATGTCTTTGCGGGTCTTGTATCCCTTGAAAGCTGCCTGGATCTTGATGGCAGCTTCCAACATCTCATGTTCATCCTCGACACTGTCAAGTGCAATTTCGTCAACTTGCTGAGTCACCTGTAGCCCCTTGGGAACTCCAGCAACAGCGACTACAGGCTTGCTGGTCTTCTGGTTGACTGTTACCTGGGTGGGGGCCTCAGTAAAGGACTCATCCTCTGAGATATGGAGTTGGTTATCATCCTCCACCATCTTGGGTTTTTCAGTCTCCTGCACTGTAGACCTTGCTGGCTGTTTATCCCTCTGTTCTATCTCTGTCTCCTTCACCATAGACTTCACTGGATGTTTCTCTTGATGGCCTATTTCTATATCTATCTTCTTTTTAGATCTAACAGATCTAACCATCTGTTCTACCCCATCATTGGACACTATAGATGATCGTCTCACTGGTGGCACTGGCTGTTTCACCACTTGGTCTATACCAGCATCCAACACTGCAGACGCTCTTCTCGCTTGGGGAACTGGCTGTTTCCTCACCTCGTCTATCCCAGCATCTGACATTATAGATGCTTGTCTCACTGGTGGAACTGGCTGTTTCCTCACCTCGTCTACCCCAGTATCCGAAACTGAAACTACAGATCCTCGCCTCGCTGCTGGAACTGGACGTTTCCTCACCTCATCTACACCAACATCCGACACTACAGATGCTCGTCTCGCTGGTTGAACTGGCTGTTTCACGACTTCCTCTATCCCAGAATCCGACACTACATATGCTTGCCTCGCTTGTGGAACTGGCTGTTTCACGACCTCCTCTATCCCAGCATCCGACATGACAGATGCTCGTCTCGCTGGTGGGACTGGCTGTTTCACGACTTCCTCTATCCCAGCATCCGATACTACAGATGCTTGTCTCGCTGGTGGTACTGGCTGTTTCACCACTTGCTCTATCCCAGCATCCGACACTACAGATGCTCGTCTCACTGGTGGAACTGGTTGTTTCCTCACCTCTTCTACCCCAGCATCTGAAACTGAAACTACAGATGCTCGCCTCGTTGACGGAACTGGTTGTTTCCTCACCTCTTCTACCCCAACATCCGACACTATAGATGCTCGTCTCACTGGTGGAACTGGTTGTTTCACCACTTGGTCTATCCCAGCATCTGACAATACAGATGCTCGTCTCTCAGGTGGGACTGGCTGTTTCCTCACCTGTTCTACCCCAGCATCTGAAACTGAAACTACAGATGCTCGCCTTGCTGGTGGAACTGGCTGTTTCCTCACCTCTTCTACCCCAGCATCTGAAACTGAAACTACAGATGCTCGCCTCGTTGACGGAACTGGTTGTTTCCTCACCTCTTCTACCCCAGCATCTGAAACTGAAACTACAGATGCTCGCCTCACTGGCGGAACTGGCTGTTTCCTCACCTCATCTACCCCAACATCTGACACTATAGATGCTCGTCTCACTGGTGGAACTGGTTGTTTCACCACTTGGTCTATCCCAGTATCTGACAATACAGATGCTCGTCTCTCTGGTGGGACTGGCTGTTTCCTCACCTGTTCTACCCCAGCATCTGAAACTGAAACTACAGATGCTCGCCTCGCTGGTGGAACTGGCTGTTTCCTCCCCTCATCTACCCCAGCATCTGACATTATAGATGCTTGTCGCACTGGTGGAACTGGCTGCTTCCTCACCTTATCTACCTCAGCATCTGACATTAAAGATGCTTGTCTCACTGGTGGAACTGGCTGCTTCCTCACCTCGTTTACCCCAGCATCTGACATTATAGATGCTTGTCTCACTGGTGGAACTGGCTGCTTCCTCACCTCGTCTACCTCAGCATCTGACAGTAAAGATGCTTGTCTCACTGGTGGAACTGGCTGCTTCCTCACCTTGTTTACCCCAGCATCTGACATTATAGATGCTTGTCTCACTGGTGGAACTGGCTGCTTCCTCACCTCGTCTACCTCAGCATCTGACATTAAAGATGCTTGTCTCACTGGTGAAACTGGCAGTTTCCTCACCTCGTCTACCTCAGCATCTGACATTAAAGATGCTCGTCTCGCTGCTGGAACTGGCTGTTTCCTCACCTCGTATACCGCATCATCCGACACTATAGACGCTTGTCTCGCTGGGGGCACTGGCTGTTTCATCATGTGGTCTACTTCAATTTCCTTCACCATAGACTTCAATGGATTTTTTTCGTCTGTGTCCCTCACCATAGCCCTTACTGGTTGTTTCACTTGCTGTTTCTCCTGCTGGTCTACCTTATTCTCCTTACCCATAGACCTTAATAACTGTTTATTATGTAGGTCTACCACTGTCTCTGCCTCAGGCTCCAGGTCTTTCTCTGACCCCACAATGGATGCCCGGATCATGCCCCGATTCTTTGGCCCTGGTGGAGGCGTGGGAGAGGCAGCCTTCGTGGGAAGCATTGTCTTAGGAGGTTCTATCTTCGCTGGGGGAGGCTTTACTGCCACAGAGGCTGTGGTCTCCACACAACCTGCCTGGCAAGTGTAGCTGCCACTATCCTCGGACTTCAGCTCCAGGATGTGTAGCTGAAACACACAGTCGTCCTGCTTAATCTGGTACTTCCTGTTGGGCCTGAGAGGCAGCCGGCCCTTACTCCACTGGACTGGGACTCCAGGCTTAGACAGCTCACAGGAGAGGAATGCCGTGCCCCCTTCCTCAGCCTCCACAGCCTGCAGCTCTTCTTCAAAGTATGGAGGCAGCTCTGGAGAGACGGAAGACAATTAGGGAATTGAAAATCTATGTTACACTTGACCAATATTAGGGTGAGTAATGCAAAGAGAGAATTCAGAATATTGTAACCCCCTGAGATAAACCTGAGTTCCTGGTTATTTTACTTCTCTCTAGATGATGGGGAATCCTTACCTGTGACAGTCAGATTGGCGCTGCTCTGCATGTCTCCAGTATCACAGGAGTATATCCCAGAGTCATCTGGGTCCACATTGTGGATGAGAAGCAGGTTGAGCTTGCCCTCCTTACGGTTCTCATACTTGTCTCCGTTCAGTAAGGGCTTGTTGTTGCGTCTCCATGTGACAGGGGTAGTGAGGTCAGAGGTCGTACAGGATAAGGTGGCAGTCTCTCCTTCCATGATGACGGTGTCCCGAGGCTTCTTCTCAATGAGCACTTTAACTGGACACAGAGGAAAGTCAACTCTCAAAATGTGTACACATATTATATTAGTGTTTATACAATATACTTCTTGGAGTTTTGTTGCACTGAATATGACTGTGATGAGGTGTGATTCCTCTACATGCAGCAGGTGTGTGCTATTACACAACCAATTACTCACATACCTTTCACAGACACAGAGGCGGTGGTCTCCACACAACCTGCCTGGCACGAGTAGCTGCCACTGTCATCAGGCTTCAGCTCCAGGATGTGTAGCTGAAACACACAGCCGTCCTGCTTCATCTGGTACTTATTGTTGGGCCTGAGAGGCAGCCGGCCCTTCCTCCACTGGACTGGGACTCCAGGTTTAGACAGCTCACAGGACAGGAAGGCCATTTCCCCTTCCTCAGCCTCCACAGCATGCAGCTCCTCCTCAAAGTATGGAGGCACCTCTGGAGAGATAATACGGAATTCCAAATCTATGTTCCATTTGACCAATGTTAGGGTGAGTAATACAAAGACAGTAATACAATTCAGAATATTTTAATGTAATGTTGTAATTATGTGGATAAATTTGTCTGTGAATTCTGAAAAGCTATTCAAGGATTGTTCCATAAGGTTGTGTTTTTAGGGAGTGGTATTGGTTCTTGTAGAATACCTTTCATTTTATTCCCTATTATAGTATTCTTAACAATTACGTTGTTTAAGTTCTTCGCTTTAACCTTTGAAATTAGACACTTAAAACGATTCTGAGGATAAGCATACGCATCTTCAATATGTTCCTTCTTAGTGCATTTACCTATATGTCGCAAGCAAAAGTATTGGGTAGCGAGTTGATACAATTCCAAGTCTGAAAGGTTAAAACCACCCTCAGACTTATGTACAGTAGATGTAAAACTTTCCTTTTTATTCTATGAATGTCTTCTGTGTGGTAATTGGTATTACTGAAAATAGATACAAAAACTTTGGAAGCAATGCCATTCTAAAGAGGTTTATTCACTTGTAAGATTTATGGGAAGATTATTCCATTTAATTAGATCTTCTTTCATATTATTGAGTAATGGAATAAAATTATCTTTATATATTTGTTGTTTGTTGTGACTTATTAGGCATCCTAAGTATTCGATTTTTTGTGGACCACCTAAAGGATTGCTGTAGATTGTGTGTTATTCTTTTTCTTATCACCATTATTTCATTTTTTCCACATTAACTTTATATCCTTAGAATTTAGAGTATACTGAAAATATTTTTGCAAAGGGGGCATTGAGTTTTCAATATTGGTCAGGTATATCAGGAGATCATCTGCAAATAAGTTTAGTTTATGTTAATGTTTACAAATGTTACATTTGGGTCTTGTCTAATTATTTCTGCAAGCGGTTCAATTGCCAGTACAAACAGGAAGAGGGAGAGGGGACATCCCTGTCTTGTGCTCCTTGCTTTTGGACATTTATACAATATTTTCATAAAATGTATTATTTCAGCTGGAATGCTGAAAGCTTTCAACGTTTTTAATAGAAAAGGGTCATTCGAAACACAGCTGATTCAAATAACCTAAGCTTGATGATGAGTTGGTTATTTGAATAGTGCTAGGGAAAAAAAACTAAACATGCACAAAGGAGGGGCACCAGGACCGAGTTTGGGAAACCCTGTCCTAATGTACGCCTTAAAGGAATCGCAAATTATATTGGGGGTCTGCTTTTCCCTGTCCTCTCTGTCTACATTTGTAATGGTAAAGGTTTTAGTCTTTCGTTTACGTATTTAACACATTTCGGGTCTATAAGATGCGCGCTGTTCATTCTCCAAATTCTGTCGCTAAGTGCATTTTATATTGGTGTAATTAAGCATGATACCGGAGAATGATCCAGTATCACTATATCATGATTTTTCTTTTTCCAGTAAATTGATGAATGCATTTTTAGAGAAATAAAATGTAGTTAATTCTTGAATAGCTTTTCTGACTTGAGAAAAAAAGGAATTGTCTTTTGTAGGTGGGAATAGTCATCTGCAGGTGTCCTGTAAATTATTTGTAGAGATAACATTTTTCAGCCTCTTTGGAGGCACCCTTTTTTATTACTATGTCAGTCAATCTTATCGAATGTATGATTTAGGTCACATGCTATAATAATAGTTCCTGTCTGGATTTGATCTAATTATTAATTACATCTAAAAACACCATATTTGACACTGGTGGGATATACTATGAAATCAATGTGTATTTTCCACCATGTAAAGTACAATTAATTCAATATTAGAAAATTGCCTTTTTGGTCCATGTGCTGGGATATAAGGGGAAATGGTATATTCTTATTTACCAAAATGCCTACACCTCTGCTGTTACTACAGTAGGTGGCAGCATAGGCCTCTCCAACCCAGCTCCTCTTTAGATGTTCAATTTCCCCTTTTTTTAAATGTAACTCTTGCAAGAAAACCATATCTGCTGAAAATCTCTTTAAATGTTTGCGAGCCAGATGCTTTTTTCCCTGTGCATATTCCATGTGATAAATTGTATATTGTTGGTCTTTACTTGTATAGAATCAAAAGTTAGCCAAAACAGATAAGGTTATCATTGAAAACCCAAATAACACATTTTAGCATAAATGTCATATGAAGGCGGCGGGCATTCCATAGAAGAGGAGGATCATAGTATAAAAACATAGTTATTTTATACATTACATACAGTAGCAGTCAAAAGTTTGGACACACCTACTCATTCAAGGGATTTTCTTTATTTTTACTATTTTCTACATTGTAGAATAATAGCGAAGACATCAAAACTATGAAATAACACATATGGAATCATGTAGTAAGCAAAAAAGTGTTAAACAAATACACTACCTTTCAAAAGTTAGGCGTATATAGGCGTACAGAGACCCATTAACAGCAACCATCACTCCTGTGTTCCAATGGCACGTTGTGTTAGCTAATCCAAGTTTATCATTTTAAAAGGCTAATTGATCATTAGAAAACCCTTTTGCAATTATGTTAGCACAGCTGAAGATGCCAGAAGAATCAGCTTTGATCACCTGCGCCTGTCACGTCCTGACCAGTAAAGGGGTTATTTGTTATTGTAGTTTGATCAGGACGTGGCAGGGGGTGTTTGTTTTATGTGGTTCGGGGTTTGTTGGGTATTGTTCTGGTTTTGTATTTCTATGATTTTCTAGGTTGTGTATTTCTTTGTTGGCCTGGTATGGCTCTCAATCAGGAACAGCTGTACATCGTTGTTGCTGATTGGGAGTCATACTTAGGTAGCCCTTTTTTCACCTGTGGTTTGTGGGAAGTTGTTTTTGCATTGCTGTGTGTAGCCTGCAAGACTGTTTGCCGTTTGTTCGTTTTCTTGTTTTTGTTATGTGTCTCTAATAAAAGTAAATATGAGCACTCAACCTGCTGCGCCTTGGTCTACTACGTACGACAGCCGTTACAGTGCCCATAATTGATTTAGGCTTGTCTAAAAAAATATATATTTTGGGTCATCTACACACTGCAAAATGTACAGTAATTTAGATTAAGAATGCATTAAGATAATGATCTGTAATTATAATCGTGATAATAAACGTAGTACTACAATTATAGGATAATTATACTGTATTTTAATATACATGTACATTCTGCCAATGTTATTGTGTGTTATATTGAGGGTTTTAACTTTGAGTGTTAGGACCAATGTGAATCCCTGAGCATTGTCATTCTAAATTTGGGTTGGATAATTAATTGGGTTTTGATTACGATTTGGAAACTGAATGATTTTTAAAACTGACTGATTGATTTGAGTTTAGTATGTTAATAACCATATGAGTGAAGCAATTCATGTATTATGGATTGATTGTTTTGATTGTTGTTGTGTACTAAAGATGTTGACACTATTCTCAGCATGCCCTGGTGAATGGAGAGGGTGAACTCTGATCCTGAGTGAAAATGATCCTAATCTATTTGATCTATAGGAGTAGCCTTCTAAATAGAGGAATCGTGATGCCTGTCCTGGGTTATGTTCATTACGCACCAATGCAATAAACCGGGATTCACTACTTTGATTTGTCCAACAAAATATGCTAATTTTATTTTCTGGGATGGAAATAGATATTTCCACCATGCTGCCCTAGGGGAGTATGCTTAGCATCAACATGATGATTTGTTTCGTACTGATGAAAAATGTACTTCGATTTACACTGCAGATCATTTGTTAACGATATTTTAATGTTTACACCATTCCCAATGAAGGATCATTTTATGTTAAGGTTAAGGCTCAATGAACCAACGTGTAACGACGGTCGTCAGGAATAGACCAAGGCACAGCGTGTTGAGTGCTCATAATTAACTTTAATGAAAACACTTATACAAACAAAACAAAACGATGGACGACGAATACAGACTTGAAGGCAAACGACAGCAATTCAAGTGACAACCTCCCACAAATTACAAACACAAACACACCCTAATATATAGGACTCTCAATTAAAGGCAACTAGACAACACCTGCCTTCAATTGAGAGTCCACACCCCAATTAACTAAACATAGAAAACAGACTAACTAGAAAGAACATAGACTAACAGAGCAGTGACCAAAAAACCCCGGAATACATAAATCCACTACCCTCTACATAATACACACACCCCGAACCACATAAACCAAATACCCTCTACCACGTCCTGACCAGCCTACACTAACAAAATAACCCTCATACTGGTCAGAACGTGACACAACGTATGTATGGTCATTTACAATGGTAGTATACTAGTGCAAGGAAGTTTTTTTCCTGTGTGTTTGAGTCAAAAGTTGTATGATACCTTATTTGTTTTCTACATGTGAATGAATGTTTTTAAATCTTGACATTTTCTTTTAAGTTGAGAGAATTCTCAAAATGGGGGAGCGAAATTATAATATTATGTTATAATACTGTTATTGCATCAAATGGTTGGTTTATGCAACAGAATAGTGGGTTCTTAGAAGTATATTGTGTCTGTGTGAACTGAGCGGGCCTCTGGGGCTTAATGCTGACAGTGGATTAACGACGCTTTTGGTGATAAAGGCCTAAAGACCGCATTCCATAGCATGACTTGATGTTTGTGTGCCGGGACGTACCAGGGTGGAGATGGCTCAATTATGGATAATGATGAGGGGAAGCTTGTTTTGGGGGCCAGACCCTGGTTCCACACAATGAGAACAGTCCTTACAGCAGTGTCACGATTCCCACCGACGGTGGCGCCCCCTCCTGCTCGGGTGGCGCTCGGCGGTCGTCGTCACCGGCCTATTAGCTGCCACCGATTCCCTTTTTCTTTTCCCTTTTTTTATTTTAGACACCTGTGGTCAATTAGCCATTAGAGGGGCTATTTAGTTTAGCTGGCCCGCTCCTTGTTGTGCGGGATTAATTGTTGTATATCGACTGTCTTGTTCGTGTCGACTTGGCATTGTCGCACATTGTATTTATTCCCCTGTGTTTGGGAACTTTGTTTTTCCTTCAAAGTCTTATTAAAAACACCACTCCCCTGTGCTCGTTGCTTCCCGCGCCTCATTCCTACAAACGCGACTACCAACGCCGTTACAAGCAGAAACCGTGTGCTGTGAATTATTCATTTCTTTCATACGAATCCCAACCTTGTGACCCATTCCACACATCTGTTGTTTGGAGACTAAGGGGGTGTATCTTTGCTATACAAGATCTTTGTATACTTTGTCTCGGAGCTCTCGATGAATCATCTAATAAAGATTTAGTTTTAGTAAAACTCTGACTTGTGTGATAAGTTTATCTCCTCATCTCTTATAAATCTATGTTACATTTTACCAATGTTAGGGTGAGTAATACACAGAAATAATTCTGAATATTGTGACCCCCTGAGATAAACATAAGATCCTGGTTATGTTGCTTCTCTCTAGATGATGGGAAATCCTTACCTGTGACAGTCAGATTGGCGCTGCTCTGCATGTCTCCAGTGTCACAGGAGTATATCCCAGAGTCATCTGGGACCACATTGTGGATGAGAAGCAGGTTGAGTTTGCCCTCCTTACGGTTCTCATACTTGTCTCCGTTCAGTAAGGGCATGTTGTTGTGTCTCCATGTGACAGGGGTAGTGAGGTCAGAGGTCATACAGGATAAGGTCGCCGTCTCCCCTTCCATGATGACGGTGTCCCGGGGCTTCTTCTCAATGAGCACTTTAACTGGACACAGAGGAAAGTCAACTCTCAAAATGTGTACAGTACACATATATTAGTGTTTATACTTTATACTTCTTGGAGTTTTGTTGCACTGAATATGACCGTGATGAGGTGTGATTCCTCTACATGCAGCAGGTGTGTGCTATTACACAACCAATCACACATACCTTTCACAGACACAGAGGCGGTGGTCTCCACACAACCTGCCTGGCACGAGTAGCTGCCACTGTCCTCGGACTTCAGCTCCAGGATGTGTAGCTGAAACACACAGCCGTCCTGCTTCATCTGGTACTTCCTGTTGGGCCTGAGAGGCAGCCGGCCCTTCCTCCACTGGACTGGGACTCCAGGCTTAGACAGCACACAGGAGAGGAATGCCGTGCCTCCTTCCTCAGCCTCCACAGCCTGCAGCTCTTCTTCAAAGCATGGAGGCACCTCTGGGTAGATGGAAGACAATAAGGGAATTCCAAATCTATGTTCCATTTGACCAATGTTAGGGTGAGTAATGGATAGAGATTATTTAGATTATTGTATTGTAATATTGTAAGATGTGGATCAATTTATCAGTGAATTCCGAAAAGATATCCAAAGGATTGTTCAATAAGGTTGTGTATTTAGGGACAGATATTGGTTCTTGCAGAGTACGTACGTTTTTCCACCATATTGTTATAGTGTTCTTAAATATAAAGTTATTTATGTTCTTAGCTTTATCCTTTGAAAATAAACACGTAAAAAGTTTTGCAGGATGGGCATGCACATCTTCAATATGTACCCATTGTTCCTCTTTAGTGCATATGTTGCGAGTAAAAGCCTTGGGTGGTGAGTTGATACAATTCCAAGTCTGGAAGGTTAAAACCAGCCTCAGACTTATGAAGATGTAAAACTTTCCTTTTTATTCTATGAATTTTATGACGAGAATACTTTCTTAAAAGAACGTCTTCTGTGGGGTAATTGCTATTACCGAAAATAAATGCAAAAACCATGGGAGTCATGCCATTCTAAAGAAATTAAATCTACCTGTAAGGTTTATGGAAAGATTATTCAATTTAATTAGATCAGATTTCATATTGTTGAGTAATGGAATAAAGTTATCTTTATATATTTGTTGTCACTTATTGAACATCCTGAGTATGTAATATGTTTTGTTATCTACCTAAAGGATTGCTGTGTATCATGAGGTATTATTTTTTTTCACATTATTTAGTTTTTTTCCACAATAATTTTATATCCTGAGATTTTAGCGTATTCTGAAAATATTTTTAGCAAAGGGGGCATTGAGTTTTCAATATTGGCCAGGTGTATCAGGACATCACCTGTGTCATGACGTTGGCCTGTGGGTAAGGTTTATGACCCCCATACATACCTTTCTCCCTTTCCTCTCTTGACTCTACTGAAGGACTCTTGAAAAGCCTTTGTTAAACATGGAGAGTCGGGGAACATCAAAAGGTGGGGGGAAAGGAACCATATTTCGGTAATCCAACCAGTTGAAAATATGCGTTGGTACTTAATGAATATGATGTCAGTTCGGTTGTCATCTGAGACATTCTTATTAATGATAGGATGACATAAACTGTGTCCTGGAAAGTCTACACATTATAGTTATCAGATTCACATGGAATTGTTGTGCAATTTAAATGTTTCAATATTAAACTATTTGTGAAAAGATGAACTGTAATTTTAGCTTCCAAATGAGAGAATTGGGTTTTCATGAGTGAACTATGCCCAACTCAGTGGCCACGCCCATGTGAAGAGACATTGGTTATAAACTATGAAACACTCCCTTCCTATATAAAGCCCTTGATGAAAATATAACTTTCTGTTCCGGGTACATTAGGGCGACGGTCCGATGTCAGAAGGATTCAGATAATAAGCTGTTCCGAGGATGTGAGGACGATGGTTCCACGTTAAAAGGACTAACATGTCAACTACAGAACTAAGCCAACCTCAGCGTGAGCTTTGGTTGCGAATGGTATGAACTTTGAACTCTTATTCACTACAGAAGTGATACCTCCTAGCCGTTGAGTTGTCAGCGGCCGCTGTAAACGTGGGCTAGGAAAGGACGGACGACGGATCCAGTTTAACACACAACGACGATACTACAACGTATTCAATTTACCACCAGAGACATTCTTCCGAGGACAGAAAGATCTCTGTTATGCAACACGGCCAGCATCTACGACCAACCTACCGAAGCGCAGCTCAGAGTAAATATTTATTGCATTTTCCTTTTCCAAATGGCCAGTAATTTAGAATGCATAAGATACTGTATTTACGATAGCATAGCTTCTCCCTTTGTTGCTCAGTCTTCCCGCTCTTTCACTCAAACCCAACCCCCTTTCCTTTGTGTAACCAGCCGTCATGTCAGCTCTGTCCACCAGGGACGTTTCTGTATGACATAATTTGCATTCTGTGTATATGTAATTCTGTGATTAGTTAGGTATTTAGTAAATAAATAATTAAACCAAATTTTGTAGTGCTGATTCAGCTTGTTAGCCAGGGTTCGTGAAGATAACCAAGAATGTACAACTTTCAAATGAGATGGAAATAAGTTGACTATTAATATTGAGTGCAATTGATGTAAAATATGACTAGGTCTTTAAGAGTTTATTCGGAAGATAACAGCTCTCTAAACATTCTTTCATGGTGCCCCGACTTTCTAGTTAATTACATTAACATGATTAGCTTAATCAGGTAATATTAATTACAGAGAAAGGATTTTATAGAATAGCATGTCATATCACTTAACCCGACATAGCCAAAGACAAGACACGTGCAAATATGTTTATTTTATATTCATGTTTACTAATACTGTTAGTTACATTTGGGTCCTGTCTAATTCTTAGTATTATTAAATTCTTCCTTCTCTGTCTCCCAAACCAAATTCATCCCTCTCCACAACCCCCTCACAGTTCTCCCCTATTTACTCCACCCAAGCCAAGCTTGTCCCACCCTCCCATTGTTGCCCTCTCTTACAAATATATGTTCCATTTTACCAATGTTAGGGTGAGTAATACACAGAAATAATTCTGAATATTGTGACCCCCTGAGATAAACATAAGATCCTGGTTATGTTGCTTCTCTCTAGATGATGGGAAATCCTTACCTGTGACAGTCAGATTGGCGCTGCTCTGCATGTCTCCAGTGTCACAGGAGTATATCCCAGAGTCATCTGGGTCCACATTGTGGATGAGAAGCAGGTTGAGCTTGCCCTCCTTACGGTTCTCATACTTGTCTCCGTTCAGTAAGGGTTTGTTGTTGCGTCTCCATGTGACAGGGGTAGTGAGGTCAGAGGTCATACAGGATAAGGTCGCCGTCTCCCCTTCCATGATGACGGTGTCCCGGGGCTTCATCTCAATGAGCACTTTAACTGGACACAGAGGAAAGTCAACTCTCAAAGGGTGTACAGTACATATATATTTGTGTTTATAGTTTATACTTCTTGGAGTTTTGTTGCACTGAGTATGACCGTGATGAGCTGTTCTACAGCTGCACCATCAAGAGCATCCTGACTGGTTGAATCACTGCCTGGTACGGCAACTGCTCGGCCTCCGACCGCAAGGCACTGCAGAGGGTGGTGCGAAGGGCCCAGTACATCACTGGGGCCAAGCTTCCTGCCATCCAGGACCTCTATACCAGGCGGTGTCAGAAGAAGGCCCTAAAAATTGTCAAAGACTACAGCCACCCTAGTCATAGACTGTTCTCTCTGCTACCGCACGGCAAGCGGTACCGGAGCGCCAAGTCTAGGTCCAAGAGGCTTCTAAACAGCTTCTACCCCCAAGCCATAAGACTCCTGAACATCTAGTCAAATGGCTACCCAGACTATTTGCAGTGCCCCCCAACCCTTCTCATCCCCTCTTTACACCACTGCTGCTCTCTGTTGTCATCTATGTATAGTCACTTTAATAACTCTACCTACATGTACATACTATCTCAAATAACCAGTGCCCCCGCACATTGACTCTGTATCGGTACCCCCCTGTATATAGTCTCGCTATTGTTATTTCACTGCTGCTCTTTAATTACTTGTTACTTTTATGTCTTGTTCTTATCTGTATTTTTTTTAAACTGCATTGTTGGTTAGGGGCTCGTATTAAAGCGTTTCACTGTAAGGTCTACACCTGTTGTATTCGGCGCATGTGACTAATACAATTTGATTTGATTTGATGAGGTGTGAGTCCTCTACATGCAGCAGGTGTGTGCTATTACACAACCAATCACACACATACCTTTCACAGACACAGAGGCGGTGGTCTCCACACAACCTGCCTGGCACGAGTAGCTGCCACTGTCCTCGGACTTCAGCTCCAGGATGTGTAGCTGAAACACACAACCGTCCTGCTTCATCTGGTACTTCCTGTTGGGCCTGAGAGGCAGCCGGCCCTTACTCCACTGGACTGGGACTCCAGGCTTAGACAGCTCACAGGAGAGGAATGCCGTGCCTCCTTCTTCAGCCTCCACAGCCTGCAGCGCTTCTTCAAAGTATGGAGCCAGCTCTGGGTAGATGGAAGACAATAAGGGAATTGCAAATCTATGATCCATTTGACCAATGTTAGGGTGAGTAATAGAAAGAGTTTATTTAGATTATTGTATTGTAATATTGTAAGAAGTGGATCAATTTATCAGTGAATTCTGAAAAGCTATCCAAAGGATTGTTCATTAGGTTGTGTTTTTAGAGAGTGATATTGGTTCTTGCAAAATACGTTACATTTCCTTCAATATTTTTATAGTGTTCATAAGTATGAAGTTATTGATGATCTAGATTTATCCTTTTAAAATAGACACGTAAAATGATTTGTGGGATGAGCATGCACATCTTCTAAATGTACCCATTGTTCCTCTTTAGAGCATTTAACTATATGTAGCAAGTAAAAGTCTTGAGTAGTGAGTCAATACAATTCCAAGTCTGGAAGGTTAAAACCAGCCTCAGACTAAGGAAGATGTAAAACTTTCCTTTTTATTCTATGAATTTTATGACGAGAATACTTTCTTAAAAGAACGTCTTCGGTGGGGTAATTGGTATTACCGAAAATAAATGCAAAAACCATGGGAGTCATGCCATTCTAAAGAAATGAAATCTACCTGTAAGGTTTATGGGAAGATTATTCCATTTAATTAGATCAGATTTCTTATTGTTGAGTAATGCAATAAAGTTATCTTTATATATTTGTTGTCACTTATTGATCATCCTAAGTATTTCATATGTTTTGTTATCTACTTAAAGGATTGCTGTGTATCATGAGGTATTATTTTTTTCTCCATTATTATTTTTTTTTTTCACGATAATTTCATATCCTGAGATTTTAGTGATTTCTGAAAATATTTTTAGCAATGGGGGCATTGAGTTTTCAATATTTGTCAGGTTTATCAGGACATCACCTGCAGATATGTTAATTTATATTCATGTTTACTAATACCGATACCTGTTACATTTGGGTCCTGTCTAATTCTTAGTATTATTAAGTCCTTTCTTCTCTGTCTCCCAAACCAAATACATCCCTCTCCACAACCCCCTCCCAGTTCTCCCCTATTTACTCCACTCAAGCCAAGCTTGTCCCACCCTCCCATTGTTGCCCTCTCTTACAAATCTATGTTCCATTTTACCAATGTTAGGGTGAGTAATACACAGAAATAATTCTGAATATTGTGACCCCCTGAGATAAACATAACATCCTGGTTATGTTGCTTCTCTCTAGATGATGGGAAATCCTTACCTGTGACAGTCAGATTGGCGCTGCTCTGCATGTCTCCAGTGTCACAGGAGTATATCCCAGAGTCATCTGGGACCACATTGTGGATGAGAAGCAGGTTGAGTTTGCCCTCCTTACGGTTCTCATACTTGTCTCCGTTCAGTAAGGGCATGTTGTTGTGTCTCCATGTGACAGGGGTAGTGAGGTCAGAGGTCATACAGGATAAGGTCGCCGTCTCCCCTTCCATGATGACGGTGTCCCGGGGCTTCTTCTCAATGAGCACTTTAACTGGACACAGAGGAAAGTCAACTCTCAAAATGTGTACAGTACACATATATTAGTGTTTATACTTTATACTTCTTGGAGTTTTGTTGCACTGAATATGACCGTGATGAGGTGTGATTCCTCTACATGCAGCAGGTGTGTGCTATTACACAACCAATCACACATACCTTTCACAGACACAGAGGCGGTGGTCTCCACACAACCTGCCTGGCACGAGTAGCTGCCACTGTCCTCGGACTTCAGCTCCAGGATGTGTAGCTGAAACACACAGCCGTCCTGCTTCATCTGGTACTTCCTGTTGGGCCTGAGAGGCAGCCGGCCCTTCCTCCACTGGACTGGGACTCCAGGCTTAGACAGCACACAGGAGAGGAATGCCGTGCCTCCTTCCTCAGCCTCCACAGCCTGCAGCTCTTCTTCAAAGCATGGAGGCACCTCTGGGTAGATGGAAGACAATAAGGGAATTCCAAATCTATGTTCCATTTGACCAATGTTAGGGTGAGTAATGGATAGAGATTATTTAGATTATTGTATTGTAATATTGTAAGATGTGGATCAATTTATCAGTGAATTCCGAAAAGATATCCAAAGGATTGTTCAATAAGGTTGTGTATTTAGGGACAGATATTGGTTCTTGCAGAGTACGTACGTTTTTCCACCATATTGTTATAGTGTTCTTAAATATAAAGTTATTTATGTTCTTAGCTTTATCCTTTGAAAATAAACACGTAAAAAGTTTTGCAGGATGGGCATGCACATCTTCAATATGTACCCATTGTTCCTCTTTAGTGCATATGTTGCGAGTAAAAGCCTTGGGTGGTGAGTTGATACAATTCCAAGTCTGGAAGGTTAAAACCAGCCTCAGACTTATGAAGATGTAAAACTTTCCTTTTTATTCTATGAATTTTATGACGAGAATACTTTCTTAAAAGAACGTCTTCTGTGGGGTAATTGCTATTACCGAAAATAAATGCAAAAACCATGGGAGTCATGCCATTCTAAAGAAATTAAATCTACCTGTAAGGTTTATGGAAAGATTATTCAATTTAATTAGATCAGATTTCATATTGTTGAGTAATGGAATAAAGTTATCTTTATATATTTGTTGTCACTTATTGAACATCCTGAGTATGTAATATGTTTTGTTATCTACCTAAAGGATTGCTGTGTATCATGAGGTATTATTTTTTTTCACATTATTTAGTTTTTTTCCACAATAATTTTATATCCTGAGATTTTAGCGTATTCTGAAAATATTTTTAGCAAAGGGGGCATTGAGTTTTCAATATTGGCCAGGTGTATCAGGACATCACCTGTGTCATGACGTTGGCCTGTGGGTAAGGTTTATGACCCCCATACATACCTTTCTCCCTTTCCTCTCTTGACTCTACTGAAGGACTCTTGAAAAGCCTTTGTTAAACATGGAGAGTCGGGGAACATCAAAAGGTGGGGGGAAAGGAACCATATTTCGGTAATCCAACCAGTTGAAAATATGCGTTGGTACTTAATGAATATGATGTCAGTTCGGTTGTCATCTGAGACATTCTTATTAATGATAGGATGACATAAACTGTGTCCTGGAAAGTCTACACATTATAGTTATCAGATTCACATGGAATTGTTGTGCAATTTAAATGTTTCAATATTAAACTATTTGTGAAAAGATGAACTGTAATTTTAGCTTCCAAATGAGAGAATTGGGTTTTCATGAGTGAACTATGCCCAACTCAGTGGCCCCGCCCATGTGAAGAGACATTGGTTATAAACTATGAAACACTCCCTTCCTATATAAAGCCCTTGATGAAAATATAACTTTCTGTTCCGGGTACATTAGGGCGACGGTCCGATGTCAGAAGGATTCAGATAATAAGCTGTTCCGAGGATGTGAGGACGATGGTTCCACGTTAAAAGGACTAACATGTCAACTACAGAACTAAGCCAACCTCAGCGTGAGCTTTGGTTGCGAATGGTATGAACTTTGAACTCTTATTCACTACAGAAGTGATACCTCCTAGCCGTTGAGTTGTCAGCGGCCGCTGTAAACGTGGGCTAGGAAAGGACGGACGACGGATCCAGTTTAACACACAACGACGATACTACAACGTATTCAATTTACCACCAGAGACATTCTTCCGAGGACAGAAAGATCTCTGTTATGCAACACGGCCAGCATCTACGACCAACCTACCGAAGCGCAGCTCAGAGTAAATATTTATTGCATTTTCCTTTTCCAAATGGCCAGTAATTTAGAATGCATAAGATACTGTATTTACGATAGCATAGCTTCTCCCTTTGGTGCTCAGTCTTCCCGCTCTTTCACTCAAACCCAACCCCCTTTCCTTTGTGTAACCAGCCGTCATGTCAGCTCTGTCCACCAGGGACGTTTCTGTATGACATAATTTGCATTCTGTGTATATGTAATTCTGTGATTAGTTAGGTATTTAGTAAATAAATAATTAAACCAAATTTTGTAGTGCTGATTCAGCTTGTTAGCCAGGGTTCGTGAAGATAACCAAGAATGTACAACTTTCAAATGAGATGGAAATAAGGTGACTATTAATATTGAGTGCAATTGATGTAAAATTTGACTAGGTCTTTAAGAGTTTATTCGGAAGATAACAGCTCTCTAAACATTCTTTCATGGTGCCCCGACTTTCTAGTTAATTACATTAACATGATTAGCTTAATCAGGTAATATTAATTACAGAGAAAGGATTTTATAGAATAGCATGTCATATCACTTAACCCGACATAGCCAAAGACAAGACACGTGCAAATATGTTTATTTTATATTCATGTTTACTAATACTGTTAGTTACATTTGGGTCCTGTCTAATTCTTAGTATTATTAAATTCTTCCTTCTCTGTCTCCCAAACCAAATTCATCCCTCTCCACAACCCCCTCACAGTTCTCCCCTATTTACTCCACCCAAGCCAAGCTTGTCCCACCCTCCCATTGTTGCCCTCTCTTACAAATATATGTTCCATTTTACCAATGTTAGGGTGAGTAATACACAGAAATAATTCTGAATATTGTGACCCCCTGAGATAAACATAAGATCCTGGTTATGTTGCTTCTCTCTAGATGATGGGAAATCCTTACCTGTGACAGTCAGATTGGCGCTGCTCTGCATGTCTCCAGTGTCACAGGAGTATATCCCAGAGTCATCTGGGTCCACATTGTGGATGAGAAGCAGGTTGAGCTTGCCCTCCTTACGGTTCTCATACTTGTCTCCGTTCAGTAAGGGTTTGTTGTTGCGTCTCCATGTGACAGGGGTAGTGAGGTCAGAGGTCATACAGGATAAGGTCGCCGTCTCCCCTTCCATGATGACGGTGTCCCGGGGCTTCATCTCAATGAGCACTTTAACTGGACACAGAGGAAAGTCAACTCTCAAAGGGTGTACAGTACATATATATTTGTGTTTATAGTTTATACTTCTTGGAGTTTTGTTGCACTGAGTATGACCGTGATGAGCTGTTCTACAGCTGCACCATCAAGAGCATCCTGACTGGTTGAATCACTGCCTGGTACGGCAACTGCTCGGCCTCCGACCGCAAGGCACTGCAGAGGGTGGTGCGAAGGGCCCAGTACATCACTGGGGCCAAGCTTCCTGCCATCCAGGACCTCTATACCAGGCGGTGTCAGAAGAAGGCCCTAAAAATTGTCAAAGACTACAGCCACCCTAGTCATAGACTGTTCTCTCTGCTACCGCACGGCAAGCGGTACCGGAGCGCCAAGTCTAGGTCCAAGAGGCTTCTAAACAGCTTCTACCCCCAAGCCATAAGACTCCTGAACATCTAGTCAAATGGCTACCCAGACTATTTGCAGTGCCCCCCCCCAACCCTTCTCACCCCCTCTTTACACCACTGCTACTCTCTGTTGTCATCTATGTATAGTCACTTTAATAACTCTACCTACATGTACATACTATCTCAAATAACCAGTGCCCCCGCACATTGACTCTGTATCGGTACCCCCCTGTATATAGTCTCGCTATTGTTATTTCACTGCTGCTCTTTAATTACTTGTTACTTTTATGTCTTGTTCTTATCTGTATTTTTTTTAAACTGCATTGTTGGTTAGGGGCTCGTATTAAAGCGTTTCACTGTAAGGTCTACACCTGTTGTATTCGGCGCATGTGACTAATACAATTTGATTTGATTTGATGAGGTGTGAGTCCTCTACATGCAGCAGGTGTGTGCTATTACACAACCAATCACACACATACCTTTCACAGACACAGAGGCGGTGGTCTCCACATAACCTGCCTGGCACGAGTAGCTGCCACTGTCCTCGGACTTCAGCTCCAGGATGTGTAGCTGAAACACACAACCGTCCTGCTTCATCTGGTACTTCCTGTTGGGCCTGAGAGGCAGCCGGCCCTTACTCCACTGGACTGGGACTCCAGGCTTAGACAGCTCACAGGAGAGGAATGCCGTGCCTCCTTCCTCAGCCTCCACAGCCTGCAGCGCTTCTTCAAAGTATGGAGCCAGCTCTGGGTAGATGGAAGACAATAAGGGAATTGCAAATCTATGATCCATTTGACCAATGTTAGGGTGAGTAATAGAAAGAGATTATTTAGATTATTGTATTGTAATATTGTAAGAAGTGGATCAATTTATCAGTGAATTCTGAAAAGCTATCCAAAGGATTGTTCATTAGGTTGTGTTTTTAGGGAGTGATATTGGTTCTTGCAAAATACGTTACATTTCCTTCAATATTTTTATAGTGTTCATAAGTATGAAGTTATTGATGATCTAGATTTATCCTTTTAAAATAGACACGTAAAATGATTTGTGGGATGAGCATGCACATCTTCTAAATGTACCCATTGTTCCTCTTTAGAGCATTTAACTATATGTAGCAAGTAAAAGTCTTGAGTAGTGAGTCAATACAATTCCAAGTCTGGAAGGTTAAAACCAGCCTCAGACTAAGGAAGATGTAAAACTTTCCTTTTTATTCTATGAATTTTATGACGAGAATACTTTCTTAAAAGAACGTCTTCGGTGGGGTAATTGGTATTACCGAAAATAAATGCAAAAACTTTGAGAGTCATGCCATTCTAAAGAAATGAAATCTACCTGTAAGGTTTATGGTAAGATTATTACATTTAATTAGATCAGATGTCATAATGTTGAGTAATGGAGTAAAGTTATCTTCATATATTTGTTGTCACTTATTGTCACGTCCTGGCCATAGAGAGCTCTTATTTTCTGTGGTAGAGTAGGTCAGGGTGTGACTGGGGGGGTTTATTCTAGTTTTATTTTTATATGTTGTTTGGTTCTAGTTTCAGTTTTTCTATGTTTTTTTTTGTTGGATGATCCCCAATTAGAGGCAGCTGGTCATCGTTGTCTCTAATTGGGGATCATATTTAAGTAGTTGTTTTTCCCACCTTTGTTTGTGGGAGATTATTTTGAGTTAGTGCATGTAGCACCGCTTCGTCACGGTTTGTTGTTTTGTTTATGGTTTATTGTATGTCTTGCATAGTTACACATTAAAATAAATGATGTGGAACGATACCCACGCTGCGCTTTGGTCCGTTCCTACACACAAGCGTGACAGAATCTCCCACCACCAGAGGACAAAGCAGCGTGGTCAAGAGGAATGGACCTGGGAAGAAATTTTGGACGGGAAACGACCCTGGAGTCAAGAAGGGGAGTATCGCCGTCCGAAGGAGGAGATCGAGGCAGCGAGAGCAGAACGGCGACGCTACGAGGAATTAGCACAGCAACAACGGAAGCCCGAGAGGCAGCTCCAAAACATTTTTTAGGGGGGGCACATGGAGTGGTCGGCGGAGCCGAGGGGTGAACCAGAGCCAGTCAGGGAGTCGAGTGAGGAACTCGACGAAGATTCCGGAGAGAGGTGCTGGCGTTGAGAGCGCTGCAGAGCGGGCGTGCTTACCGTAGGGAGCGTGTGACCAGTCAGGCACCGTGTTATGCGGTGATGCGCACTGTATCTCCAGTGCGCATTCATAGCTCGGTGCGCACTGTGCCTGTGCCCCGCATTTGCCGGGCTAAAGTGAGCATTCAGCCAGGACGGATTGTGCCGGCTCAGCACTCCTGGTCTCCAGTACACCTCCTCGGTCCAGGATATCCTGCGCCAGCTCTACGCACTGTGTCGCCAGTGCACATTCACAGCCCAATTAGTCCTGTGCCAGCGCCGCGCATTTGCCGGGCTAAAGTGAGCGTTCAGCCAGGACGGGTTGTGGCAGCTCTATGCTCCAGACCTCCAGTGTGCCTCCACTGTCCAGTATATCCCGCACGAGTTCTACGCACCAGGTCTCCAGTGCGCCTCCACAGCCCAGTACATCCTATGCCTCCTCCTCGCACTCTCCCTGGAGTGCGTGTCCTCAGTCAGGTAAGTCCTGTGCCTTCTCCTCGTACTCGCCCTGAAGTGCATGTCACCAGTCTGGTTCCACCTGTCCCGGCTCCACGCACTAGGCCTCCAGTGCGTCTGCCCAGTCTGGTGCATCTTGTGCATGCTCTCCGCACTCGCCCTGAAGTGCGTGTTACCAGTATGGCGCCACCTGTGCCAGCCCCACGCATCAGTCCTCCAGTGCGCCTTCCCGTTCCAGAGCTTCCAGCAACAGTTCCCAGTCCAGAGCTTCCGGCGACAGTTCCCAGTCCAGAGCTTCCAGCGATGTTTCACAGTCCGGAACCTCCTAAGACGGTCCACGGTCCGGAACTTCCTGAGACGGCCCGCGGTCCGGGACCTCCTGAGACGGCCCGCGGTCCGGGAACTCCTGAGACGGCCCGCGGTCCGGAGCCTCCACCGATGCTGGCAGATTCGCAGGATGAGAGGGTTCTTCGTCCTGCGCCAGAGCAGCCTCCAATGTTGGCGGATCCGCAGGATGAGAGGGTTCTTCGCCCTGCACCAGAACCGCCTCCAATACTGGCGGATCCGCAGGATGAGAAGGTTCTTCGTCATGCACCAGAACCGCCACCAACACTAGACGCCCCCCCTAAACCTCCCTTTTGGTTTCTGGTTTTGCGGCCGAAGTCCGCACCTTTGGGGGGGTGGGGGCACTGTCACGTCCTGACCATAGAGAGCTCTTATTTTTATTAACAGCTCTTATTTTTATTATTTTCTATAGGTCAGGGCGTGACTGGGGGGGTTTAATCTAGTTTTATTTTTCTATGTTGTTTGGTTCTATTTTCTGTTTTTCTATGTTGGGTTTTTGGATGATACCCAATTAGAGGCAGCTGGTCATCATTGTCTCTAATTGGGGATCGTATTTAAGTAGTTGTTTTTCCCACCTTTGTTTGTGGGAGATTATTTTGAGCTAGTGCATGTAGCATCTCTTCGTCACGGTTTGTTGTTTTGTTTACGGTTTATTGTATGTCTTGCATAGTTTCATATTAAAATAAATTACGTGGAACGATACCCACGCTGCGCTTTGGTCCGTTCCTACACAGGAGCGCGACACTTATTGAGCATCCTAACTATTTCATATGTTTTGTTATCTACTTAAAGGATTGCTGTGTATCATGAGGTATTATTTTTTTCTCCATTATTTTGTTTTTTTCCACGATAATTTCATATCCTGAGATTTTAGTGATTTCTGAAAATATTTTTAGCAATGGGGGCATTGAGTTTTCAATATTTGTCAGGTTTATCAGGACATCACCTGCAGATATGTTAATTTATATTCATGTTTACTAATACCGATACCTGTTACATTTGGGTCCTGTCTAATTCTTAGTATTATTAAGTCCTTTCTTCTCTGTCTCCCAAACCAAATACATCCCTCTCCACAACCCCCTCCCAGTTCTCCCCTATTTACTCCACTCAAGCCAAGCTTGTCCCACCCTCCCATTGTTGCCCTCTCTTACAAATCTATGTTCCATTTTACCAATGTTAGGGTGAGTAATACACAGAAATAATTCTGAATATTGTGACCCCCTGAGATAAACATAACATCCTGGTTATGTTGCTTCTCTCTAGATGATGGGAAATCCTTACCTGTGACAGTCAGATTGGCGCTGCTCTGCATGTCTCCAGTATCACAGGAGTATATCCCAGAGTCATCTGGGTCCACATTGTGGATGAGAAGCAGGTTGAGCTTGCCCTCCTTACGGTTCTCATACTTGTCTCCGTTCAGTAAGGGCATGTTGTTGTGTCTCCATGTGACAGGGGTAGTGAGGTCAGAGGTCGTACAGGATAAGGTGGCAGTCTCTCCTTCCATGATGACGGTGTCCCGAGGCTTCTTCTCAATGAGTACTTTAACTGGACACAGAGGAAAGTCAACTCTCAAAGGGTGTACAGTACATATATATTTGTGTTTATAGTTTATACTTCTTGGAGTTTTGTTGCACTGAGTATGACCGTGATGAGCTGTTCTACAGCTGCACCATCAAGAGCATCCTGACTGGTTGCATCACTGCCTGGTACGGCAACTGCTCGGCCTCCGACCGCAAGGCACTGCAGAGGGTGGTGCGACCGGCCCAGTACATCACTGGGGCCAAGCTTCCTGCCATCCAGGACCTCTATACCAGGCGGTGTCAGAAGAAGGCCCTAAAAATTTGATGAGGTGTGATTCCTCTACATGCAGCAGGTGTGTGCTATTACACAACCAATCACACACATACCTTTCACAGACACAGAGGCGGTGGTCTCCACACAACCTGCCTGGCACGAGTAACTGCCACTGTCCTCGGACTTCAGCTCCAGGATGTGTAGCTGAAACACACAGCCGTCCTGCTTCATCTGGTACTTCCTGTTGGGCCTGAGAGGCAGCCGGCCCTTACTCCACTGGACTGGGACTCCAGGCTTAGACAGCTCACAGGAAAGGAATGCCGTGCCTCCTTCCTCAGCCTCCACAGCCTGCAGCTCTTCTTCAAAGCATGGAGGCACCTCTGGGTAGATGGAAGACAATAAGGGAATTACAAATCTATGTTCCATTTGACCAATGTTAGGGTGAGTAATAGAAAGAGATTATTTAGATTATTGTATTGTAATATTGTATGATGTGGATCAATTTATCAGTGAATTCCGAAAAGCTATCCAAAGGATTGTTCAATAAGGTTGTGTATTTAGGGACAGATATTGGTTCTTGCAGAGTACGTACGTTTTTCCACCATATTGTTATAGTGTTCTTAAATATAAAGTTATTTATGTTCTTAGCTTTATCCTTTGAAAATAAACACGTAAAAAGTTTTGCAGGATGGGCATGCACATCTTCAATATGTACCCATTGTTCCTCTTTAGTGCATATGTTGCGAGTAAAAGTCTTGGGTGGTGAGTTGATACAATTCCAAGTCTGGAAGGTTAAAACCAGCCTCAGACTTATGAAGATGTAAAACTTTCCTTTTTATTCTATGAATTTTATGACGAGTATACTTTCTTAAAAGAACGTCTTCGGTGGGGTAATTGCTATTACCGAAAATAAATGCAAAACCATGGGAGTCATGCCATTCTAAAGAAATTAAATCTACCTGTAAGGTTTATGGAAAGATTATTCAATTTAATTAGATCAGATTTCATATTGTTGAGTAATGGCATAAAGTTATCTTTATATATTTGTTGTCACTTATTGAGCATCCTGAGTATGTAATATGTTTTGTTATCTACTTAAAGGATTGCTGTGTATCATGAGGTATTATTTTTTTTCACATTATTTAGTTTTTTTCCACAATAATTTTATATCCTGAGATTTTAGCGTATTCTGAAAATATTTTTAGCAAAGGGGGCATTGAGTTTTCAATATTGGCCAGGTGTATCAGGACATCACCTGTGTCATGACGTTGGCCTGTGGGTAAGGTTTATGACCCCCATACATACCTTTCTCCCTTTCCTCTCTTGACTCTACTGAAGGACTCTTGAAAAGCCTTTGTTAAACATGGAGAGTCGGGGAACATCAAAAGGTGGGGGGAAAGGAACCATATTTCGGTAATCCAACCAGTTGAAAATATGCGTTGGTACTTAATGAATATGATGTCAGTTCGGTTGTCATCTGAGACATTCTTATTAATGATAGGATGACATAAACTGTATCCTGGAAAGTCTACACATTATAGTTATCAGATTCACATGGAATTGTTGTGCAATTTAAATGTTTCAATATTAAACTATTTGTGAAAAGATGAACTGTAATTTTAGCTTCCAAATGAGAGAATTGGGTTTTCATGAGTGAACTATGCCCAACTCAGTGGCCCCGCCCATGTGAAGAGACATTGGTTATAAACTATGAAACACTCCCTTCCTATATAAAGCCCTTGATGAAAATATAACTTTCTGTTCCGGGTACATTAGGGCGACGGTCCGATGTCAGAAGGATTCAGATAATAAGCTGTTCCGAGGATGTGAGGACGATGGTTCCACGTTAAAAGGACTAACATGTCAACTACAGAACTAAGCCAACCTCAGCGTGAGCTTTGGTTGCGAATGGTATGAACTTTGAACTCTTATTCACTACAGAAGTGATACCTCCTAGCCGTTGAGTTATCAGCGGCCGCTGTAAACGTGGGCTAGGAAAGGACGGACGACGGATCCAGTTTAACACACAACGGCGATACTACAACGTATCCAATTTACCACCAGAGACATTCTTCCGAGGACAGAAAGACCTCTGTTATGCAACACGGCCAGCATCTACGACCAACCTACCGAAGCGCAGCTCAGAGTAAATATTTATTGCATTTTCCTTTTCCAAATGGCCGGTAATTTAGAATGCATAAGATACTGTATTTACGATAGCATAGCTTCTCCCTTTGTTCCTCAGTCTTCCCGCTCTTTCACTCAAACCCAACCCCCTTTCCTTTGTGTAACCAGCCGTCATGTCAGCTCTGTCCACCAGGGACGTTTCTGTATGACATAATTTGCATTCTGTGTATATGTAATTCTGTGATTAGTTAGGTATTTAGTAAATAAATAATTAAACCAAATTTTGTAGTGCTGATTCAGCTTGTTAGCCAGGGTTCGTGAAGATAACCAAGAATGTACAACTTTCAAATGAGATGGAAATAAGGTGACGATTAATATTGACTGCAATTGATGTAAAATATGACTAGGTCTTTAAGAGTTTATTCGGAAGATAACAGCTCTCTAAACATTCTTTCGTGGTGCCCCGACTTTCGAGTTAATTACATTAACATGATTAGCTTAATCAGGTAATATTAATTACAGAGAAAGGATTTTATAGAATAGCATGTCATATCACTTAATCCGACATAGCCAAAGACAAGACACGTGCAAATATGTTTATTTTATATTCATGTTTACTAATACTGTTAGTTACATTTGGGTCCTGTCTAATTCTTAGTATTATTAAATTCTTCCTTCTCTGTCTCCCAAACCAAATTAATCCCTCTCCACAACCCCCTCCCAGTTCTCCCCTATTTACTCCACCCAAGCCAAGCTTGTCCCAACCTCCCATTGTTGCCCTCTCTTACAAATATATGTTCCATTTTACCAATGTTAGGGTGAGTAATACACAGAAATAATTCTGAATATTGTGACCCCCTGAGATAAACATAACATCCTGGTTATGTTGCTTCTCTCTAGATGATGGGAAATCCTTACCTGTGACAGTCAGATTGGCGCTGCTCTGCATGTCTCCAGTGTCACAGGAGTATATCCCAGAGTCATCTGGGTCCACATTGTGGATGAGAAGCAGGTTGAGCTTGCCCTCCTTACGGTTCTCATACTTGTCTCCGTTCAGTAAGGGTTTGTTGTTGCGTCTCCATGTGACAGGGGTAGTGAGGTCAGAGGTCATACAGGATAAGGTCGCCGTCTCCCCTTCCATGATGACGGTGTCCCGGGGCTTCATCTCAATGAGCACTTTAACTGGACACAGAGGAAAGTCAACTCTCAAAGGGTGTACAGTACATATATATTTGTGTTTATAGTTTATACTTCTTGGAGTTTTGTTGCACTGAGTATGACCGTGATGAGCTGTTCTACAGCTGCACCATCAAGAGCATCCTGACTGGTTGAATCACTGCGTGGTACGGCAACTGCTCGGCCTCCGACCGCAAAGCACTGCAGAGGGTGGTGCGAACGGCCCAGTACATCACTGGGGCCAAGCTTCCTGCCATCCAGGACCTCTATACCAGGCGGTGTCAGAAGAAGGCCCTAAAAATTGTCAAAGACTACAGCCACCCTAGTCATAGACTGTTCTCTCTGCTACCGCACGGCAAGCGGTACCGGAGCGCCAAATCTAGGTCCAAGAGGCTTCTAAATAGCTTCTACCCCAAAGCCATAAGACTCCTGAACATCTAGTCAAATGGCTACCCAGACTATTTGCAGTGCCCCCCAACCCTTCTCATCCCCTCTTTACACCACTGCTACTCTCTGTTGTCATCTATGTATAGTCACTTTAATAACTCTACCTACATGTACATACTATCTCAAATAACCAGTGCCCCCGCACATTGACTCTGTATCGGTACCCCCCTGTATATAGTCTCGCTATTGTTATTTCACTGCTGCTCTTTAATTACTTGTTACTTTTATCTCTTGTTCTTATCTGTATTTTTTTTAAACTGCATTGTTGGTTAGGGGCTCGTATTAAAGCGTTTCACTGTAAGGTCTACACCTGTTGTATTAGGCGCATGTGACTAATACAATTTTATTTGATGAGGTGTGAGTCCTCTACATGCAGCAGGTGTGTGCTATTACACAACCAATCACACACATACCTTTCACAGACACAGAGGCGGTGGTCTCCACACAACCTGCCTGGCACGAGTAGCTGCCACTGTCCTCGGACTTCAGCTCCAGGATGTGTAGCTGAAACACACAGCCGTCCTGCTTCATCTGGTACTTCCTGTTGGGCCTGAGAGGCAGCCGGCCCTTACTCCACTGGACTGGGACTCCAGGCTTAGACAGTTCACAGGAAAGGAATGCCGTGCCTCCTTCCTCAGCCTCCACAGCCTGCAGCTCTTCTTCAAAGTATGGAGGCACCTCTGTGTAGATGGAAGACAATAAGGGAATTGCAAATCTATGATCCATTTGACCAATGTTATGGTGAGTAATAGAAAGAGATTATTTAGATTATTGTATTGTAATATTGTAAGAAGTGGATCAATTTATCAGTGAATTCTGAAAAGCTATCCAAAGGATTGTTCATTAGGTTGTGTTTTTAGGGAGTGATATTGGTTCTTGCAAAATACGTTACATTTCCTTCAATATTTTTATAGTGTTCATAAGTATGAAGTTATTGATGATCTTAGATTTATCCTTTTAAAATAGACACGTAAAATGATTTGTGGGATGAGCATGCACATCTTCTAAATGTACCCATTGTTCCTCTTTAGAGCATTTAACTATATGTAGCAAGTAAAAGTCTTGAGTAGTGAGTCGATACAATTCCAAGTCTGGAAGGTTAAAACCAGCCTCAGACTAAGGAAGATGTAAAACTTTCCTTTTTATTCTATGAATTTTATGACGAGAATACTTTCTTAAAAGAACGTCTTCGGTGGGGTAATTGGTATTAACGAAAATAAATGCAAAAACTTTGAGAGTCATGCCATTCTAAAGAAATGAAATCTACCTGTAAGGTTTATGGTAAGATTATTCCATTTAATTAGATCAGATGTCATAATGTTGAGTAATGGAGTAAAGTTATCTTCATATATTTGTTGTCACTTATTGTCACGTCCTGACCATAGAGAGCTCTTATTTTCTATGGTAGAGTAGGTCAGGGTGTGACTGGGGGGGTTTATTCTAGTTTTATTTTTATATGTTGTTTGGTTCTAGTTTCAGTTTTTCTATGTTTTTTTTTTGGATGATCCCCAATTAGAGGCAGCTGGTCATCGTTGTCTCTAATTGGGGATCATATTTAAGTAGTTGTTTTTCCCACCTTTGTTTGTGGGAGATTATTTTGAGTTAGTGCATGTAGCACCTCTTCGTCACGGTTTGTTGTTTTGTTTATGGTTTATTGTATGTCTTGCATAGTTTCACATTAAAATAAATGATGTGGAACGATACCCACGCTGCGCTTTGGTCCGTTCCTACACACAAGCGTGACAGAATCTCCCACCACCAGAGGACCAAGCAGCGTGGTCAAGAGGAATGGACCTGGGAAGAAATTTTGGACGGGAAACGACCCTGGAGTCAGGAAGGGGAGTATCGCCGTCCGAAGGAGGAGATCGAGGCAGCGAGAGCAGAACGGCGACGCTACGAGGAATTAGCACAGCAACAACGGAAGCCCGAGAGGCAGCTCCAAAACATTTTTGGGGGGGGCACATGGAGTGGTCGGCGGAGCCGAGGGGTGAACCAGAGCCAGTCAGGGAGTCGAGTGAGGAACTCTACGAAGATTCCGGAGAGAGGTGTTGGCGTTGAGAGCGCTGCAGAGCGGGCGTGCTTACCGTGGGGAGCGTGTGACCAGTCAGGCACCGTGTTATGCGGTGATGCGCACTGTATGTCCAGTGCGCATTTATAGCTCGGTGCGCACTGTGCCTGCGCCCCGCATTTGCCGGGCTAACGTGAGCATTCAGCCAGGACGGATTGTGCCAGCTCAGCGCTCCTGGTCTCCAGTACACCTCCTCGGTCCAGGATATCCTGCGCCAGCTCTACGCACTGTGTCGCCAGTGCACATTCACAGCCCAATTAGTCCTGTGCCAGCGCCGCACATTTGCCGGGCTAAAGTGAGCGTTCAGCCAGGACGGGTTGTGCCAGCTCTACGCTCCAGACCTCCAGTGCGCCTCCACGGTCCAGTATATCCTGCACGAGTTCTACGCACCGGTTCTCCAGTGCGCCTCCACAGCCCAGTACATCCTATGCCTCCTCCTCGCACTCTCCCTGGAGTGCGTGTCCTCAGTCAGGTACGTCCTGTGCCTTCTCCTCGTACTCGCCCTGAAGTGCATGTCACCAGTCTGGTTTCACCTGTCCCGGCTCCACGCACTAGGCCTCCAGTGCGTCTGCCCAGTCTGGTGCATCTTGTGCATGCTCTCCACACTCACCCTGAAGTGCGTGTTACCAGTATGGTGCCACCTGTGCCAGCCCCACGCATCAGTCCTCCAGTGCGCCTTCCCAGTCCAGAGCTTCCGGCGACAGTTCCCAGTCCAGAGCTTCCAGCGATGTTTCACAGTCCGGAACCTCCTAAGACGGTCCACGGTCCGGAACCTCCTGAGACGGCCCGCGGTCCGGGACCTCCTGAGACGGCCCGCGGTCCGGGACCTCCTGAGACGGCCCGCGGTCCGGGAACTCCTGAGACGGCCCGCGGTCCGGAGCCTCCACCGATGCTGGCAGATTCGCAGGATGAGAGGGTTCTTCGTCCTGCGCCAGAGCAGCCACCAATGTTGGCGGATCCGCAGGATGAGAGGGTTCTTCGCCCTGCACCAGAACCGCCTCCAATACTGGCGGATCCGCAGGATGAGAAGGTTCTTCGTCCTGCACCAGAACCGCCACCAACACTAGACGCCCCCCCTAAACCTCCCTTTTGGTTTCTGGTTTTGCGGCCGGAGTCCGCACCTTTGGGGGGGGGGGGGGCACTGTCACGTCCTGACCATAGAGAGCTCTTATTTTTATTAACAGCTCTTATTTTTATTATTTTCTATAGGTCAGGGCGTGACTGGGGGGGTTTAATCTAGTTTTATTTTTCTATGTTGTTTGGTTCTATTTTCTGTTTTTCTATGTTGGGTTTTTGGATGATACCCAATTAGAGGCAGCTGGTCATCATTGTCTCTAATTGGGGATCGTATTTAAGTAGTTGTTTTTCCCACCTTTGTTTGTGGGAGATTATTTTGAGCTAGTGCATGTAGCATCTCTTCGTCACGGTTTGTTGTTTTGTTTACGGTTTATTGTATGTCTTGCATAGTTTCATATTAAAATAAATTACGTGGAACGATACCCACGCTGCGCTTTGGTCCGTTCCTACACAGGAGCGCGACACTTATTGAGCATCCTAAGTATTTCATATGTTTTGTTATCTACTTAAAGGATGGCTGTGTATCATGAGGTATTATTTTTTCGTCCATTATTTTGTTTTTTTCCACGATAATTTCATATCCTGAGATTTTGGTGTATTCTGAAAATATTTTAGCAAAGGGGGCAATGAGTTTTCAATATTGGTCAGGTATATCAGGACATCACCTGCAAATATGTTTATTTATATTCATGTTTACTAATACCGATACCTGTTACATTTGGGTCCTGTCTAATTCTTAGTATTATTAAGTTCATCCTTCTCTGTCTCCCAAACCAAATACATCCTTCTCCACAACCCCCTCCCAGTTCTCCCCTATTTACTCCACCCAAGCCAAGCTTGTCCCACCCTCCCATTGTTGCCCTCTCTTACAAATCTATGTTCCATTTTACCAATGTTAGGGTGAGTAATACACAGAAATAATTCTGAATATTGTGACCCCCTGAGATAAACATAAGATCCTGGTTATGTTGCTTCTCTCTAGATGATGGGAAATCCTTACCGGTGACAGTCAGATTGGCGCTGCTCTGCATGTCTCCAGTGTCACAGGAGTATATCCCAGAGTCATCTGGGTCCACCTTGTGGATGAGAAGCAGGTTGAGCTTGCCCTCCTTACGGTTCTCATACTTGTCTCCGTTCAGTAAGGGCATGTTGTTGCGTCTCCATGTGACAGGGGTAGTGAGGTTAGAGGTCGTACAGGATAAGGTCGCCGTCTCCCCCTCCATGATGACGGTGTCCCGGGGCTTCTTCTCAATGAGCACTTTAACCGGACACAGAGGAAAGTCAACTCTCAAAATGTGTACACATATATTAGTGTTTATACTTTATACTTCTTGGAGTTTTGTTGCACTGAATATGACTGTGATGAGGTGTGATTCCTCTATACTCAGCAGGTGTGTTCTATTACACAACCATCACACACATACCTTTCACAGACACAGAGGCGGTGGTCTCCACACAACCTGCCTGGCACGAGTAGCTGCCACTGTCTTCCCTTTTCAGCTCCAGGATGTGTAGCTGAAACACACAGCCGTCCTGCTTCATCTGGTACTTCCTGTTGGGCCGGAGAGGCAGCCGGCCCTTCCTCCACTGGACTGGGACTCCGGGCTTAGACAGCTCACAAAACAGAAAGGCTGTGCCACCCTCCTCAGCTTCCACAGCCTGCAGCTCCTCCTCGAAGTACGGTGGTAGCTCTGGGTAGTTGGAAGAAAGTTAGTATTACTCTAATGTTCATAAAATACATTTTAAGGTGAGTATTGCACTTACAGAATATCCCCATAGAATGGCCCATGAGGATAAGTCAAAGAATAACGTACCCTAACTAAGGTACAGAAAAACAGTATTACTTTGTCTTTACCATTGACCGTCAGATTGGCATCGCTCTGCATGTCTCCAGTGTCACAGGAGTATATCCCAGAGTCCTCTGGTTCCGTCTCATGGATGAGCAGGAGGTTGAGCTTGCCTTTCTTACGCGTTTCATACTTGTCTCCGTTCAGTAGGGGCATGTTGTTGCGTCTCCATGTGACAGGGGTAATGAGGTCAGAGGTCGTACAGGATAAAGTGGCAGTCTCCCCTTCCATGATGTCAATGTCCTGGGGCTTCTTCTCAATGAGTACTGACAGAGACAGGAAACATATTAAACTATGTAAATGCACCCTAATTGCACATTGTACTGTCCATTAACAAATCAAAAGAGGCAGCACACCTTTGGATTTGGGGACAACTAGCAGTTGGGCAGAGGTTCTCTCCTCCCCAACCACGAAGGCCACGGTCCCGGTCTCCTCCGGGGTGGTCATGGTCAATACCAGGCGGTGCTGGTGGCCCTCAAAGCTCATCTGGTTCATTTCGTTCTTCTGCAGGGGGCTGGAGCCCAGCCACCACTCGCCTTCAGTCACCTCGGCATGGGACAGCTCACACACAAACACTGCGTCCTGCCCGGCTGTGATCTTTATGTCCTTCAGTCCGGACAATATTTTCACACGCTCTGTAGAGAAAGAGTTAGACTCTGGAATGTTTTTAATAGGTTCACGTAGCAAGCCATACAGAGAGAAGATGACCTATGCAAAAAATGCAATTAAGTAATCTTATCTTGTTGATGGTCTACCACCATCCCTTATATTTGTGGAAAGGTATAAGCTATCCTCTACCCACACTAATCACATACCAAAACAGGGTGAAACGAAGATTCATTGTGCTCCTATAATTTTGTAAGTTTAAAGAGGATATACAGTACTGTAGATTTACTTCAGTCCCCACTAGGATGGGGTTAGGCCTACCTTTAACAACCAGCATGGCTGTGGTCTTCTTTCCCCTAGTGATGCAGCTGTACTCCCCGGCATCCGCCAGACTCAGCTTCTTGATCTCCAGGGTGTGAACGGGACCTTTCTTTTTTACAATGCACCTCTCCCCATCTGTGACCAGGCAGGCATCCTTCTTCCAGGTGACGGGGACAGTGGCACTGGAGACCTCACAGGAGAGGACCACGGACTTCCCCTCCATCACCACATTGCTCTCTAGCTCCTTCTCAAAGAACACTGAGGCAGCAGCTGTATGGACCAGAGGGCGACATCATCAGAAAATGCCTTGTCCTTTGGGGCCATTGCACTATACAGTGTATATACGATACTGTGTAGGCTACGATTTGCCTGTCATGGCAAAATATTGTTCTAGAATATATTGAATATGTATTGTTTTATTCCTAGAGAGAGCAATTGCATTGACCTCTTGCTTATTGCGTATTCTAGAACACTTTGGTACAGTTGCTGGGGAGGCCCATACTTCAACTCTTTGTTTCCTGGTGAATTAGCATTTCATGTCCAACAAACACAAAGTGACAGCCAGACAACAGTAACGTACTGTACCTCTCACGTTGACTTCAGCAGTGGTTTTCTGATCTCCGAATATACAGCTGTACTCCCCCACGTCCTCTGGCTGGATGTTTTTAATGTGCAACTCCGCTATCTTTCCCTCCAGCTTCATCTGGTACCTTCCTCCAGGGCTCACCTCCTCCTCCCCTTTCCACCACTCCACCGGGACCCCAGCTTTAGACAGCTCACAGCGCAGGGTCACGATGCCCCCCTCTGAGGCCTCCTGGTTCTTAAGACCCATCTTGAAGGTGACAGGGATGGCTGAGGACATGAGATCAAAACCAACCGTTTGTAGTGCTTTTGCAAATATGTCATTAAGTGCTTAAAGGGATATTTTACTCAAAATCGATATTTTTATATTTTGTTCATAAATTCACTGTTAACACAATCCCCAAAAATGTTGCATGTCAGCTGTTGGGATTTCAAGATTCAAGAGCACTTTAAGTACAGAGCAAAAAAGGTGATTGTTATGCAAATGATAATTTTTGAGTAAAATATCCCTTTAACCCTTTAACAGGAGCCAGACTTAACAGAGGGAGGCTTTCCCCCATAAAGTTAAATAAAGTTTTAGCAAACCAAGAGCAACTCCTCTTACGGGTGATGTTGACAGTGGCGGTGGTTTTGGCTTCTGCGTAAACACAGCTGTAGAATCCGGTGTCCTCAAGCACTGCATTCCTTATTGTCAGTTCCATTGTTGCCTCTCTCTTCTTTATCTGGTACTTTACTCCGTTCTTCAGCAGCTCCTCTCCTTTTCTCCACTCTGCCGTCAGTCCTGGTTTAGAGAGCTCACAGAATAACGTCACACTGTTCTCCTCCTCAACTTCCAGGTTCTTCAACTTCACCTTGAACGTGACGGGAGGAGCTAGGGACAACAAGCATTAGTAAATCATAAAACTCATATAAAGTCCTCATAACGGAAAATTCTAAAACAGAGTTACTGCATGGACCCATGAAATATCAGAAACTGCAAGCAGATACAGTAACAAATACAAAGGGCATGTAAAGTACAAGGCCTATGTCTTCGGTGTTTATACAGTGTATACTCAAAGTGTATCAATATCATCAGTCTGACTCACCCGTCACGGTCAGTTCAGCAGTTGACTGGGCATCTCTACTCTTACAGGTGTATTTCCCAGCATCCTTCTCCTCCACGTTATGGATGAGCAGTTTAGTGATGTGTCCCTCTTGCTTCATCTCATATTTGTCTCCTGACTTCAGGATGACTCTGCCCCTCCTCCAGTCCACTGGGTCACCAGGCTTGGAGAGCTCACACCAGAACTCCCCACTGTCCCCCTCTTTGATCACCACGTTCTGGACCTCTTGTGTGAACATTACAGGGAGAGCTGAGAAGAACCCATATTTAAGACTGTGAGAAACATCATTCGGCTCAACTGCTTTGATTTCTATCCATCAGTGGCATGTTATTTGACAAGCAGGGTCAATGATTCATCTCATGTGTATCACCATCCCTCCTTATGGAAAATTCACATAATCCAAACACGATATTTAAAGACTGACATTTTCAGAAGCACATCAAAATATTAGTGTTGAGTAGGCCTAAACGTTAGTTTGGAACATACCCCTAACTTTGATATCAGCTGCTGTCTTGACGTTGCAGGCTGTGACACAGCTGTACTCCCCAGCATCCTGAAGGACCACATTCCTGATGACCATCTCCACGGTCCTGCCCTCCTGCTTCATCTGGTGCCTCTCCCCTTCCCTCAGAAGCTCCTCTCCCTTCAGCCACACCACAGGGACCCCTGGTTTAGACAGCTCACAGCGCAACGTCACGCTGCCCTCTTCTAGAGCCTCTTGGTTCTTCAACTTCTGTTTGAAAGTGACTGGGATGGCTGAAGAATGAAACAAACCCATAACATCAACAGTGTGTGGGGCTGAAGGGTACACTGTGAATTTTGAATGTCAAGATGACGCATTTAAAAAAAGAAAAGTGTTCCTCCTACCAGTGATAATGATGGTGGCAAAGGTTTGCTGGTCTTCCAACACGCAGCTGTAGACTCCACTGTCCTCAGGTAAGGTTTTCCTGATGATCAGCTCCAACGTTGCATCTTTCTGCTTCATCTGGTACTTCTCTCCGTTCTGCAGGAGAGCTGTTCCTCTCCTCCATTCAACTGACATCCCTGGTTTAGACAGCTCACAGCACAACGTCATAGTGTTGCCCTCCTCAACCTGAACGTTCCTCAACTCTTCTATAAATGTGACAGGGCGAGCTGAAAGACACCATAGGAGAGGGTAGTCAAACCTATATGAAACCTACATTTCCCTTTGTTTTTGTAAGCGACTGGGATTGAATACAAACGTGCATCCTATTGATTAAATCTATAGTCTATTTGCCCAATTAAACATTCAAGCTTTCTCCAACATCTCCATAAGACATAAAACAACTCATGACTTCTGCACTTAACATAACCAAAATATACCCACCCTTTATTGTAACAGTTGCTGTGGTCTTTTGTTCGCCACAAATACAGGCGTAAACCCCACTGTCCTCCAGATTTGCATCGATAATCTTCAATTCCACCAGTAAATCTTTCGTCCTCATCTGGTACTTGCCTACATTCTTCAACAGCTTTGCTCCCCTCTTCCACTCAACTGAGGCTGCTGCTTTAGACAGTTCACAGTGTAGCGTCACAGTCTTACCCTCCTCAACGTCCATGTTCCTCAGCTGTTCTTTGAAAGTGGGGGGTAGGCCTGAGGAAAACCAGGAACAGTAGTGAGTGGTGGTACAACTTGAATGTGGAAAGGAAAACGGGCTAGTCCATGTCATGCTTTATGCTTGTGCTTCTGTCACAGAGAGAATTCAATAATCCAGAGGAGCTTTTGGATTTCCTGGGGTGGAATGAAAGCTGAAATACAGTAGTCTTCTTCACAATGATGAGACATCTTTTTTTCGATGCAGCATCAGGTTTATTCTTTCACTTTTAGAGCAGCGCTGTGAAACAATGTTATTATTGGTTCTCAGGCACATTGCTACAGGCAACAGGGCATTTGATTGGCTCATTGCTCATTGAAGAATCAGTGATGAACATGCACTTTTTCCCAGGCCTCCTTAGCAATGTCCCATTCATTTTGCACTGTTTTTTGTTGACTAAATGGAGAGTTAAATGTGGTATGCCTAGGGCTGTTGTGGTGACCATATTACCGCCACACTGGCGGTCACAAGTCATGAAGGCAGTCAAATTCCACGTGACCGTTTAGTCACGATAATTAGGCTTCTCCAAGCTCTGATGCTGCTGCTGGTCATTAGTAGCCTACCAAACTTGCTAACTGCCTGGTACTCAGCACTCTATTGTCCATCTAATCACTCTGACATCAATGCAAATGTTATAAAAAATCACACTTCATGAGAACCCAGGAGTTCATGCTGTGCAACATTTCTATAGGCTATGCAATTGCGCGAGAAAACAGAGTGATGGCCTCTACTAAAAAGAGGAGGATCACATCAGCTTTCTATAGTCTAGGCCTTCAAAATGTATTTCTCAACTTTCCTAATATTAAGCACATTGCTTATATTTACAATAGGAGTATAGCCTACCTGGCTTGCATGAAAATGAACCACGTGAAATGTGTCCTCCATTCACTATTTAAACGCATAGATGACATGTCTTTTTTCTTGTTGTCCCCATTTCGATACAAGTGCATGATAATGGTCCATTCTAAATCAAAACAAATTTCACACATATTATTTAGTATATGTAAAGACAAGATTAAATCAATAATAGTCTGATGGGTGACAATATTACCCTATCACTTGTGAATGATATATTATCACTTGTGAATGATGCCCAGCTGTCACGCCCTGACCTTAAAAAGCCTGTTTTATTCTCTATTTTGTTAGGTCAGGGTGTGACTTGGGTGGGCATATCTATGTGTCTATTTCTTTGTTGGCCTAGTATGGTTCCCAATCAGAGGCAGCTGTTTATCGTTGTCTCTGATTGGGGATCATACTTAGGCAGCCCTTTTTCCCAGCTGTGATTGTGGGATCTTGTTTTTGCTTAGGTGCTGTTTTGTCTGCAATACTTTACATTCGTGTTTGTATTTTGTTGTTTTGACGGTGTTCATTTGGAAATAAAGGAATATGTTCGCCTACCACGCTGCACCTTGGTCCATTTCTAACAACAAGCGTAACAGAAGATCCCACCACCAAAGGACCAAGCAGCGTGCCCAGGAGGAGCACGGATCCTGGGCCCGGGAGAAAAGGGAGGGGAGGACATCCTGGACCTGGGAGGAGGTAATGGCAGGGGACAAGACCCTGCCATGGAGGCAGCGAGAGAGGAACGGCGACGAGACCAGGAATCAAGGAGACGATGGAAACCAGAGAGGCAGCCTCAAAGAAAATTGGGGGGGGCACACTCGCTCTGAGGTACGTGTCACCAGTCTGGTGCCACCTGTCCCGGCTCCATGCACCAGGCCTCCAGTGCGCCTTCCCAGTCCAAAGCTTCCGGCGACGGTTCCCAGTCCAGAGCTTCCGGCAACGGTTCCCAGTCCAGAGCTTCCGGCGACGGTTCCCAGTCCAGAGCTTCCGGCAACGGTTCCCAGTCCAGAGCTTCCGGCGACGGTTCCCGGTCCAGAGCTTCCGGCGACGGTTCCCAGTCCAGAGCTTCCGGCGACGGTTCCCAGTCCAGAGCTTCCTGAGACGGCTTACAGTCCGGAACCTCCTGAGACGGCTTACAGTCCGGAAACTCCTGAGATGGTCCACGGCATGAAGCCTCCAGTGACGATCCACGGCCCGGAGCCTCCAGTGATGAGCCAAGGCCCGGAGTCTCCAGCGACGGTCGGCAGTCCAGAGCCTCCAGCGACGGTCGGCAGTCCAGAGCCTCCAGCGACGGTCAGCAGTCCAGAACCTCCAGCGACAGTTGGCAGTTCAGAGCCTCCAGCGGGGGTTCCCAGTCCAGAGCCTCCGGCGACAATCTACGGTCCGGTTCCTCCGGCAACGATCTACGGTCCGGAGCCCCTGGCGATGATCCACGGTCCAGTTCCACGGAAGTGGGGAGAGCCTCAAGCGGAGCGGGGTCTGCGTCCCGCACTGGAGCCTCCACCGAGAGGAGATGACCACCCGGACCCTCCCCTATAGGTTCAGGTTTGCGGTTCAAGTCCGCACCTTTGGGGGGGTACTGTCACGCTCTGACCTTAGAGAGCCTGTTTTATTCTCTATTTTGTTAGATCAGGGTGTGACTTGTGTGGGCATATCTATGTGTCTATTTCTTTTTTGGCCTAGTATGGTTCCCAATCAGAGGCAGCTGTTTATCGTTGTCTCTGATTGGGAATCATACTTAGGCAGCCCTTTTTCCAACCTGTGATTGTGGGATCTTGTTTTTGCTTAGGTGCTATGTTGCCTGCAATACTTTACGTTAGTTTTTGTGTTTTGTTGTTTTGACGGTGTTCATTTGAAAATAAAGGAATATGTTCGCCTACCATGCTGCACCTTGGTCCATTTCTAACGACGAGCGTAACACCATCATAAAAAAACATTTTTTCCCCGACTTTTTCTAATCATAGTTGCACACCTCATCTAGGCTAGCCCATAGGCCTATATGTTTTGATAAGGTTTGTATCACAACTATAGTGGCCAAATAACTTCTTAAAATTAAGCACATTAATCCACTTTACAAGGGGTGTAAAGCCTAACTGGCATACATAAGCAATGCGTGAGTTTCAAGTTTGGGAAAGATAACTTTCACCATAAAAACTCCCCTTTATAATAAAAGCATTACATGCATAATTGCATTTGGGTCACTTTTGATAATGGTGTTTTCCGCTAATGGAACATTTGTGCTTATTGCCTCCTACCATGTGCGCATTGCTGCGCTTATAATGTGAAGAAATAGCCTAATAGTTTATCAACATTTTAAGCTGAACGTTCTGATCTGTTGCATCAGCCACATTGCGTAAAAAAGGTTTTTTGATGCTAGTGGTTGTATTAATTTGGGATCTATTGCACCCCACAACTGTCCCAGACTATGTTTGGAATATTTATTTCTCACACAGAATAGGTCGACTTTTGTACTATGGGGGATAGTAGATTGAAATAGGCTAGTGCTTTTGCTGTTCGTTAGGCCTACTCATCTTGTTGGCTGTCGAAAAGTAAATGTGGACAGTTCTTCCAATATCTTCAAAATGCACCTCGGAATTGGATAAGGGCGTGCGCAGTTGAGTCCCCGATGTGTCTGTCTTCACTTGTAGCCTGTGAGAAAGACCCGATCACTTGATGGAGAGCCATGTGAGTGAGAGGTGATTTGGAGCGCTCAACACTCAGGGAGAGGGGTACAACGGCCACTGGCACAAAAGGCATGGATTTTTTTACGGTGCAATACAGCCACACAAAGGGGATGCTGCAGTTCCATTCTTGGCATTATCAAGTGCTGTCAAATTGTAAAAATCTAAACATATAGCCCAACGTTTGTAGAACAACTAAAGTTACATTAATAACTCTAAATTAAGCATATAGGAATACCACTCAACACAGAATAGCCATATTTGCTCACTCCCTCAAATTGTTTGGAGAAAATATCCTTTCTATTTTATTCAGCTTTGTTCAACTGTATTCTTCATACTATAAAATAATGCCAAGGAATTCTAAGCAAATCTTGTCTGCTAAATGAACTAGTGTAGCCCACAGCCATTTGGTATAACCAGATCAGGACCTAACATAAGGACAACTCAGAGAATGCTATTATGTTCTTCTGAAATACACTACATTTTCTTCATATCATGCTTCTTTAGACCTGTCTAAAATAAATAATGGATTTATTGTGAAGGTGTAGGCTATATTACATGGATCTATTAGACTTTTTAAAATGTAGATTTCCATATATTCCTTTATTTAACTAGATGTTCCAAAGGTCTGCATCGGGGGCTTGTGGGCTATGTGCGGAAGCCAGGAGATGCTACATGTGTTTATGTTAATTAGCGGTCAATTACCGTGAGACCGACAGTTATTTGCATGACAATCACCGGCTGAGGACATTTCATGACCGCCACAGCCCTAGTTATGCCTACTTATTGCAGGTTCTGTGCCCCAGACACAAGAGTACTAGGCAGCTCCTGTGGATCACTGAAAAGCTTGAGCAGGAGGATAACGACCACAGCGATCCACTTTCTGCACGCTTCACAACTTACACACAGACAGTAACCACAAAAAGACTCGCAGTAACACTGATCTGAGGATTTTTTTCTGCGCACAGTGGTTTCAAGAATCTTCAATTGCAGTAATCCCAGTCATAAATGTCCTGTAAAGGATTAAATCATATAGAGCATTCGGGTCCTTGAACTTGCCTGATAACGTTCATATTCAAGGACTCCGATCTATCAACCCTTTACAGGACAATAAGCAGGTAACCAAACAGTTACAAGAAAGGGACAAAGCTCTTTCAGTGCTGAGTACTTAAATCATGGGTACACAGGAAGATATAGAACTGTATGTAATCTAACCTCTCTTGTTTATCACACTGGACTGAAGATTCCCCTGGATGTACAGTACCACAAATGTACGCAGGAATTTGTATTTCATCATAAGGAAGTCATGGTTAATCAAAAATCTAGCCATGTTCACAGACCACACATTAAAATAAAAATGTCTGAGAGTGCATTCATTGGTTTGGTCTGACTCACCCGTCACGGTCAGTTCAGCAGTTGACTTGGCATCTCTACTCTTACAGGTGTATTTCCCAGCATCCCTCTCCTCCACGTTACGGATGAGCAGTTTAGTGATGCGTCCCTCCTGCCTCATCTCATATTTGTCTCCAGACATCAGGATGACTCTGCCCCTCCTCCAGTCCACTGGGTCACCAGGCTTGGAGAGCTCACACCAGAACTCCCCACTGTCCCCCTCTTTGATCACCACGTTCTGGACCTCTTGTGTGAACATTACAGGGAGAGCTGTGGAAACATTAACATTGGTTCATATTGTATGAGCGCAAGAAGTACATATAGAAACAAACTATTTGTATGGTCTCAAAGCGGGAGTCACTCAACCCTTCCACCTCTAACCTAAAGAAGTAAATTAGCTTATTTAGAAGGAAAAGCATTGATATCAAATGTTTCTTACCCTGCACTTTAACTTCAGCGGTGGTCTTCTGGTCTCCAGTGACACAGCTGTACTTCCCTATGTCCTCCGGTTGCACATTGGTAATGGTCATCTCAGCTATTTTCCCATCCAGTTTCATCTGGTACTTTCCTCCAGACAGGTCTTGGGACAGTTCTGTCTCCCCCCTCCACCACTCCACTGAGACCCCAGCCTTAGACAGCTCACAGTGCAGGGTTATGCTGCCCTCCTCTGGGGCCTCCTGGTTCTTCAGGCCCACTTTGAAGGTGGCAGGTACAGCTTGGGGGAAAAACAACAACTTCATTATAGAGTGAACATTGAATGTACTGAAAGCTAGAACAGCCTTGAGGAACCTTTCCCTTCGGTAGATAAGATGAAGGTCATTGAAGGAACCCTACATTATAGCTAAGGGCTCTGGTTAAGTTAGGCATTCAACATTAAACCCTCTAGAGAAGGGAGTTCTACTAAGCTAACATATGAATTGTTTTAAGATGCTTATACAAAGGATCATTTTGCGATTTGATTTAAAATTTTAGAATGCTACAGACGTTTTCGTGAGTAGGCTGATTTTTGGGATGTCTCTGGTCTGACAAACACCGCTGTAGCTCTGCCACCTTTAACCGTCAATGCGGATGGCCGACATTGGCGGATGCGGAGGATTCGGACATAGCCCATGCAAAAAAACGGATATCTCTAGCTTAAAGAGACAGACTCTTATGGGGATTTGTGTTGTTATGCTAATTAGATGTACGCTGGGGGCGCAGACATCGACTCTAGTTTAACCAAGTTTATGTGCCATTAACACCAGTGACAGTTGTTTCATTAGAGCACAGAGCATTTCCCCCCCTACCAATGACTTTGACAGTGGCCTTGGTCTTCTTGTCTTGACACACACAGCTGTAGACTCCACTGTCCTCTGGCAGAGCCTCCCTGATGAGGAGTTCCAGTGCTGAGTCTGTCTGCTTGATCTGGTATTTGTCTCCATTCTGCAGTATCCTCTCTCCTCCCAGCCTCCACTCCACTGGCACCCCTGCTTTAGACAGCTCACAGTGCAGCGAGATGGTGTTCCCTTCCTCAGTCTGCAGGTTCCTCAGCTTTTGCTTGAAAGTGATGGGAATTGCTGAAAGTCACCATGGCAATGAGAGACATGGAATGCCGTCTATTTACTTAAAGGACTGTGATTTCATGCTGATGTACTGCATACAATTTTGTTCACATTGGATATGAATTCAATGTGAATTGAAATCTTTTCTCAGTTGTCTCAAACTCTTACCTGTGACTGTAACACCGGCTGTGGTTTCCACACTGCCACAAACACAGGTGTAGATATTGCTGTCTTCTGGTTTGGCATCTATTATCTTCAGTTCATTCACCAACTCTCTCTGTCTTATCTGAAACTTCTCTCCGTTGTTCAGCAGCTCCTCTCCTCCCCTCATCCATTCTACAGGGACTCCTGGTTTAGAGAGCTCACAGTGTAACACCAAATTGTTCCCCTCCTCAACATGCACGTTCCTCAGCTTTTGTTTGAAGGTAACAGGCAGGGCTGAAGAAAAATGAAGAAAATAATATGAGAATAGTATGAATGTTTTTTTTTTTTTTATTGCCTTCATGTAAATGTCCAAAATGTACATTTATAAAATGCAACTTCAGAAAAGATTAGCTATACATGAAAACATAATAAGGGTGAGAAACTTCCTACCGCTGATTTTGACGGTGGCTGTGGTCTTTTGGTCTGCACACTCACAGCTGTAGACTCCACTGTCTTCAGGCACAGCTTTCCATATCTGAAGCTCCGATATGGTCTCTCTCTTCCTTATCTGGAACTTCACTCCATTCTTTAACAGCTCCCCCCCTTTCCTCCACTCTACAGGGACTCCTGGTTTAGAAAGCTCACAGCGCAACGTTAAACTGTTGCCCTCCTCAGCCTGAACATTTTTCAACTGTTGTGTGAAGGAGATGGGGATGGCTGGGGAGTAAATAGGCATATTTTAGTATTAACCATCAACAGGCATGAAGACTGAATGAAAATGGAAAATGTCTATGTAAAATAGTTCCATTAATCTTCAAATAGATTGGGTTTAATTTGTGGGTGTGATAATGCATCATTGCAAAGTTATTGAATTAATTTGATTTTTGTTGGCGCTAATGTTACTCCATATGATGCATCCTGGAAATGGAAATGAAAAGCAAGGACGGCTTTTACCGTGGACTTTGAGGCTGGCTGTGGTTCTGTGGTCTCGGCACTGACAGGTGTAATCTCCTGAGTCCTGAGGCTTCGGGCCAGTGATGGTCAAAGAAATGAAGGACTTCTTCTGCTTCATCAGGTACCTCTCTCCAGCTCTGAGGGTCTCCAAGCCCCTCCTCCAGTGGAACGCAACCCCCGGCAGGGAGAACTCACAGGAAAGGGTCACGTCCTCCCCCTCCTTTACCTCCATGCTCTGCAGCGGCTGGGTGAACTCAGCTGGAATGGCTGGAATAGAAAGAAGGACCCATGACAGCATCTCCCAATGAGTAATACTGTACATTGTACTGTGACAAGAATACTCTAGGGGGAGCTGTAAAGCAAACAGGTAAAGAAGTAATCCTGTTCTGTCTTTTGAAATAATTGTTATCATATTTGGCTATGACCACTACATGACCACTATATTACTACTTTACATGTGATGCCAAATGCACAGTAAGGAGGACAACATGATAAAATGAAGGAAAAAAGGTCCGGTTCTCACCTTTTACAGTGACGACAGCCTTGGTGCTGACCGATCCAGCGCTGCACTCGTACACCCCAGCATCGCTGTTACTGACCTCCCTGATGGTAAGCCTGGCCTCGTTACCTGAGCGACTGACATAGTACCTCGAGGAAATCCACATTAGGCAGCCATCTTTGTACCACAGGATGTGGCATGGCTTAGAGGTGATACACACCAGCACCAAACCGCCTCCCTCAATGGCCTCACAGTCCTCCAATGCTTTGGTGATGGTGGGACGTCTCTCTTTACCACGGGAAGGGTAGTTTACATAGACAACATGTCAAATACATACACTCTGGACAAAAATGACTGACACATCATTTACATTTTGTGAATAGTTGTTGTAATAGTACAGTGTGTTAATAGACGTTCGTAAAACAAAACAACTTTACGCTGACGTTACCTCTAACAAGCAGTGAGGCGTAGGACCTCTTGTCGCCTGCCTCAAAGGAGATGGTGCCCGAGTCTTTACGAGCCAGTTGTTTGAACGTGAGGCTGTGGTAGCCCCCCGGGATCACTTGGATCTCATTCAGCTCATTGGTGTACAGTAAGGTCTCATCCAGGTACCACTTGACCCCAACATAATCGCTGGGACAGATACGACACCTGAATATCACCGTGTCATTCTCCAGACACTCAACATCCTCCAGCTCGTCCATGATCAACACCTTCTGACCTGCAGAGATCACACACACAGGGATTTAACATGAAACGTGCAAGCTGTATAGAAAGGGTATACTCAAAATGCCTGCCATTCCACCTATCACTGAATGCTGACTTGAATGGGAAAGACCGTTCTATTCATTCTATTTCTATGGCCTTACCATGCACGGTCAGTAGCGCCCGGCTCTGCATGGTGCCAACATCGCAGGTGTACACGTCGGTGTCAACCTTCTCCAGGCAGCTGATGGTGAGGTAGAGGACCACGCCCTTCTGCTTCATCACATACTTCCTTCCCGCCTGGAGCTCTGCCATGCCCTTCAGCCAGGTCACCCGCTTGGCCGGCAGTCTCGTCTCGCACTCCAGCATCACCTTGCTCTTCTCCTCGGCCCGTGTGTCCCGCAGCTCCCGAGCAAATGTGTGCTGCAGCTCTGCAGGGGTGGGAGGGGTTAAATACACGTCCTGTGTACTACACCTGAGCAGGTGTGTGGAGCGACAACATGGTACAAAAGCAGTACAAAAATTGTCCAGAACATTTTAAAACAAGTCCTTCAAGTCATCAGTCTCAAGTCAAAGTCACAACTCCACAACTTTGGTAAACAGCACTATACCGTTACAGAAATACTGTAGTACTACCCAGTACTTGCCTCTGACCTCCAGCTTGGCCCGGGTGGCAATGCCGTCAGCCTCACAGCAGTACTCCCCAGAGTCTCTGATACAGGTGTTCGTGATCACCAACCGTACCAGGTGCTTCTCCACACTAATCTTGTACTTGGGGAGACTGTGCCTGATCTGATGGCCGTTCTTCAGCCAGCGGATGAAGGCCTCAGGCTTGGTGATCTCACAGCTCAGCTCAGCGTCCTCCCCTGGGGTGGCTTTAACGCTCATCATGTCCCTGAACACATGCACTGGCTTCTCTGCAGGTGTAGGGTTATATATTACACATAACATCAGATTTTCTCTAGGGACACATACATTATAATATGTTTACAGCAGGCACACGAGAGACATATCAGAGACACAAGACACATGTTGCTATAGGTTCTCTTTAGGAACAAACACACATTATAGAGTAATTAATATTACTTGAGTGCAATACTCTTTTTGCTTTTCCAGAGATTAGGTCATGACTGGCCATGAGAACACCCAGTTTCGTATACATTTCAGACACTCACCTTTGACAAACAGCATGGTCCTGCAGCTGAGGTCTTTGACGAAGAAGACTACATCCCCGGCTTCAGTCATAGTTGCGTCTCTGATGGTCATCTTGTATTTGCGACCCTTGTTTACGATCTGGATGCGGCTGTTGCTGATCACAAGTTGACCGTTCAGGGTCCAGGAGGGCTCGTCGATGACATCGTGAGAGAGGACGCACTCGAAACTGCAGCTCTCGCCCTCCAGAACAGAGACGGTCTTCATACGCTGGGCGATGGTGATGTGAATGTCTGTGGAGGGAAATTTCAGTGAGATCAGATTGACAATTGACAATCAGATGGACAATTCTGGTCCAATAATTTCTGGACCAGACCTCACTGATGATCTGGACTGTACATACCATGTACAGTGACCTTGGCGTTGGTCTGGCTGGTGCCCAGGTCACAGCTGTAGTGGCCTGCATCATCCTTACTCAGACTATGGATGATGAGCGTTAAGGACTTCCCAAACATGAGCATCTCATATTTGTCACTGCTGGCCAGGACCGTACCATCCTTCCTCCAGACGGGGGTGACCGTTTCCTTAGAGGTCTCACACTGCAGACACACCTTCCCCTCCTCCTCCCCTGACATGTCTTCTAGAGACCTGAGGAACACTGCTGGCTTTTCTGGAGGAGACAAGAAACAATACAAACACATTAGCTACTGATCTAATATAAATCTCTTACGTTCTTCCATGCATCAGTAGCTGATAGATATCTTGCTCATTCAGAGTTACTTAAGGAGATCAATCATCTTCAGGTCTCAGACATACCAAGTCTACTATATTTGCTTAATTTTCCAATTAGATCTCCAGATTGGGGAGAAACAAACTCTGTACTGACTAGGAACATACAACCACTAGAATTACACTACTTTCTAAATGACTCTTGCAGTGGCAGCTCACAAGTGACAACTGTACAAGGCATACCTTTGACCTTGAGGGAGGTGGACTCTGTGAGAAGGCCAGCCTTGAAGGTCACCCTGCTCTCCTGTGGGCGGAGATTTTTGATGGTGAGGCTGTGAATGGTGCCCATGTTCTGAATCCTGGTAACAGTGTTGGCGTTGAGGTGGTTGTCGTTCAGAAGCCACTGCACATTGGCTACCACGTAGTCGAGTTCACATGTGAACGTGGCGCTGCTATCCTCTTCCACCTTTACGTGCTCTAGGTGCCGTACGAGCTTTAGCCTTCGCACTGAAAAAAATATATATAGTTCATATCCATGGTGTAAGGGTTTTCTTGTCGTTAATATCTACCTTTTATACAAGGGGTGGGTCTAATCCTGAATTCTGATTAGTTCAAATCGCATTCCAGTCGGTGTCTATTCCACAAGTAAATCTATGATGTTAAAATGCCTATTTACTCTGACTGTGCAATCCACTGTCTCATCCACCCAACCAGGCAATTTATAAACTTGATCTCCACTATAAAAAGCATCTAGACATTATCTCACATTTCTTTTAGACTAACATTTTGGTTTTCAACAGCGGGTAATCATTTAAATCCATACTGTCTGTCTCTCCGACATTTGCACCATTGTTTTAATATTCAAATTCCATCTCCAGTTGTCGCATAGTAATGAACGAGTCTGGAGTCGGGATGAGAGACAGGCAGGCAGCTTTTCTCAGCTAGTTGAAATCATGAACCAGCATCATTTTTATGGATATTTAAACAAATTAAATATCAATAGAAAACAGGTCAAACGAAACAAAGTGCAGCTAGTTTGCAGTCTTTCCAGCTTCAGTTTGAAGTGATAGTTTTAGCTGTGTTGTTGGCTAGCTCCTTTGAACATCAAGACATGACAAGAGAGCACATTTTTTATGCCAGGTGAAATCCCGCATCATTAGCTCATTGTATTGGATCTATCCAAATAAATGTCACGAGAAAACAGCTTAAACAAATGAAAATGCAGCTACTTTGTTGTTATTCAGTCTGCCCTGTTTGACGTGACTGTAAGTTAGCTGTAGTTGGCTAGCAAGCAAGCAAGGGATAAGAACGTTTCCAACCAGTATGGCAATAGACCATTTAGAACAAATAACTGGGTCGCGTCCATGGATACTTAACGACTGGGTCACATCTCTGGCAACCGAACCGATAGAACGAACTAGAGGTCGACCGATTAATCGGAATGGCCGATTAATTAGGGCCGATTTCAAGTTTTCATAACAATCGGTATTTTTGGACACCGATTATGGCCGATTACATTGCACTCCACGAGGAGACTGCATGGCAGGCCGACTACCTGTTATGTGAGTGCAGCAAGGAGGCAAGGCAAGGTGCTAGCTAGCATTAAACTTATCTTATAAAAAAAACATGTGTACCTAACCACAAACATCAATGCCTTTCTTAAAATCAATACACAAGTATATATATTTTAAACCTGCATATTTAGTTAATATTGACTGCTAACATGAATTTAATTTAAATAGGGAAATTGTGTCACTTCTCTTGCGTTCTGTGCAAGCAGAGTCAGGGTATATGCAGCAGTTTCGGCTGCCTGGCTCGTTGCGAACTGTGTGAAGACCATTTCTTCCTAACAAAGACCGTAATTAATTTGCCAGAATTGTACATAATTATGACATGACATTGAAGGTTGTGCAATGTAACAGCAATATTTAGACTTAGGGATGCCACCCTGTCACGGTTGTCGTCGGTTAAGGAGGACCAAAACGCAGCAGGTATGTGCAGGCTCATCTTGATGTTTATTTACTTCAAAAATGAACGTACAAAAATAACAAAAAAACACGAACGATCAACAAAAACAGTCTGGTAAGGCACAAGGCTAAACACAGAACAATCACCCACAAATAACAAACACAAACACACCCTAATATATGGGACTCTCAATCAAAGGCAGATAGACAACACCTGCCTTCAACTGAGAGTCCCAACCCCAATTAACCAAACATAGAAAATGACACACTAGACTCAACATAGAATTCATGAAACTCACCCAGTGCCCAAAACCCCGGAATACTAAATCAAATGCCCTCCTAACTCATACAACACCCAGAACCACAAAACAAATACCCTCTGCCACATCCTGACCAAACTACAATACTAATTAACCCTTATACTGGCCAGGACGTGACAGTACCCCCCCCCCCCTTAAAGGTGCTAACCCCGGAAGCACCTTAAAAACAAAAAACAAAAAAAACAACAACCCCAAACACCAACAACAACAACAAAAAATTCCCCCTTACTAAAGGAAGGGAAGGGAGGGTGGCTGCCGTCAACGACGGCACTGTGCTACACCCCCCCTCCCCAACCCACCTATATCAGGAGGTGGCTCCGGTTCTGGCCGTTCCAGGCAGTCGGGCCACTCTGGCAGTTCGGGGCAGTCTGGCCAGTCTGGCCGCTCGGGGCAGTCTGGCAGCTCGGTTCAGTCTGGCAGCTCGGTTCAGTCTGGGCAGTCTGGCAGCTCGGGACAGTCTGGGCAGTCTGGCAGCTCGGGACAGTCTGGGCAGTCTGGCAACTTGGGACAGTCTGGGCAGTCTGGCAACTCGGGACAGTCTGGGCAGTCTGACAACTCGGGACAGTCTGGCAACTCGGGACAGTCTGGGCAGTCTGGCCACTCGGGACAGTCTGGGCAGTCTGGCAACTCGGGACAGTCTGGGCAGTCTGGCCACTCTGGCAGTTCAGGGCAGTCTGGCCACTCCGGCAGTTCAGGGCAGCCTGGCCACTCCGGCAGTTCAGGGCAGCCTGGCCACTCCGGCAGTTCAGGGCAGCCTGGCCACTCCGGCAGTTCAGCGCAGTCTGGCCACTCCGGCAGTTCAGCGCAGTCTGGCCACTCCGGCGACTGTTGACTGGCGGGCAACTCCGACGACTGTTGACTGGCGGGCAACTCCGGTGACTGTTGACTGGCGGGCAACTCCGACGACTGTTGACTGGCGGGCAGCTCCGACGACTGTTGACTGGCGGGCAGCTCCGACGACTGTTGACTGGCGGGCAGCTCCGACAACTGTTGACTGGCGGGCAGCTCCGACGACTGTTGACTGGCGGGCAGCTCCGACGACTGTTGACTGGCGGGCAGCTCCGACGACTGTTGACTGGCGGGGCTGGATTTACGCACTTGAAGGCTAGTGCGGGGAGCGGGAACAGGACGAGTCGGACTGGGTTGACGCACTTCCGGGTCCGCACGAGAGACAGGAGCTGGAAACCCAGGGCTATGGAGGCGCACAGCCGGTCTAGATCTTACCTCCTGCACAACCCGCCTTGGCTGGATGGAACTAGTAGCCCTGTACGAGCGGGGTGCTCGTACAGGGCAGACTGGGCTGTGCAGGGGCCTGATGGTAGCCGTGCGTAGAGCGGGAGTTGGGTAGCCTGGTCCTCTGAGGCGTACCGGCGACCAGATGCGCTGCGCAGGCATCCTCCTACCAGGCTGGATGCCCGCTCTAGCACGGCACCTGCGAGGGGCTGGAATAACTCGCACCGGACTGTGCGTGCGTATGGGTGAGATAGTGCGCTTCTCAGCGAAACATAGCGCTCTCCACCCCATACGCTCCTCCATATAACCATGGGTAGCTGGCTTCCGGCTCTTCCTACGCCTAGCCAAACTACCCGTGTGCCCCCCAAATTTTTTTTATTGGGGGTGCCCCTCGTGCTTCTCCCTCAGCGCGTCCATGGACTCGTACCTCCGCCTCTCTGCCTTGGCTGCCTCAATTTCCCACTGCGGGCGGCGATAATCCCCAGCCTGGTGCCAAGGTCCGGCCCCGTCTAGAACTTCCTCCCAGGTCCACTTCTCCCGCCAGTCCAACTCGAAGTCCCTCTGCTCCTTCCTCTGCTGCTTGGTCCATAGTTGGTGGGAGATTCTGTCACGGTTGTCGTCGGTTAAGGAGGACCAAAACGCAGCAGGTATGTGCAGGCTCATCTTGATGTTTATTTACTTCAAAAATGAACGTACAAAAATAACAAAAAAACACGAACGATCAACAAAAACAGTCTGGTAAGGCACAAGGCTAAACACAGAACAATCACCCACAAATAACAAACACAAACACACACTAATATATGGGACTCTCAATCAAAGGCAGATAGACAACACCTGCCTTCAACTGAGAGTCCCAACCCCAATTAACCAAACATAGAAAACGACACACTAGACTCAACATAGAATTCATGAAACTCACCCAGTGCCCAAAACCCGGAATACTAAATCAAATGCCCTCCTAACTCATACAACACCCAGAACCACATAAAACAAATACCCTCTGCCACGTCTTGACCAAACTACAATACTAATTAACCCTTATACTGGCCAGGACGTGACACACCCGTTAGATAAAATACGGAACGGTTCCGTATTTCACTGAAAGAATAAACGTTGTTTTCGAAATGATAGTTTCCGGATTTGACCATATTAATGACCTAAGGCTCGTATTTCTGTGTGTTATTATATTATAATTAAGTCTATGATTTGATAGAGCAGTCTGACTGAGCGGTGGTAGGCAGCAGCAGGCTAGTAAGCATTCATTCAAACAGCACTTTCCTGCATTTGCCAGCAGCTCTTCGCTGTGCTTCAAGCACTGCGCTGTTTATGACTTCAAGCCTATCAACTCCCGAGATTAGGCTGGCAATACTAAAGCACCTATTAGAACATCCAATAGTCAAAGGTATATGAAATATAAATGGTATAGAGAGAAATAGTCCTATAATAACTACAACCTAAAACTTCTTAGCTGGGAATATTGAAGACTCATGTTAAAAGGAAGCACCAGCTTTCATATGTTCTGAGCAAGGAACTTAAACGTTAGCTTTTTTACATGGCACATATTGCACTTTTACTTTCTTCTCCAACACTTTGTTTTTGCATTATTTAAACCAAATTGAACATGTTTCATTATTTATTTGAGTCTAAATTGACTATATTGATGTATTATATTAAGTTAAAATAAGTGTTCATTCAGTATTGTTGTAATTGTCATTATTACAAATATATATATATATATATATATATATATATATATATATATATATATATATATAAATAAAAAAATCGGCCGTTTAATTGATATCGGCTTTTTTTGGTCCTCCAATAATCAGTATCGGCATTGAAAAATCATAATCGGTCAACCTCTAGAACAAACGATGAGCCGGCTTGGGTAGCAACCCAAGATTTGTGTCGTGACTATATCTTGTGGAAGGAGGAAATAGTATGAATAAATTAATCGAAGTGAAGTTTTTAATGAAAATATGTAAATCATTATTTGAATATGCTGGTAACCCGTTTTATAAAAGGAACATCTACATGAGAATGCTATTCACTGACTACAGCTCAGCGTTCAACACCATAGTGTCCTCAAAGCTCATCACTAAGCTAAGGCCCCTGGGAATAAACACCTCCCTCTGCAACTGGACTTCCTGATGGGCCACCCCCAGGTAGAATTTATTTTTATTTAAATTGGCAAGTCAGTTAAGAACAAATTCTTATTTACAATGACGGCCTACACCATCTAAACCCAGACGACGCTGGTCCAATTGTGTGCCACCCTATGGGACGCCCTATGGCCTGATGTGAATCAGCCTGGATTCGAACCAGGTACTGTAGTGACGCCTCTTGCACTGAGATGCAGTGCCTTAGACCGCTGCACCACTCGGGAGGTAATGGTAAGTAACAATACATCCGCCATGCTGATCCTCAAAACAGGGGCTCCTCAGGGTTAGGGTTAGGGTTAGGTTAGCTCAGTCCACTCCTGTACTCCCTGTTCACTCATGACTGCATAGCCAGGCACGACTCCAACACCATCATCAAGTTTGCAGATGACACAACAGTGGTATGCCTGATCACTGGTAACGATGAGACAGCCTTAATGGAGGAGGTCAGAGACTTGGCCATGTGGTGCCAAGACAAGAACCACTCCCTCAACATGATCAAGACAAAGGAGATGATTGTGGACTACAGGAAAAGGAGGACCCATTCTCATCGACAAGGCTATAATGGAGCAGGTTGAGAGCTTCAAGTTACTTGGTGTCCACATCACCAACAAACTATCATGGTCCAAACACACTAAGACAGTTGTAAAGAGGGCACGACAAAACCTATTCCCCCTCAGGAGACTGAAAAGATTCGGCATGGGTCCTCAGATCCACAAAAGGTACATAGTTCTAGGTCCCAAGAAACAAAGAGATCTTTTGCTGGATCTGACAATTAATCTTGATGGTTGTACAGTCGTCTCAAATAAAACTGTGAAGGACCTCGGTGTTACTCTGGACTCTGATCTCTCTTTTGACAAACATATCAAGACTGTTTCAAGGACAGCTGTTTTCTATCTACGTAACATTGCAAAAATCTGAAACTTTTTGTCCAAAAATGATGCAGAAAAATGTATCCATGCTTTGACACTGCTGGATTAGACTACAGGAATGCTCTACCTTCCGGCTACCTGGATAAAACACTAAATAAACTTCAGTTAGTGCTAAACACAGCTGCCAGAATCTTGACTAGAACCCCAAAATGTGATCATATTACTCCAGTGCTAGACTCTCTACACTGGCTTCCTGTTAAGGCTAGGGCTGATTTCAAGGTTTTACAGCTAACCTACAAAGCATTACATGGGCTTGCTCCTACCCATCTCTCCGATTTGGTCCTGTCATACATACCTGCACGAACGCTATGGTCACAAGACGCAGGCCTCCTTATTGTCCCTAGAATTTCTAAGCAAACAGCTGGAGGCAGGGCTTTCTCTTATAGAGCTCCATTTTTATGGAAGGGTCTGCCTATCCATGTGAGAGACGCAGACTAGGTCTCGACCTTTAAGTCTTTATTGAACACTCATCTCTTCAGTAGGTTCTGTCCGGGTTGGCGCCCCCCTCGGGTTTTTGCTATGGGGGAGATCTTCGTGGGCTATACTCAGCCTTGTCTCAGGGTAGTAAGTTGGTGGTTGCTGTGCTTTGGCAAAGTGGCTGGGGTTATATCCTGCCTGGTTGACCCTGTCCAGGGGGGTATCGTGGACGGGGCCAGTGTCTCCCAACCCCTCCTGTCTCAGCCTCCAGTATTTATGCTGCAATGGTTTATGTGTTGGGGGGCTAGGGTCAGTCTATTATATCTGGAGTATTTCTCCGGGCTTATCCGGTGTCCTGTGTGAATTTAAGTATGCTCCCTCTAATTCTCTTTCTCTCTTTTTTTCCTCTCTCTCTCGCTTTCTCTCGGAGGACACGAGCCCTAGGACCATGCCTCAGGACTACCTGGCCTGATGACGCCTTGCTGTCCCCAGTCCACCTGGTCATGCTGCTGCTCCAGTTTCAACTGTTCTGCCTGTGGCTATGAAACCCTGACCTGTTCACCGGATGTGCTACCTTGTTCTGGACCTCTCTCTCTCTCTCCTCACCGCACCTGCTGTCTCTAACTCTGAATGATTGGCTATGAAAAGCCAACTGACATTTACTCCTGAGGTGCTGACCTGTTGCACCCTCTACAAACACTGTGGTTATTATTATTTGACCCTGCTGGTCATCTGTGAACGTTTCAACATCTTAGCCATGTACTGTTATAATCTCCACCCGGCACAGCCAGAAGAGGACTGGGGCCCCCACAGAGCCTGGTTCCTCTCTAGGTTTCTTCCTAGGTTCCTGCCTTTCTAGGGAATTTTTCCTAGCCACCGTGCCTTTACATCTGCATTGCTTGCTGTTTGTGTTTTTAGGCTGGGTTTCTGTATAGCACTTTTGTGACATCTGCTGATTGATTGATTGATAGTGCGTACGGCCCAGTATATCACTGGGCTCAAGCTTCCTGCCATCCAGGAACTCTATACCAGGCGGTGTTAGAGGAAGGCCATAAAATTGTCAAAGACTCCAGCCACCCTAGTCATAGACTGTTCTCCCTGCTACTGCATGGCAAGCAGTACCGGAGCGCCAAGTCTAGGTCTAAAAGGCTGCTTAACAGCTTCTACCGCCAAGCCATACGACCCCTGAACAGTTAATCAAAGGGCCCTCTTTTACGCTGCAGCTACTCTCTGTTTATTATCTATGCATAGTCACTTTGACTCTACCTACATGTACATATTGCTATTGTTATTTTACTGGTGCTGTTTAATTATGTGTTACTTTTATTTCTTATTAAAATTTCTTAAAGCATAATTGGTTAAGGGCTCATAAGTAAAGATTTCACTGTAGATACCTGTTGTATTCGGCACATGTGAAAAATAACATTTGATTTGATAATGTCCTCAAAGCCGGTTTTTGGATGATATATTGGCACGGTTTGCCGGCCCTCGACTTCGTCTCGGGCATAACAACAGCCGGGCCAGTGTATCCTCCAAACACCGGCTTATCTGGCATTATCACTGAAACAGCACAGTATAGACGGAGCAGTGTAGATGAAATTTTATATAAAGAGTTTCACTTCATCAAGCATGAAGCTGATTTCCATGATCAACCATCTGAACGTTGAAGATTTGTCCCCGAAAAATATTTGTTGTCCTCCTTAATACTGTATGAATAACAGCATCCTCACCATCCACAGTGACCTTGGCTGTGCTCTTTGACCCTCCAGCCATGCAGCTGTACTGGCCAGTATCGGTCTCCTTGAGGCCCTGGATGGTCAGCTCTGCCTGGCTCTTCTCCGTCCTCATGCTGTACTTGCTGGATGTCTGCAGGGCAGTGCGGCCCCTGTACCAGCGAACCACCCTGGGGGAGGGGGAAAACTGACACCTCAGTGTGACCGAGCTGTTCTCTTTAGCCTCCACGTCTGGCATGGGCTGGACCACTTTCAGAGGGCGCTCTGGAAAGGATGGATAATGATATAATACTGTATCTTAGTCTGTTCAAGGGATTAAAAAGCAAAGTATGAACCCAACGGGAAACACCTCTCGCAAAACAGTATGATATAGAGCCTGGAGGGTCATTGTCAACAGTAAGCAGGGCAGGCATCGTTCCAACTTCCACTTGGTGACAATCAACCTTACCCTTAACGGTGAGTTGTGCGGTGGAGCGGCTCTTCCCGGCATTGAACTGCACAGGGCCTGTCATAGAGCTGTCCGTGCTGATGAAGCAGAGGGTGTACAGTGTGCCCTGCCGGTCTATGCTCAGTTCAGGCCCCTCCATCAGGACCTCTCCGTCCAGGGTCCACTTTGGGGGTCTCCCCGCCCTCAGGCTGGTCACCACCTGGAACAGGGCCTCCCTGGGCTCGGTCACCTCTACAGACCTTAGCCCCTGCACTATGCTGATCGCCTGCTCTGCATGCACAGGGAGCACACATTGGATCAGCATCATCACTTAGAGCTACTTCAAAGGAAAGTGTACACCCAGGAAGTAAGTAAGGTAGATAGTTGGGTTATCAGTGTGAACATACACTACATGGCCAAAAGTGTGTGGACACCTACTCATCAAACATCTCATTCCAAAATCATGGGCATTAATGTGGAGTTAGTCCCCCCTTTGCTGCTATAACAGCCTTCACTCTTCTGGGAAGGCTTTCCACTAGATGTTGGAACATTGCTGCAGGGACTTGCTTCCATTCAGCTACAAGAGCATTGATGTTGGAATATTAGGCCTGCCTCACAGCCGGCGTTCCAATTCATCCCAAAAGTGTTTAATGGGGTTGAGGTCAGGGCTCTGTGCATGCCAGTCAAGTTCTTCAACACCAATCTCGACAAACCATTTCTGTATGGACCTCGCTTTGTGCACAGGGGCATTGACATGCTGAAACAGGAAAGGGACTTCCCCAAACTGTTGCCACAAAGTTGGAAGCACAGAATTGTCTAGAATGTACCGTTAAGATTTCCCTTCACAGGAAAAAGGGGCCTAGCCCAAACCATGAAAAGCAGACCCAGACCATTATTCCTCCTCCACCAAACGTTATAGTTGGCACTATGCAATCGGACAGGTAGCGTTCTCCTGGCGTCCGCCAAACCCAGGTTCGTCCATCGGATTGCTAGATGGAGAAGCGTGATTCATCACTCCAGAGAATGCATTTCCACTACTCCAGAGTCCAATGGCGGCGAGCTTTACACCCCTCCAGCCGACGCTTGGCATTGCGCATGGTGATCTTAGGCTTGTGTGCAGCTGCTCAGCCATGGAAACAGTTATTGTGCAGAGGTTGCTTCCAGAGGCAGTTTGGAACTCGGTAGTGAGTGTTGCAAATGAAGACAGATGATTTTTTACACGCTAAGCGCTTCAGCACTCGTCGGTACCATTCTGTGAGCTTGTGTGGCCTACCACTTCGCGGCTGAGCCTAGATGTTTCCACTTCACAATAACAGCACTTACAGTTAACCGGGGCAGCTCTAGCAGGGCAGAAATTGACGAACTGACTTGTTGGAAAGGTAGCATCCTATGGCGGCGCCACGTTAAAAGTCACTGAGCTCTTCAGTACGGGCAATTCTTCTGCCAATGTTTGTCTATGGAGATTGTATGGCTGTGTGCTCGATTTTATACACTTGTCAGCAACGGGTGTGGCTGAAATAGCCAATCCACTAATTTGAAGGGGTGTCCACATACTTTTAGCCATGTAGTATATTTAGTTGAATGATGTGTTTTGGTGACTTACGGATAAGTATGAGGGTGTAACACTTTATATGAAGGTCTGCTCGTAAACTGCTTATTAATATTTAGCATTGAAACATACCTAACATTGGAACTAGTATGTTAAGCTGGCCAGACAATAAGTCTGAATGAATTACAATGAGCATCTCACCCTCCACTAGCAGTTGGCAGGAGGTCTTGTCATCGCCAGCATCACAGGTGTAGGTGTCCTCGTCTGACGAGGCTACGTCATCAATGTGCAGCTGCCTGTAGACATCGTCGCTAACAATCTGGTGCTTCTTGCTGGGTTGGATCTCATTCCTGTTCTTGAACCACCTGACCAGGGCGTTGGCCCTGGACACCTGGCACTCCAGCAGTCCTTTGTGTTTGTACATAGCAATCTTCACTCTCAGAGGCTTCACTATCTGCACAGGCAGCTCTGTGGAAAATAGGAGTAACACTGAACCATTGTTTATTGAAACTTCACCTGATGAGGCCACTTAGGCCAGATTACAGGGGTTTTTTTGGTCATTGACGAACATTGAGATCGTTGATTCTAAAAATAGATGTTGTTCACCTTTTACCGTGAGAGTTGCATAGGAGGAGACCCTGTCTGCAGTGAATTTGATCTCCCCAGCATTTGCTGGCCTTACAGACTTGAAGCACATGGTGTGAGTTTTACCTGTATTCAGATGGAAATACGTGTTTCATTAGTAGTATTCAATTATGTGTATAACCCCTGGATTGCTGATGCTATTTAATGGCCAATGAGAGGCTTTGAAGCCACCAGCCGACATATTGGCACTCCCCAGTAGGAGCAGTCCACCATAGGAATGAATGGAATCCTACAGTATTTCAATGAAATGTTTCAAGGATTAAATTACATGTATTTAAGTATGTGTTTGTTGCAATGGGGACAGTAAAAAAATATGGTAACACTTTCTATGAAGAGCATATGTGTAATGCATTATACATGTACTCATGATGCACTACGATAGAGTAATAATGCCCTATAAGCATAGTTATACACTCACATAAAGACTTGTATAGACTCATAATTCCATGTACCAATACTCCTAGTGCATTATAGGTATAATTAGAATTAAGCAATAAGGCCCGAGGGGGTGTGGTATATGGCCAATATGCCACAGCCAGGTGCATGACGCAACGTGGAGTGCCTGGATACTGCCCTTAGCCATGGTATATTGGCCATATACCACAAACCCCCGAGATGCCTTATTGCTATTATAAACTGGACACCAACGTAATTAGAAGAGTAAAAATAAATGTTTTGACATACCCGTGGTATACGGTCTGATATGCTACGGCTTTCAGCCAATCAGCATTCAGGGCTCGAACCACCCAGTTTATAATCACTTATAATGTACAGCAACATAGCGCTGGTCACTTTTTCCTCAAGGCTCATACAGTGTTATAATGACCATCAGTGTGATGATTCTAATGTATGTTTTTGTCAATGAGCAGCACATCATCATTACCACGTCATAATCTTTGTTATGGTGTGTTATAGCATACTGATAAGCCAATATGAAGTAATCTTTGATTGCTTTAGGTAAAGTGATGAAATGCCTAAGGCAGACAGATATAATACACCTGTTAAAGCTGTTACTATACAATTACAAAAAGCGGTCATTGTCAGCTTTCAGTAAAGTATAACTTTCTCTGCATTCCAACAGCGCCTCCTGTCAGTCATCTAGGGTTAATGCATATCATCGGTAGTATACTGAGCTATAAACACAGGTCCATGACTAGGCTCAGTTGTGTCCCATGCTCACCCTCGTGCCCGATCTTGACGTTGTCTCCGGGTTTGATCCGGGTGTTGTCGCTGTACCAACGCCCGTCCACGTCCTCACAGTTGACCTCACACAGGAAGGTCACACTCTGCCTCTCAGTCACTTCCTCATCTTCCAACTCCTTCACAATCTGTATGTCTCTGGCTGGCAGACAACCACAGGGTGACAAACACAGACAGATAGGCCAGACATTACCTAGAGATCCAGTATGCGATTCGATCAAATGATGTGCTGTGATGCATTGTGGTCTGTACTGGGATTTATCTGTGATTTTACGTTTATTCTTCACCAAGCCATCAGTCTGGATGCCAAGGCAGTGAGTAAATATCCGGCTAACATAGAAACAGACTGGCAATAAGACTTCCAGCTATTACAGAAGCATTAGACTGAGGGAGGGTCATACAATTGTCCCAGTTGCATTATTCCTCTCAACTGTTGTGTTCTGTCATACTGTTACCTATGACAGTGAGTTGGCCTGAGGTTTGGATCCAGTTATGGCTCCCGTCAGTCTGGAAGGAGAACAGGCCAGTGTCTCCTACGGTGACCCGGGTGAAGGTGAGAGTGTGTTTATTCTTATGGGTAGCGATGTGACAGGTGGGCTTGGATTTTAGCCTGACCCCGTCCCTGGTCCACGTGCCCGCTATGTAGGACAGGTTGAGGGTCACCTCGAACGTGCAGCCCTCCCTCTCACACACATCCACATCCTCCAGCCCCTTCACTACCTGGAGATGGATCTGGTTTTCTGCAGACAGAGAGTAAGATATGTTCCAACAAGTGTGTGTGTGTGTGGGGGGGGGTCAAAGAAAGTAACCGCATAGAGTGTGTTCCATGGAATGGAGGCCTTACTTGCAGCAGCTACTTTGCTCCCAGACTTGTCTCCCATGGTTTGTCGGGAGGGATGGCTTCAACCACTTCTGATAGTGGTTGGCTTTCCCCTTGTCCGTATCTCTAGGTTGCCCCTAGGGCTAAAACTGCACAGTTTGATACATCTTTAAAAACATGCTGGAAGTCAAGGAAACCTTCATATTGACTTGTAAATAACCCCTCCACTCTCTCACTCTCACAGACATTTTTCAAAATGAAGGACCAACGTGGACTTGAGAGCGACACTTTAATATGGCTATACTGTGATGTGGCATGGCTGGCTGGCACCCGACATCATGAAGATGACAAGTAATCTCCGTCACCTTACATGGCTGAGCTCAGCATCACGAATTTAGCGTCAGCTGTGTTGCCCCCTCCAGCAGTCTACATGTATAGTATGTATGTTAGGAGACTCCACTAACCTCAAAATGGGTTAAACAAATGAAAGGTGTCAACCAGTATGACTGACTGACATAGAATACAAAAACATAACCAATCGATGAGTTGAAAGGTATATTAAGACTCCAACCCACTATGAGGAGCATGAAGCTTGATAATGGCGGACGGCCATCCAAGGACAAGACCTCAAATGACTTGCCACGTCACATCATTTTACTCACGTGGTGCTGTGTGCGTAATAGAGAAATACAGACACATTCTCAGTCAACATTGTCTCACAGACCTCATGCTACGAAACCCAATAAGGTTATCGACAAAGGAGGTCAGCCAAAGTCACTTCACATATTTATATATCCAAACAGCTGTGGAGAAAGTATATGATTCACCGTCATGCATCTCCCACTCGGGACTGTGTCATTTTCCATGTGTCTGTTTCCATAGAAGTTAAAAATCTAAACAACTGGATCACATTAACATTGGCCAAATGGGCAACTGGCTAGCGTGAGCACGTAGTACGATATTCAGTCTACAATACGAATTGATGGATGACATAATCACAACTTGTCACTGCAGGAACATAGAGCAGAACAGCAGATAGATACAACGCCAACCAGCTTTGAAGTTATACTAAATGTTCACGTGAACACCTGCCTGTAATGTCATAATTCTCAGACCGACGGGCATTACGGTCCCCAATTATTATCAATTTCCTGACGCATATAAATAAGCGCCAGAAAATGGTCAATGGCAGTGATTTCTTTTGATACAATAACATACAGTATCAGAAATAGAGCTCTGACCACCTGCTGTGGTGTACCCACCTTAAGCCTGGTCAGCTGTATTCTGGGAAAATCTCTTTCCTCACATGCCCTCTCAGTATCCTAACAAAAAGACCACTTTCAGCTGGACAAAAAAGCTGCCAAAACTGTCCGCCTGTCATGAAAGGTATGTCCGACCCTTGTCTTCTTTCACCCCAAATCCCTCAAGATTAACAACAAAAGTTTGGCGAGGAGAGAGAATGCCGAGGTCGGAGGGCTAGCCTACCACACGGTCTCCAGAGCGGACAGTCAGCCAGTGGACCTTTCTCTTTTTTTTCTGCTTTGGTAAAGCCTAATGCTGAACAGCTGACATTTCTCGCCTGTCCGACTCCCCTCCAAAATAGACCAGTGTCATTACACACGCTAAGATAGCTTTGGCTTTACTGCAGTGAGGCAAGTCCTGCCCAACATCAGTAGAGTGGATTTATCCACGTAAGTTCATAAATCACCAGACAATTATATAATAAACATGCTATGATGGTTTTCCCATTTGTGCTTCTGTCATATTGGATGGGAAGCTCTCCTCTAACCAAAAGAAATCTTGGATTTTGTGCCTGTCAAACATATTGATTCAATGGTTGTAAAGCTAGGTCTGTCCATTTTCAAAAAATGATTTTCTTTTTTGACTCCAGACTCCACAAAGCAAGTCCGGCAGGTTCTAGTTTTATCTTATCTTGATTATTACCCAGTCATATGGTCAGGTGCTGCAAAGAAGGACGTAGAAAAACTGCAGCTGGCCCAGAAAGAGAGGCACATCTTGCTCTTCATTGCAATCAGAGGGCTAAATTCAATACCATGTATGCCAGTCTCTCTTGGCTAAAAGTTGAGGAGAGACTGATTGCATTACTTCTTCTTTTTATAAGAAACATTGTGTGCATAGTCAACTTACACACAGCTCTGACATACGCACTTATCCCACCAGACATACCACCAGGGGTCTTTTCACAGTCTCCTAAACCCGAACAAAGTCAAGAAAACGTACAGTATTATACAGTATAGATCCATGGTTGCATGGAACTCCCATGTCAGATTGCTCAGGTGAACAGTAAACCTGGTTTCAAAAAACAGATAAAGCAACACCTCACGGTACAACGCCTCTCCCCTATTTGACCTAGATATTTTGTTTGTATGTACATATACAGTAGGTAGGCTATGTGTGTCGTTTTAAATGTACAGTGCCTTCGGAAAGTATTAAGACCCCTTGACTTTTTCCACATTTTGTTACGTTACAGCCTTATTCTAAAATTGATTAAATAAAACATTTCCTCAGCAATCAACACACAATACCCCATATTGACAAAGTGAAAACAGGTTTTTACACATTTTTGCAAATGTATTAAAAATGAAAAATAGAAAAACCTTATTTACGTAAGTATCCAGACCTTTTGCTATGAGACTCAAAATTGAGCTCAGGTGCATCCTGTTTCCATTGGTCATCCTTGAGATGTTTCTACAACTTGATTGGAGTCCACCTGTTCTAAATTCAATTGATTGGACATGATTTGGAAAGGCACACACCTGTCTATATAAGGTCCCACAGTTGATGGTGCAAAAACCAAGCCATGAGGTCGATGGAATTGTCCGTAGAGCTCTGAGACAGGATCTTGTCGAGGCACAGATCTGGGGAAGAGTACCAAAAAATAACTGCAGCATTGAAGGTCCCAAGAACACAGTGGCCTACATCATTCTTAAAAGGAAAAAGTTTGGAACCACTAAGACTCTTCCTAGAGCTGGCCGCCCGGCCAAACTGAGCAATCGGGGGAGAAGGGCCATGGTCAGGGAGGTGACAAAGAACCTGATGGTCACTGTGACAGAGCTCCAGAGTTCCTTTGTGGAGATGGAAGAATCTTCCAGAAGGAAAACCATCTCTGCAGCACTCCACCAATCAGGTCTTTATGGGAGAGTGGCCAGACGGAAGCCACTCCTCATTAAAAGGCACATGACAGCCCTCTTGGAGTTTGCCAAAAGGCACCTAAAGACTCTCAGACCATGAGAAACAAGATTCTCTGGTCTGATGAAACCAAGATTGAACTCTTTGGCCTGTATGACAAGCATCACTTCTGGAGAAACCTGGCACCATCCCTACGGTGAAGCATGGTGGTGGCAACATCATGCTGTGGGGATGTTTTTCAGTGGCAGGGACTGGGAGACTATTCAGGATTGAGGGAAAGATGAACAGAGCAAAGTACAGAGAGATACGTGATGAAAACCTGCTCCAGAGCACTCGGGACCTCAGACTGGGGCGAAAGGTTTACCTTCCAACAGCACAATGACCCTAAGCACACAGCCAAGACAGTGCAGGAGTGGCTTTGGGACAAGTCTCTGAATGTCCTTGAGTGGCCCAGCCAGAGCCCAGACTTGAACCCTATCAAACATCTCTGGAGAGACATGAAAATAGCTGTGCAGCGACGCTCCCCATCCAACCTGACAGAACTTGAGAGGCTCTGCAGAGAAGAATAAGACTCCCCAAATAGAGGTGTGCCAAGCTTGTAGCATCATACCCAAAAAGGCTGTAATCACTGCCAAAGGTGCCTCAACAATGTACTGAGGAAAGGGTATGAATATTTATGTAAATGTGAAATCATTTTTTTTATATATCCATTTGCAAATATTCATAAAAAACATTTTTTGCTTTGTCATTGTGGGGAATTGTGTGTAGATTTCTGAGGGCAAAAAAAACAATTTAATCCATTTTAAAATAATGCTAAAACGTAACAAAATCTGGAAAAGTCAAGGGGTCTGAATATTTTCCGAATGCACTGTATGTCACGGTAAACGGTCCCAGATAAAATTTACTTAAAAAGAAGGAAAGACGTAGGAGACTTTAAATTGTATTTCCAGGCACTAGCATTTTGCCCGACCTAAATTGGTTTACACATGATTCCTCTGCCCCCTGGCTGAGTATAGAGATAAATATGGTGTCTCCTATTGCCCTGGAAGTGGTGGTCTTCACTGATATATCCCTTAAACAATGTGAACTACACTTTGGTCCTATTACTGCTCACACAATTTCTATTTGGCTCAACATTTAAAAACAATGTAACTGGGAATGAAAATGGCATGACCATACTCCAATCTTTCACAATAATGCCTTGAGATTTGGAGGGCGGCCTTTTGCATCCCCCAATGGTCCAAATGTGGAATCCGATATCATGGACAGAAATGGTCTGAGATCATTCCAAGATTTGAAAGATACATACACATTGGGTGGGGTAATGGGATGGGAGGTTGGGGGTGGAGGCCCACTTTTTTTTCCCGGTTTATACTGAATGCATTATTACTGTGTATGTATTTCTTAATGTTTTATTTTTTTGTGGAAAAATCACTAATTAACTCTTTAGTCATATCACAGTTAACTAATGCCACTGCCTACTCTAGATGACTCGTTTTTAAAATGATATGAGCAAAAATGACTTCACTTTATTTGGAACTTAAGCCAGACAAAATTATACATAACCCCCCCCCCCCCAATAAATATGTAAAACAATTAAAAGTGCCTATTTATATAATATGAGTTGCTCCATACAGGTTGAAAAAGAGCTGGGAAGAGATTTTTGATGTACCAATTCCATGGCACATGGTGAATTAACTGATACACAAAAGAGCACTTGATTCAACACCTCAAGTTTTTCAATTATTATACAAAATTCTTACCACCAACAGAATATAATATACACTGGCAGAACAAAACCTTTCCATGGCATAGACTGATCAGGTGAAAACTACAGTTTGATCCCTTATTGATGTCACTTGTTAAATCCACTTTATTCAGTGTAAATGAAGGGAGGAGACAGATTAAAGAAGGATTTTTAAGCCTGGAGACAATTGAGACATGGATTGTGTGTGTCATTCAGAGGGTGAATGGGAAAGACAAAAGATTTAAGAGCCTTTGAATGGGATATGATAGTAGGTGCCAGGTGCATTGGTTTTGTAATGAACACGATGGGAGACAGAGAGCTGGTTTCAAGCGCAGGGCGCAGCAGGTGTTTATTGTAAAGGACCACAGAAAGAGGCAGGTAGCTGGGTCCAGTGGCAGGCAGAAGGTTATACACAGGGGGTCCAAAAGGGCAACCGTACAGGCAGGGAAAAGGCTAGTAACATAGTCCGGGAGATCAGGCAATAGGTAGATAACAGGAAATCCGATAGGCTAATGTACAGGCAGGGTATAGGCAAAAGGCGTCATTAGTGAGGCAGGCAAAAACTATCATACACGGGAGGAGTAAATCACGGGAAACACAGCGTTCCGAAAGACGTGTGTCACAAAACAAACAATACCTCACAGTGATGGGGTGCAAAGAACTGAACTAAATAGTGTGTGATAATGACATACAGGTGTGTGAACAGGTGATTAGAATTCAGGTGATTGGGACCTGGAGAGTGAGCTGCGTTCAGGGGATCTAGGTGTTTGAGAGTGTGACCTGAAAAGTGGGCTGGAAAGTGGGCTGCGTTCAGGGGATCTACGTGTTTGAGGGTGTGAGTTGGAAGCAGACGTTACAGGTTTGAGTGTATCATGAACTGCAAAGCTGCAGTATCAAGAATGGTCCACCACCCAAAGAATTTCAAGGCAACTTGACACAACTGTGGGAAGCATTGGGGTCAACATGGGCCAATATCTCTTTCGACACCTTGTAGAGTGTGTTTTATGGAACCATGGCTCTCTTCAGATATATTGTACCCGTCCATTCAGCCAGCGGGGTTCTTTGTCCATTGCACGGACAGGAAGAAAGAACTCTGGGGAAAAGAAAGGTGGAGGGGTTTGTTTCATGATTAACAACTCATTGTGTTATTGTGGTAATGTACAGGAACACAAGTCCTTTTGTTCTCCAGATCTGGAAAACCTCAGCATCAAATGCCGACCGCATTACCTCTCGAGATAATTTTCTTTGGTCATGGTCACTGCCGTGTACTTTTTGGTCTAGCCACTGTGGCAGGTAGATAAAAACAAAAGCATTTACCAGACCAAAATGTTGCTTGCCATAATTACTGAAAAGAAAAAAGAAAACGAATGAGCATGCTTTTTGTTTTTCTAAAACAAGATATGTATTACTAGTAAGAGATAATGGGGTATATTGCTTATTTTCATTTCATTTTTGTGACATGCGTCTTTTAACCAATGTATGTTAAAATGAATCATTTAGATACAATAGCAAAAACAGATAGCAATAGCAAAAACAGATACAAGTGAACATCAAGAATCAACAAAGTGCCTACCCTGCCACAAAAGGCTGAGTGATATGGCTTATTTATTATTATAGTTCAGGGCTCTACTCTGATTTATTTTTTATTTTTACAAGGAGTACATGATGTGCTCCTAAGTAGAAATGTAGTGGTGGAAAAAGTACTCAAATGTCATACTCAAGTAAAAGTGAGTAACCCACTAAAATACTACTTGAGTAAAAGTCTAAAAGTATTGTTTTTTAAATATATTTAAGCATCAAAAGTAAATGGAATTACTCAAATATACTTAAGTATCAAAAGTAAAAGTTTTAGTGATTTCTTATATCATGCAAACCAGACGACACAATTTTCTTGTTTTTTATTTATTTACAGATAGCCAGGGGCACACTCCAACACTCAAAGCATTTGTGTTAAGTGAGTCCGCCAGATCAGAGGCAGTAGGGACAAGTGCGTGAATTGGAACATTTTCCTGTCAGTGCTTTTGGGTGTCAGGGAAAATGTATGGAGTAAAAAGTACATTATTTTCTTTAGGAATGTAGTGAAGTAAAAGTAGTCAAAAATATTAACAGTAAAGTAAAGTACAGATACCCCCCTAAAAAACTACTTGAGTGGTACTTTAAAGTATTTTTACTTAAGTACTTTACACAAATAAATCTAGGAGTACAACGAAAGTACTTGAGTATTTTAATAATAAGAAATTACTAAAAGTTTATGAATAAAAGTTTTTAGGAGTGATCCATGCTCAATCATTAGGTGAGACAAAAATGTTTAGCTGCTGCTGCTTTAAGTGACTGGCCGTTACTGTGGTAACTTGGGCACTGGCTTGTCTGTGATGAAACAAATCGACAACAGAAAGTAAGCCCGCACACAGAACAGGTGGGGAAACGGGCTTAAATACTCCACTAAACACTAATCAACACAGGTGCAAACAATTAAGACAAAACCAACAGAAAATGGAAAAAGGGATCGGTGGCAGCTAGTAGGCCGGTGACGACGACTGCCGAGCGCCACCCGAACAGGGAGAGGAGTCACCCTCGGCAGGAGTCGTGACACTGCCTAGAAGGCCAGCATCCCGGAGTCGCCTCTTCACTGATGACGTTGAGACTGGTGTTTTGCGGGTACTATTTAATGAAGCTGCCAGTTGAGGACTTGTGAGACATCTGTTTCTCAAACTAGACACTCTAATGCACTTGTCCTCTTGCTCACATCTGCAAATCTGTGTATGCAACCAATAAACTTTGATTTGATACCAGAGATGTCTGAGTAATATCTATCCAGAACCTAATGTGTATATCAAAAAAAATGTTAGCCAAAGAAATACAAAATGAATGTTTTATTAAGATAATTACTTTATTATCCCCATGGGGAAATGTTGGTTGTGGCTCTGTGCATACAAAAACAACACATAGTCAAAGATAGACAAAGGACATATACAGACAATAAATACAGGTAGAAAAAGTGCAATTTCTGAACAATCAATGGCTCAATTGTCACATACACCGGATAGTCGCAGTGAAATGGGTTGTTTTACAGGGTCAGCCATAGTACTACAGCGCCCCTGGAGCAAATTAGGGTTAAGTGCCTTGATCAGTGGTACATTGATAGGTTTGTTATGTAACTACTTTACATAAAGTATTAGTTATGTAACTACTTTGTTATGTAATTACTTTGTTATGTAACTACTGTGTATAGAAGTGCCTTTTATGGAAAAGGTGTGTAAAATGTATATGTAAAAAGAAAGCTGTAAAGACAAAATGTAAAACAAAGTTACTTTGTAAATATATTTTTAAAGTCTGCAGCCTAAATTTCATTGATCACTTTTGCCATTCAAATTTGACCCAGTCTTCACTCCAAACCCCTTTCCTGCCAGTGCCTTTCACACACCATGACGGATGTGGTTTAATCACCCGCTATGTTTGCATAGCTTACTCATATCTGTCATTCTCCAAAAAGACACAGGTTAGGGATCAAGCCAGGAGGGCCAATGGGGGAATTGCCACAGCAGTCACAGTTGAAAAGTCACAAGAGATTAAGTGATATTAAAGCTCTTATTTCACTGGGCTATCATTCATCAGCTCAATTGTCCTCCTGCATAAAGGTCTACAGTACATTCCCCTGTGAGATGTGTATTGCTTCCATTGTGAGCAGGATTGGCTAAAGTTGACAGGATGAATTGGTGCCCCTTTGTATCGCACCCAGTAGCACCACATTAGGTTAAAACTCCCCAACGACCTCTGAATAGTGGGATGAATGGCTCAGGGTAATAAACATAAAATACTTTTTAAAAAAGTGACAGTGGAATCAGGCATCGCAGATATACCATCTACAGTGCCTTCAGAAAGAATTCACAACCCTTGACTTTTTCCACATTTGATTGTGTTACAGCCTGAATTTAAAATGTATTAAATTGAGATGTTTTGGGCACTGGCCCAGAATACCCCATATTGTAAAAGTAGAATTATGTTTTTCAAAACTTGAACAAATTAATTAAAAATGAAAAGCTGAAATGTCTTGAGTCAGTAAGTATTCAACCCATTTGTTATGGCTAGCCTAAATAAGTTCAGGAGTAAAAATGTGCTTAACAAGTCACGTAATAAGTTGCATGGACTCACTCTTTGTGCAATAATAGTGTTTAACGTGATATTTGAATGACTACCTCATCTCTGTACCCCACACATACAATTATCTGTAAGGTCCCTCAGTTGAGCAGTGAATTTCAAACACCGATTCAAACACAAAGACCAGGGAGGTTTTCCAATGCCCCTGCAAAGAGGGGCACCTATTGGTAGATGGGTAAAAAAAGCAGACATTGAATATGGTGAAGTTATTAATTACACTTTGGATTACACTCAAGACTACAAATATATAGGTGTCCTTCCTAACTCAGTTGCTGGAGAGGAAGGAAACTGTGCAGGGATATATATTTATACTCCAGACTCCGACAATGCTCATCCTTATATTTCTAGATTTCTTAATTCAATTATTTTACTTTTTAGATTTGTGTGTATTTTTGTATATTGTTAGATATTGCTGCTATGTTGTAGCTAGGAACACAAGCATTTCACTACACCCGCAATAACATCTGCTAAATATGTGTATGCGACCAATAAAATTTGATTTGACTATTGATTTGACTTTAAAACAGTTACAGAGTTTAATGGCTGTGATAGGAGAAAACTGAGGATGGATCAACAACATTGTAGTTACTCCACAATAACCTAACTGACAGAGTGAAAAGAAGGAAGCCTGTACAGAATACAAATATTCCAAAACATGTATCCTGTTTGCAACACGGCACAAAATAATACTGCAAAAAAAATGTATGTTTGGGTCAAATCCAATACATTACAATATTGAGTACCACTCTCCATATTTTCAAGCACAGTGTTGGCTGCATCACATTATGGGTATGCTTGTAATCGTTAAGGACCAGGGAGTTTTTTAGGATAAAAAAGAAACGGAATGGAACTATGCATAGGCAAAATCCTGGAGAAAAACCTGGTTCAGTCTGCTTTCCACCAGACAGTGGGAGATTAGCTCACTTTTCAGCAGGACAATAACCTAAAACACCAAGCCACATTTATCTTTGGGAACCTGAGTGGTGCAGCGGTCTAAGGCACTGCATCGCAGTCACTACAGACCAGGGATCGATCCTGGGCTGTATCACAACCAGTCGTGATCGGGAGTCCCATAGGGCGGAGCACAATCAGCCCAGCGTCATCGGGTTAGGGGAGGGTTTGGCCGGGGTAGGCCGTCATTGTAAATAATAGTTTGTTCTTAACTGACTTGCCTAGTTAAATAAAAAAAATCTACACTGGAGTTGCTTTTAGGAAAACAGTGAATGTTACTGAGTGGCCGAGTTACAGTTTTGACTTAAATCTGCTTGAAAATCTATGGCAAGACTTGAAAATGGTTGTCTAACAATGATCAACAACCAATTTCACAGAGTTTGAAGAATTTATTTAAGAATAAGGGGTAAATATTGTACAATCCAAGTGTGCAAAGCTCTAAGAGACTTACCCAGAAAGACTCACAGTTGTAATTGCTGCCAAAGGTGATTCTAAAATGTGCTGATTCATGGATGTGAATGCTTATGTAAAATAGATATTTCTGTATTTAAATTTCGATACATTTGCAGAGATTTCTAAAAACATGATTTCACTTTGTCATTATGGGGTATTGTGTGTAGATGGGTGTGATTTTGTTTTATTTAATCCATTTTGAATTCAGGCTAACAATAAAATGTGGAATAAGTCAATGCACTGTACTTAGATGCCAAAGAACTTGATGAGTCACGCCCTCACACCTCCATCACACACCTAGCTCCTCCCACCACTAGCCGGCATGGCAAACATGTCCAAATAACATTTATAAGTTTGACAATCCATGTGGTATTTATCTGTGGGGTTTCCTAGCCTAAACAGGTCCAGAGGTCTACACAAAGCAGGCGCCATCTCTTAGGTACCGTTTTCTTCCTCACTTTGACGGACAGAACCATGTGTCCCAGAGCCCCACTAAGTCCAGTGACACTCTAGCGACAGGATAATCTCCATGCCATCCTGCTGCTGTAGGAAAAAAAAGCCAATTTCCCAACTTGACTGTCTGGATCAGAGAGTAGAGACAGGCAGTGATTTCTGATGCAACACTCTCACTGCTCAGATCTTTCAATGTTCTGATAAAACGATCAAACGAATTCTGGGAGATATTGGTCTTTTTCAATCTGTGTTGATAGAGAAAAAGGCTACCATGTCCCTATAAAGAGTGATATATTGAAGGGAGGGGGATCTACTGTATATACTGGCAAACAGTTTGCTAAAGAGCTGATTGGCATGCTCTTGATGACACTCGAGCAACTGTTTGTAAAGGGGTGTATTAATAATCACTTGACTCCTCCAGGACACATTCAAACTAAGCTGTGTGATACACAATACAACAGATTGATATATTTCTACTAAGATGATCTCATCCTCTGTTCCTATGTCCAATCAAAAATGTCACAGCAGCATATGCAGGTCAGAAAGACATCAGGTGAAAAAGCTAAATACTTTGCCGTCTCTAGAACAGATCATTTTCAAGGTGCTTCTCCTGAAGTAACTTCACTTGCGGAGGAAATTATAGATGGTGCATAGAAGTTAAATATAGCCGGATGCTAAGGGGAACCAAGGCAATGTGAGGGTGTGCTGGGTGAATTTAGAACTCGACAAAACAGCTGAACACTTCACCTAAGCCTCTGACTTCACGTTTGGAACCCGCTCTCTGTGTGTCTCACATTTTCTTTGGTTCAGATTCTCCTCACCCCCAACACGGCAGTCTTAGCAGGGAATCTAAGACCCATAAATCTACTCACAGTTCAGTTCAAACATGTCACTGCCTAGTTTTAGGGTTGTAAGCTCAGTGAATGTAACACAACTTGGTTTATGGCCAAGTTAAAAGAAAACTATATTTTCCCAACTCTCAAGGCTAGGTGCTGTTTAGCCATGGTATTTTGGGGGAGTTAGTGGGGGAACGTGCACTAACACCCTGGACCAGAGCTAGAAGCTGTCCACTTGTTGGTCACTAAGGAGTCTGGACGACGTCTGAGCTTCATCCTAGACCAGCCTCAGCCCTACTGGCATAACTGGGAGCGGCACTATCTGCCGCTGAAATCCCCGCCTTGTATTAGATGCCCTTGACTGGAGTGAGTGGAACACACAGTCTTCACACCTCTATGTATGGCCTTGTAGCTGACAAGTGCACACTGAGGGGGGGGGATGCCCTCGTGGCTACTGTTGGACAGTTTTTGACATGGCTACAGATCTAGAAATGGGCTACCAGTACTCCACTTTCTCCTCTCCCTTTGCTGTATAGCTAGATAGCTAGCTAACGTGTGCTACGCACAGGGTAACATTAGCTACTTAGCTAGGTGGTTTACCTTGTACCCTTACGTTCAATGTTGGCTGGCTTACTAACTCATTTGTTACAAGTACATATCTATCACCACCTGCTACAAACAGGGTCTTCCATTTTCGAAAATGAATGCTAAGAAGCTACAACAAGCAAGTGTCAGCTGATGCAGTCAACAATGACTTAGGCTATTCAATTAATGTGTTATTCTAGCCTGGGCATCAAAAGGTCAATGATTAGGACCGAATCCAACACCACACACATGCAACAGTTCTGCCAAGCAACAGGAGAATAACTGACATAACAACAAAATCGGACCATGTCCAAAATACTTCATAACTATGCTACAGCAGCTCCACAAAAAGCAGCCACGATAGAAGTCTTGAGGGCCCAAAACAAGAACAATAGCTAGGTCGCTAAAGTTAGCTAGCTTGGCTAGTTAAGTAACCAACTTCAGCAGATCGGTCATTTAAGATATTTTATAGAAATCCTCCCGTTTGGCATCTCCTGTAGGTTACTAGTGTAACGGCTGTCTTCGTCGTTAGACGAAATAGAGAAGTCATCGTCTGAGAAAGTGGACCAATACGCAGCGGAGTTAGTGTTCATCCACAGGAATTTATAAAACAACGTGAACACTATACAAAAACAAGAAATCCAACAGCCACACAGTACTGTCAGGTGCAAACACAAAACAGAAACAATCCCCCACAAAACCCAAAGGAAAAACAGGCTCCTTATGTGTGACTCCCAATCAGCAACAACGAACGACAGCTGTGCCTGATTGGGAGCCACACACGGCCCAAAACAAAGAAATACAAAACCATAGAAAAATTAACATAGAACGCCCACCCAATGTAACACCCTGGCCTAACCAAAAATAAAGAACAAAAACCCCTCTCTATGGCCAGGGCGTTACAGTACCCCCCCCCCCCAAAGGTGCGGACTCCGGCCGCAAAACCTGACTCTGAAGGGGAGGGTCCGGGTGGGCCTTCTTACGGCGGCGGCTCAGGTGCGGGACGTGGCCTCCGCTCCACCCTCGGCGTCGCCCACTTAGGTGGCGCCCCTGGCTGCGCCGGAGGACTGGTGGGCGACCCTGACTGCGCCCGCCTGGCGGGCAATTCTGGCTGTGCCCGGCTGGCGGGCGTCCCTGGCTGCGCCCGGCTGGCGGGCGTCCCTGGCTGCGCCCGGCTGGCGGGCGGCCCTGGCGGCTCCGGGCTGGCGGGCGGTCCTGGCGGCTCTGGCCCAGGATTCACCAGGCTGGGGAGACATGAAGGAGGCCTGGCCCTGGGTGCAGGCGCAGGCACAGGACTCACCAGGCTGGCGGGCTGCTCTGGCGGCTCTGGGCTGGCGGGCGGCTCTGGCGGCTCTGGCCCAGGACTCACCAGGCTGGGGAGACATGAAGGAGGCCTGGCCCTGGGCGCAGGCACAGGACTCAACAGGCTGGCGGGCGGCTCTGGCGGCTCCGGACAGGCGGGCGGCTCTGGCGGCTCCGGACAGGCGGGCGGCTCTGGCGGCTCCGGACAGGCGGGCGGCTCTGGCGGCTCCGGACTGGCGGGCGGCTCTGGCGGCTCCGGACTGGCGGGCGGCTCTGGCGGCTCCGGGCTGGCGGGCGGCTCTGGCGGCTCTGGCCCAGGACTCACCAGGCTGGGGAGACATGAAGGAGGCCTAGCCCTGGGCGCAGGCACAGGACTCACCAGGCTGGCGGGCGGCTCTGGCGGCTCCGGACAGGCGGGCGGCTCAGGCGGCTCCGGACAGGCGGGCGGCTCTGGCGGCTCCGGACTGGCGGGCGGCTCTGGCGGCTCCGGACTGGCGGGCGGCTCTGGCGGCTCCGGACTGGCGTGCGGCTCTGGCGGCTCCGGACTGGCAGGCGGCTCTGGCGGCTCCGGACTGGCGAGACCCACTGGAGGCCTGGTCCTAGGAGGAGGGACAGGACGGACCAGGATGGGGAGACCCACTGGAGGCCTGGTCCTAGGAGGAGGCACAGGACGGACCAGGATGGGGAGACCCACTGGAGGCCTGGTCCTAGGAGGAGGCACAGGACGGACCAGGAAGGGGAAACCCACTAGAGGCATGGACGGAGGAGGAGGCACAGAATAAACCGGGCTGTGGGGGAGCACTGGAGTTCTGGTACTTAGGCTATTTACCCACACTCCAGGCTGAATGCCCACTTTGGCCCGGCACGGGCGGAGTGCAGGCATTGGGCGAACTGGACCCTCCCAGCGCCCTGGAGACACAGTGCGCAGAGCCGGTGCAGGATAACCTGGACCGAAAAGGCGCACTGGAGACCAGACGCGCTGAGCCGGCACAATCTGTCTTGGCTCGATGCCTGCAGTCGCATGGCACTTGCGGGGGGCTGGCCTATAGTGCACCGGGCTATGCATGCACACTGGAGACACCGTGCGCTTCACAGCATAACACGGTGCCTTACCAGTACCACGCTGCCTGCCGTAAGCACGGGAAGTTGGCTCAGGTCTCCAACCTGACTCTGCCACACTTCCCGTGTGCCCCCCCAATTTTTTTGGGGGGGGCTGGCTGCCTCTCGTGCCTGTTGCGCTCCCTTGCCTCATACCAGCGCCTCTCCGCTCTCGCTGCCTCGATTTCCCACTTCGGGCGGCGATACTCCCCAGCTTGAGCCCATGGTCCTTTACCGTCCAGTATCTCCTCCCATGTCCACGAGTCCTGAACGCTCTTCTCCTGGTGCTGCTCCTTCCTCCGCTGCTTGGTCCTTTTCTGGTGGGGGATTCTGTAACGGCTGTCTTCGTCGTCAGATGAAACAGAGAAGTCATCGTCTGAGAAAGTGGACCAATACGCAGCGGAGTTAGTGTTCATCCTCAGGAATGTATTAAACAACGTGAACACTATACAAAAACAAGAAAACCGACAGCCACACAGTACTGTCAGGTGCAAACACAAAACAGAAACAATCCCCCACAAAACCCAAAGGAAAAACAGACTCCTTATGTGTGACTCCCAATCAGCAACAACGAACGACAGCTGTGCCTGATTGGGAGCCACACACGGCCCAAAACAAAGAAATAGAAAACCATAGAAAAATTAACATAGAATGCCCACCCAATGTAACACCCTGGCCTAACCAAAAATAAAGAACAAAAACCCCTCTCTATGGCCAGGGCGTTACAACTAGGGAATAATAAGCCCCCCCTAAGAACAATGTCTAATTGCTGACAAAAAAAGGGCCTTTTTTAAAAAGTATATGGCATAGGGTTTCACACATTCATAACCATAAAGGGGTAACACACTCATCCAACATATTACTACATTACCAAAAAATGATCTACATTTTTCTCCCTAAACAAGTGGTTTATTTATCTTAAGGCTTTCTATCACGTCTACCTCCGCTCCCCCCCTCCGGCACTCGAGGTCGGCGGTCTACTAACCACTGGTCCTGGCAACCCAACATTAGGCACACCTGGCAACCATCCTTACGCCCCATCATGAGGCACACCTGGACTTCATCACTAGCCTGATTACGTCCCCTTTATCTGGCACTCTGTTGTATCACCCATCAGGCAGTATTGTTTCTGTTTTCATTTTCAGACTCTACTCCTGTGTTTGTATTCTCTCTATGTTCGTTCAGATTACACTCACCGACCGCACCTGCTTCCTGACTCCTTGCGTCTTCTTCACACTTTCCAACTTAAAATATATATATATATTTTAAGTAAAGATCTAACTTCATTGGAATATACCTACAAGTTCTTCAAAAGTTCAAAACATTTGATCAACTTAGCTCAAAATTGTTTTGTTGAAATATCTCCAAAAGTTGTGATGACACAGAATAATGTTTTTGTTGAGCAAGAGCAGTGGCAGCCAGGGAAAGTGTTAGGAAAAAATGATTTGGTCACATCTTGTGGCATTAATGTGAATTACAGGGGGGGCTAGTTACCCCCTAGTACCCTATGCTGTAGCTAGATTTCACCTTTGTCATTGTCACAAATTATGTCGTGGTGTTGCAGAGAGGAGGACCAAAACGCAGCAGGTATGTGTATACTCATCTTCTTTATTATGAGGAAAGAAGGCAAACCCAAAATAAACACGTATACAAAAAGAAACACACCGACAATAAACAGTCCTGTAAGGCTTGACGCTATACACGGAACAATCTCCCACAAATCACAAACACACCCTAATATATGGGACTCTCAATCAAAGGCAAATAGACAACACCTGCCTTCAACTGAGAGTCCCAACCCCAATTAACCAAACATAGAAACAGGCACACTAGACTAAACATAGAATACATGAAAATCAAACAGTGCCCAAACACCCCGGAAAACTTAAATCAAATGCCCCTTCAACAAACACACCACCCCGAACCACATAAAACGAATACCCTCTGCCACGTCCTGGCCAAACTACAATAACAATTAACCCTTATACTGGCCAGGACGTGACAGTCATCATCATTTTGTACCGAAGAGTCAAATCAACAGAATGTAGCCTAGTTGGCCTAGTCTCATTTCCTGCCATCTATGCTTACAAAATGTGCTACACTTGGGTGAAGCAAAATTTGTTATACAATGTATCAACTGCACTCATTTAACATGATAGAAATGTAACACCCATGTCGTGCAGGACACTAAAATGATGTCGCATTCCTGGTTAGAGTCAGTTAGGATGTCGGTAGGCCAGCTCAATATCTTATTGTGAAGAAATGTCAGGGAAAAGTTTCAACTACAAATATGAAGGTCAGGTCGACTCTTCGGGTATCCAGACTTATTTGTCCTATATTTTCAGACTTTTTATGAGAATTGATAGGCTATTAATCGCATACCAACCCATCTTTTTTACAGTCAGGTTGCGTTTATGGTTGCCCAATTAGATTGGGCTTGATACGAGCCGTTATGTGATTCAGCGATGTAAAACACCCAGTCATTGTGACATCTGATACTCTCCAAGGAATTTCTAAGACGATAGGCCAATGTGTCATATCGTCAACTAATAGAAGAGATTGTTTTGTTTTTAATTTGAGGCCTATATAGACATAGGCTTTTTGGTAAAATAGAAGATAATAATGGGTAATTCTGCAACTACGGGAACTTCTATGTCCTCAGGGTCAATTTTGGGGATTTTATAAAAAAATATATGTTTTTATTCTTTATTAAGTTCACACTACAATCACCCCATTTTTTTTCAACACCTCTCTATCAAGTATTTTAGCTACTTTTCAGATGCATTTTATACCTCAATTTCACTGTTTGCCCTTGTCCCTGACCCAGACTTTTGAGCTTCTACTATGTTTTTCTATGAGAAAACATGAATAATTACACATTATGTAATGTTATCTTCTAGAGAAAGAATCAATTCAATAAAACCTGTATCAATAATTATTGTGAGTATGCCCTTTATATTGTTATTTACACAAAATATACCTGTCCTTTGATAGTGGTGTCATTGCCACCACTGAGGGAAAATTCCTCATTAATAAAGTTTTGTCAAGAGAATGTTAACTTAGTTATGATGGAAACGTATTGTGACACTGAAGCACATGGCTGCAGAGGACAGTTGTTCCAGATGTGATGTCCAGAAGTTGAAGAAAAATCTAGGTAAATATTGCTTGTGTGGAGAATATTTTTGTCAGTCATTTCCAAACAGCCAACAATTTCTATAATTTGGGGTAGAATTTTGATTTTTTTTAAATATATTTGATGTATTTAGTGTAAACCATATGCTAGCTATAATACTGGCCAAAGCATGCTAAGCAGTCTGTAATTTTTCTCCAAAAAAAGCAGAAGCATCATTTCCATCACAGTCATTTCCATCACAAACTTAACTGTGATGGAAATGACAGAACGTGTTGGAAATGACAAAAATCCATTATATTATTACTTGTAACTTTTTTTTAAATGTAGGCTTATTTAATCATGTTTTAAATTACTTAAATCTAGAAAATGCTCCAAGGTGTGCACAATTGGAAAACTTAAGTAGTATTTTTCTTTGTTTTTAGAAGATGCCACATAAAACAGCACAGAGGTCACAGACATAGAAACAAAATAAAAAATGATCCTATACGATACCAGGAACATCTGCAAAAAGACAGGGAGAGATACTGGAAGAAAAAAGAGAAGGGAGAAGTGATATCCATCTTTAAGCTTACAAAGCGAGAACAAAGAAGCAAGAGATGGCAAATGGAACCAACGGAATAGAAGACAGACTTTAAAGAGAACAGTTGCAATGGAGACCTACTTATCAGGCAACACAGCACCTCAGTCATCAGATGACTTGCAGCCAGAACATGAGGCTAACATACCTGCCCCTAACTTACCTGCCCTGATGCATGCCCTTTATACCCCTTCCTCATCATCTGTGTTATGTTAGGTCCCGTGTGGCTCAGTTGGTAGAGCATGGTGTTTGCAATGCCAAGGTCGTGGGTTCAATTCCCACAGGGGACCAATACAGAGATGAAATGTATGCATTCACTACTGTAAGTCACTCTGGATAAGAGTGTCTGCTGAATGACGTAAATGTATGTTCCCCAGTGTTGTTATGTATGTATTTCAGGAAATGGCTTCCTGGATTCTAAGCAGCTGATTGGTTGACGATTGGAGCTCTGAACCCTCCCTCTCGTCAGAGGAAACAGCTGTTTTCAATTATAAACTCCTTCTGCAGCTTCAAAAGCCAGTGTTCCTTTGAGGAAGAGAGAGCTTCTTTGTATGTCCTGTGTTTTGTTGTGGGTCTGTATAATTTGATGTAAAGTATTTTGTAGCTGGTCTTGCAGAGGTATGTGTATGTCAAGAGGACTGTGTTTTTGATTATTGAAGTTGCTCACTTTATGTTAGTAATTATTCTGTTTTTGTTCCCAGGGGGGAAGGGGAAGGCACCTTGGGAGTGTTTAGGCAAGAGGCCTGCGGGCATACATATACCCGTAGTATGTACTCTGCCTATGCACACTAGGTAAGACCTTGGTGGACCACCCCCTGTATTTTGGTTAGCTCGCCAGGTGGCGTTAAGAATAATAGTGGGTAGGTAGGAGAGGGGGCTCTTTAACTCTTAATTTCTTTGCTTTGTTTCCGTCCAGCCCCTTTTCCCCAAATTACCGTGTGAAGGAAGAATAAATTCCCTGTTAACGGTAATATTCTCTGCCTCTGTCATACCTCTTTCACTCCACGGGGAGTTGAGCGTAGCAAGGTGTTGCGTTCCCCCCAAGAAGCGTGCGTAACAATCTGCAACAGGAAGGAGAAGTCTAATAATTGCTGGAAGGAAAAAGGTTGGAAGAGGTCGCTCAAAAACATAGAGATCTTTGTATGACATGTCAAACTTGATAAAGCTTAACGGAAAACTGAGAAATACAAAAAAAGGTATGCTCAACTGATGAAGAAAATAGACAAGATTCCCCAAAGACAAAACAGAAAATGAAGGGAACTCTGAAGAACTTGAAGGATTTTATTGTTTCAAAATCATTGCAGAGTTAAAGCAAAAGTATCAAAAAATGTGCAGTGCCAAGCACAAACAAGTGGCTTCAAAAATGCACAGAGGCAACATCCTGAGAAAGTATGGCCTGGTCAAAGCTGCAAACAGAGAATTTGGATTTTCAGCAAAAGCATTGAGGGCAAATGAAAACAGGCCAACAAGTCTTCAATACTCCAGGAAAAAGCAGTGTAACATAATTAGCACAGCCACAGAAGAGAAAATCACTAGATTCTTTGAACAACAACAACAGTGCACCAACTGGGGAAAAAGGACACACGAATGAGGAAAAAGGGGAAAAAAGCAGAAGTGCTTCTTGAATGGCACAATTCAGGATTTTAAGAGGGAATATTCAGAGATTAAAATGTCCTATGAATTCTTTAAAATATGTATTTTTGGGTTGTCAAGCCAACAGTCCAGGATAGGGACTGTTAAGGCAAAACCCACGCCAACCTCCAGTTCATGGCAGACAAACTACAGATTCACAAAGTGATCAGCTGCAGCAACAATGAGAACCTTATTGAGTCTTTGTGCTGTGAGAACCTGAAGAAAGAGTGCATGTCGACAGAGTTCTCCCTTTGCCAAACCAAAGAGCTTAAAAATTTGACTTTGATGCTGGTGAGCAGACATGGTGGTTTGAGTGGAAAAACAAAGCTGAAGAGAGAGAAGGAAAAACAAAGAGGGAAACATGGAGAAGATCTCTGAACATTTGACATTTGTGTGGCACACTGCCTATTCTACTGGAGGACTTCTCCAAAGGATTGAAAGAGAAGTTGGGGAAACATGTACAATATTCGACACCAATACTCCAAACTAAGAGAATCTGCGGAAAGAGATCATCGTGCATATTGACTTTGCAGAGAACTCAGGGGTGCAACTTTCACAGCATTTTTGTCCCCTCCAGTTTTATCACTTGAATGTGATACAAAATGTCACACACGCCTTATCATTTCCACCACACCCATATTTTTAGGTAAATTAGTATATTATGTATAATTTACATTGATTTGTTTTAGATAGGGAAATCATATGGTTGTTATCATAATCTCCCAAAAAGGTTGGGTAGAAATATATTTTTATGAGAAATATTTTCAGCTGTCACAAAGGCAAGTTTATACATTCAGGCATTGTGTTGCATTATTAATTTTAGGAAAACCTCAAAAAGCACTTAAAATAATATTCAATGCAAGTTAATGTACAAACGTATAAGAAATGTGTTATTTTTTAATGATATTTCATTTTCAACTAAAATGGATATAATGATGTGATGGAAATGACATTTGTCTATGGCTGTCTGATGAAAAATGACAAATATATCAATTCCTGAATAGTACGATCGCAGACATAATCAGATATTATTTCTAGACAAATCAAAGACTGATTATAATACTGGTAAAATGGTGTTTCAATACATTTTCATTTCTGAAAGGCCAAAGTTCCCGAAGTTGCAGAATCACCTGGCTACAGAGCTACCAACTCTCACGCATTTACCGTGAGACACATGTATTTGACTCTCTTCTAACGGCACACCTCTTAAATCTCACATATTGAAAAGAAGGCCAGCATCCCGGAGTCGCCTCTTCACTGTTGACGTTGAGACTGGTGTTTTGCGGGTACTATTTAATGAAGCTGCCAGTTGAGGACTTGTGAGGCGTCTGTTTCTCAAACTAGACACTCTAATATACTTGTCCTCTTGCTCAGTTGTGCACCGGGGCCTCCCACTTTCTATTCTGTTTAGAGCCAGTTTGCGCTGTTCGGTGAAGGGAGTAGTACACAGCGTTGTACGAGATATTAAATTCTCCAGGAATCAAATAAAATTGTTGACATTTTAATATTGTGCACATGCTAAGCAGAGATGGTAGGGGGACTCACAACTCATAAAGGCAGCATTTTTTGTCTATGTAGAGTAAGATGATGGCAAGGATCTTCAACTAGTAGGCATAAACCACCTGAATATTGATATTCATTAGGTTTTTCTTGAAGGTTGGGTGTTTCTGAGAAATTAATTGTTAGAACAAGAACATTTTCAAACACCCAGTACAAAAATCAGGGGTGGCCAACCCTCCTGGAGAGCAAGCAGGATTTTCTTCCAGCCCTATTTTTAAGCGATAGTTCACCCAAATTCCAAAAATGTTTATGTCCTTACCTTGAAAGCAGCCTTTGGACAAGGAGACTGCAATTTTTGATTTGGTTACCCTCTGCCATCAACCATTAATATAATAAAAATCCTATGCAGAGTCTTTCACATACAACTTTCTACCTGAGAACAGGGATCAATCCCTGATTCCAACCTTCCCACTGTTTCTAGCATTTGCCTGTCTCCCTATCTCATTTCATTACTGTCTGAATGAAGTGTCAAACCACCTAAAAATATAGAAAAAATAATAGCATACTAGCATACATGGCTTAGGCCTGGACATAGGCCTAAGAAATGTCAAAATACGTACAATTGCAGGAAATGAGCTTTAAAACAGTACAAATTTCCTAGTCCCCCTTCTAGGGATTGTGCTAGGGGGCAATGAAATTCACGTAGAAAATCTCACTCCAAGCTTTCTTCAAAAGTTGGCAGCCCTGCGGCTATAATCTTTTCATATGTTACAACAGATTTCCAAAAGATGCAGTGACAATGAAAAAATGAACTGTGGCAATAAGGAGACAGGAAGGATCAAGATACACCACAATCTGGTTAGCTTTAGATTTAATAGCATTGATAAGAGATACAACACTGCATAACTGTAATTGCCTGTGTTAATAAAAAGTAGACTAATCTTAAAAAAACATTTGACTAATCTTTAAAAATGTATTGCCAAATATCAGACTATTTGCTGGAAATGTTTGATGTTGTTTCCCCAAGTAAAATACATATTTTCGAAATCTACAGTTGAAGTCAGAAGTTTACATTCACCTTAGCCAAATACATTTAAACTCAGTTTTTCACAGTTCCTGATATTTAATCCTAGTAAAAATGCCCTGTTTTAGTTCAGTTAGGATCACCACTTTATTTTAAGAATGTAAAATGTCAGAATAATAGTAGAGAGAATGATTTATTTCAGCTTTTATTTCTTTCATCACATTCCCAGTGGGTCAGAAGTTTACATACACTCAATTAGTATTTGGTAGCATTGCCTTTAAATTGTTTAACTAGGGTCAAACGTTTCACAAGGTCCTTTGCTGTTGTTCTGGAATTGATTTGCACTTTTCGCACCAAAGTACGTTCATCTCTAGGAGACAGAACGCGTCTCCTTCCTGAGCGGTATGACGGCTGCGTGGTCCCATGGTGTTTATACTTGCGTACTATTGTTTGTACAGATGAACATGGTACCTTTAGTCGTTTGGAAATTGCTCCCAAGGATGAACCAGACTTGTGGTCTACAATTTTTTTCTGAGGTCTTGGCTGATTTCTTTTGATTTTCCCATGATGTCAAGCAAAGAGACACTGTGTTTGAAGGTAGGCCTTAAAATACATCCACAGGTACACCTCCAATTGACTCAAATTATGACAATTAGCCTATCAGAAGCTTCTAAATCCATGACATCATTTTCTGAAATTTTCCAAGCTGTTTAAAGGCACAGTCAACTTAGTGTGTAAACTTCTGACCCACTGAAATTGTGATACAATGAATTATAAGTGAAATAATTCATCTGTAAACTATTGTTGGAAAAATGACTTGTGTTATGCACAAAGTAGATGTCCTAACCGACTTGCCAAAACTATAGTTTCTTAACAAGAAATTTGTGGAGTGATTGAAAAACGAACCTAAGTGTATGTAAACTTCCGGCTTCAACTGTTTATGACATATTATTCTGTTTTTGGGCTTCTTGATGGATTTGTTTTGGTAATTGTGAGGGGAGGCTGATGAGAGCCTGATACACCCCTACCCGGTCTTTATGGTATAGACCACAGGAAGTTGGTGGCACCTTAATTGGGGAGGATGGGCATGCTGGAGTAGAATAGGTGGAAAGGTATGCCATTCCATTCACTCCGTTCAAGCCATTATTATGAGCAGCCCTCAGCTCAGCAGCCTCCACTGGTATATACAGTTTAGTCTGCTCCTAGGCATTTATTTTTCATTTAAGTTGATTGACAACTTTGCACATCTATTTTTGTATATCTAAATATTATAAATAGCATTCGTGGACCTCACCGTCACTGTCACGCCCTGACCATAGAGAGCCCTTGGTTCTCTATGGTGTTTAGGTCAGAGCGTGACCAGGGGGGTGTTCTAGTCATTGTATTTCTATGTTGGTGAGTTGTATGGTTCCCAATTGGAGGCAGCTGGTAATCGTTGCCTCTAATTGGGGATCATATTTAGGAAGCCCTTTCTCCCACCTGCTTTGTGGGATATTGTTTGTGTTAGTGTGTTTTGCACCATGACTATCACGTTCGTTGTTTGTTTATTGTTTTGAAGTTTCACTTTAAATAAAAGATGTGGAACTCAACTCACGCTGCGCCTTGGTCCGTCTTTATCGACGAGCGTGACAGAATATCCCACCAAGCAAGGACCAAGCAGCGTGTTCATGAGGTAAAGGAGTTTTGGACCTGGGAAGAAATCATGGGAGGACACGAGACCCTTCCTTGACGGGAGTCGCCAAGGAGCATAGGGGGACAGCAACGATGCCGGGGACCGCGGCCACAGAAACCCCAAGATTTTTCTTGTGGGGGGCACATGGGGCGGACGGCTGAGCAGCGGAGAGTGCCAGAGCCTGAATGGGAGTCTGGAGGAGTTCAATGAGGGATACCGGAGAGAGGTTTTGTCTAGGAGTATGCTGCAGCGCAGGCGTTTGGAAGAGCGTGATACCAGTCCGGTGCCATCTGCGCCGGCTCCACGCACCAGGCCTCCAGTGAGCCTTCTCAGCCCGGTACGTCCTGTGCCGGTTCCTCACACTCGCCCTGAAGAGCGGGTCATCAGTTCGGTGCCATCTGTGCCAGCACCCTGCCCTCGCCCTGAAGAGCCAGAGACCGTCAGGGAGGCAATGGAGAAGTTGGGAGAGAGAGAGAGGAGAGAGAGGAAAGAGATGTTATGTAGGTGTGTTCTGCACAGCAATCGACTTGAAGAGCCTGTCAGCAGTCTGGTGAGTCCTATGCCAGCTCCCCGCACCCTCCCTGAAGTGTGTGTCACCAGTCCGGTGCCACCTGTGCCGGCTCCACCCATCAGGCCTCCAGTGCGCCTCCCCAGTCCGGAGCATCCTGTGCCGGCTCCATGCACTCGACCTGAGGAGCGTGTCACCAGTCCGGTAAAACCTGCGCCGGTGCCCAGTCCAGGCATGGCGTCCAACCCCACTCTATGGCTGGAGCCTTCCTCTGCACCGATGTCCAGTCCAGGCACGGTGTCCTGTCCAGGCACGGCGTCCAACCCAGCTCCATGGCTGGAGCCTTCCTCTGCGCCGATGACCAGTCCAGGCACGCTGTCCTGTCCAGCTCCAAGGCAGGAACCTTCCTCTGCGCCGGTGCCCAGTCCAGGCACGGCGTCCAACCCAGCTCCATGGCTGGAGCCTTCCTCTGTGCCAATGTCCAGTCCAGGCACGGTGTCCTGTCCAGCTCCAAGGCTGGAGCCTTCCTCTGCGCCGGTGCCCAGTCCAGGCACGGCATCCAGTCCCGCTCCAAGGCCGGAGCCTTCCTCTGCGCCGGTGCCCAGTCCAGGCACAGCGGCCAACCCAGCTCCATGGCTGGAGCACTCCTCTGCGCCGGTGCCTAGTCCAGGCACGGCATCCAGTACCGCTCCAAGGCCGGAGCCTTCCTCTGCGCCGATGCCCAGTCCAGGAACGGCGTTCAGCCCCGCGCCATGGCCGGATCCGGGGTCTGGGCTGCCACCGACACTAGTCACCCCCCTGACTAGGGGGGTGTTCTAGTCATTTTATTTCTATGTTGGTGAGTTGTATGGTTCCCAATTGGAGGAAGATGGTAATCGTTGCCTCTAATTGGGGATCATATTTAGGAAGCCCTTTCTCCCACCTACTTTGTGGGATATTGTTTGTGTTAGTGTGTTTTGCACCACGGCTATCACGTTCGTTGTATGTTTTGAAGTTTCACTTTAAATAAAAGATGTGGAACTCAACTCACGCTGCGCCTTGGTCCGTCTTTATCGACGAGCGTGACAGTCGCCTGTAAATAAAAACACAACTTCTGCACCCGAATGTGAGATTAATGTTATTATAGGAACATGTAAGAGAAGAAATATAAATAGGTATATACAGACCGATTCAGAAAGTATTTATACCCCTTGACTTATTCCACATTTTCTTGTGTTACCGTCTGAATTCAAAATGGATTAAATAGATGATTTTTCTCACCCATCTACACACAATACTACGTAGGGCAGCCCCCGAAGTGACTCTTCTTATCAACTGTTTGCAAGAATTTCCTGCGTTGTCTTAGGAATTCCGATTTTCTGTATTACCTCTCCAACCCCAATTGTCTCACCTCTGAGAAGCAGAGGTTACATCACGTACAGTGCATTCGGAAAGTATTCAGGCCCGTTTACTTTTTCCAAATTTTGTTACGTTACAGCCGTATTCTAAAATGTATTAAATTGTCCCCCCCCCCTCATCAATCTACACACCATACCCCATAATGACAAAGCAAAAGCAGACTTTTAGAAATGTTTGCAAATGTATATAAACAAAAAAAGGAAATATCACATTTAAGTATTCATACCCTTTATTCAGTACTTTGAAAGTGATTACAGCCTTGAGTCTTCTTGGGCATGACACTACAAGCTTGGCATACCTGTATTTGGGGAGTTTCTCCCATTCTTCTCTGCAGATCCTCTCAAGATCTGTCAGGTTGGATGGGAAGCTGCACAACAATTTTCAGGTCTCTCCAGAGATGTTCGATCGGGTTCAAGTCAGGGCTTTGGCTGGGACATTCAGAGACTTGTCCCAAAAACCACTCCTGCACTGTCTTGGCTGTGTGCTTAGGGTTGTTGACCTATTGGAAGGTGAACCTTCGCACCAGTCTCAGGTCCTGAGCACTCTGGAGCAAGTTTTCATCAAGGAACTCTCTGTACTTTGCTCTGTTCATCTTTCCCTCGATCCTGACTAGTCTCCCAGTACCTGTCGCTAAAAAACACCCACACAGCATGATGCTGCCACCACCATGCTTCACAGTAGGGATGCCAGGTTTCCTCCAGACGTGACGCTTGGCATTCAGGCCAAAGAGTTCAATCTTGGTTTCATCAGACCAGAGAATCTTGTTTCTCATGGTCAGAGTCCTTTAGGTGCCTTTTGGCAAACTCCAAGCGGGCTGTCATGTGCTTTTACTGAGGAGTGGCTTCCGTCTGGTCACTCTACCATAAAGGCCTGATTGGTGGATTGCTGCAGAGATGGTTGTCCTTCTGGAAGATTCTCCCATCTCCACAAAGGAACACTGGAGTTCTGTCAGTGGCCATCGGGTTCTTGGTCACCTCCCTGACCAAGGCCCTACTCCCCCGATTGCTCAATTTGGCCAGGCGGCCACCTCTAGGAAGAGTCTTGGTAGTTCCAAACTTCATCCAATTAAGAATGATGGAGGCCACTGTGTTCTTGGGGACATTCAATGCTGCAGAAATGTTTTGGTATCCTTCCCCAGATTTGTGCCTCGACACAATCCTGTTTCAGAGCTCTACAGACAATTCCTTCGACCTCATGGCTTGGTTTTTGCTCTGCCATGCACTGTCAACTGTGGGACCTTATATAGACAGGTGTGTGCCTTTCCAAATCATGTCCAATCAATTGAATTTAGCACAGGTGGACTCCAATCAAGTTGTAGAAACATCTCAAGGATGATCAATGGAAACAAGATGGACCTAAGCAAAATATTTGGGGTGTTGTGTGTAGAGTGATGAGGAAAATTATTCATTTAATCAATTTTAGAATAAGGCTGTAGCGTAACAAAATGTGGAAAAAGGAGTCTGAATACTTTCCAAATGCATTGTAGGTCTGATACTTGATTGGAGGTTAACTTTACTGTAATACTATTGATCAACAACTTATATTTTGAAACCGAACAACTCAGATGCTTATAAAAGGGTCTTAGATTCATTTTTCTTTATCTTTTTTGTTCCTGAACTGCTGTGGTGAGACACTCTCTCTCTCTCTTTCTCTGGACTTTTGTGGCATGGCCTTTCAGGATATCATTTTAAATAAAAGAAAATACAATTTTATTTGTCACATGCGCCAAATAGCTTACAGTGAAATGCTTACTTACAAGCCCTTAACCAACAATGCAGTTTTAAGAAAGGTGCGTGTTATTCAAGTATTTTTCAAAAATAAACTGAAGTAAAAAAAATTAAATAGAAAAATAACAAATAAAAGAGCAACAATAAAATAACAGTATCGAGGCTATATACAGAAGGTACCGATACAGAGTCAATGTGCAGGGGCACATGTTAGTCAAGGAAATTGAGGTAATATGTAGGTAAAGGTAAAGTGACTATGCATAGATAATAAACAGAGTAGCAGCAGTGTAATAATGGGGGTGGGGGGGGAAACAATGTAAATAGTCCAGGTAGCCATTTGATTAGCTGTTCAAGAGTCTTATGACTTGGGGGTAGAAGCTGTTTAGAAGCCTTTTGGACCTAGACTTGGCACTCCGGTACCGCTTGCAGGGCAGAAGCAGAGAGAATGACTGGGGTGGCTGGAGGTTTTGGCAATTTTTAGGGCCTTCCTCTGACACTGCCTGGTATAATGGTCCTGGATGGCAGGAAGCTTGGCCCAGTGATGTACTGGGCCGTACGCACTACCCTCTGCGTATGGCGGTGATGCAACCAGTCCGGATGCTCTCGATGGTGCACCTGTAGAACTTTTTGAGGATCTGAGGACCCATGCCAAATCTTTTAAGTCTCCTGAGGGGGAATATGCATTGTCATGCCCTCTTTACAACTGTCTTGGTGTGTTTGGACCATGATAGTTCGTTGGGGATGTGGACACCAAGGAACAGACCGTGCGTGGTCCTCAGTTCTTGTCCCGGTTCTGGAAGGTGTTCTGCACACTCATTGGGTCGTCATCCTGGTTTCACCCCTAGTCTAACAGCCAATCGGAGCAAGCCAATCAGGACCTGGAGACGACTATTCGCTGCCTCATCTCCGCCAACCCCACCACCTGGAGCCAGCAACTCGTGTGGGTGGAATACGCCCACAACACCCTTTCCTGCCCAGCCACTGGTCTCTCAACTTTTGAGTGTTCGATGGGTTATCAGCCCCCACTCTAGCCTGAGCGAGAGGAAGAGGATATGGCTGTCCACTCGGGATCTGCCCCTCCAGGTGGAGTACCAGAAACTTTCCCCCATTTTATCGGCATCCAACTTTTCATGTATCAAAGTTTAAACCTCTGTCTCACAGCCCTCCTCTGCATCTGGATCTTATCCTGAGGTCTGCTAGACAGGTTGAAAATGTCAGTGAAGACATTTGCCAGTTGGTCAGCACATGCTCGGAGTACACATCCTGGTAATCCGTCTGGCCCAGCGGCCTTGTGAAAGTTGACCTGTTTAAAGGTCTTACTCACATCGGCTACGGAGAGTGTGATCACACAGTCGTCCGGAACAGCTGCTGCTCTCATGCATGCTTCAGTGTTGCTTGCCTCGAAGCAAGCATAGAAGTAATTTAGCTCGTCTGGTAGGCTTGTGTCACTGGGCAGCTTGTGGCTGTGCTTCCCTTTGTAGTCCGTAATAGTTTGCAAGCCCTACCACATCCGACGAGCATCGGAACCGGTGTAGTACGATTCAATCTTAGTCCTGTATTGACGCTTTGCCTGTTTGATGGTTCGTCAAAGGGCATAGCGGGATTTCGTATAAGTGTCCGGGTTAGAGTCCCAGTCCTTGAAAGCAGCAGCTCTACCCTTTAGCTCGGTGCGGATGTTGCCTGTAATCCATGGCTTCTGGTTGGGGTTTGTACGTACGGTCACTGTAGGGACGACGTAATCGATGCACTTATTGATGAAGCCAGTGACTGATGTGGTGTCCTCCTCAATGCCATCGGAAGAATCCCAAAACATAATCCAGTCTGTGCTAGCAAAACAGTCCTGAAGCTTAGCATCTGCGTCATCTGACCACTTCCGTATTGAGTGAGTCACTGGTACTTCCTGCTTTAGTTTTTGCTTGTAAGCAGGAATCAGAAGGATAGAGTTATGGTCAGATTTGCCAAATGGAGGGTGAGGGGGGGCTTTGTACGCGACTCTGTGTGTGGAGTAAAGGTGGTCTAGAGTTTTTTTCCCCCTAGTTGCACATGGTAAAACGGATTTAAGTTTCCCTGCATTAAAGTCCCCGGCCACTAGGAGCGCCACCTCTGGATGAGCATTTTCTCGTTTGCTTATGGCCTTATACAGTTCGTTGAGTGCCGTCTTAGTGCCAGCATCGGTTTGTGGTGGTAAATAGACAGCTACGAAAAATATAAATGAAAACTCTCTTATTAAATAGTGTGGTCTACAACTTATCATGAGATACTCTACCTGAGGCGAGCAAAACCTCGAGACTTCCTTCATGTCACATTTCATGCACGAGCTGTTATTTACAAATAGACACAGACCGCCACTCCTTGTCTTACCGGAGGCAGCTGTTCTATCTTGCTGATTCACCGAAAACCCAGCCAGCTTTATGCTATCCATGTCGTCGTTCAGCCACGACTCTGTGAAACATAAGATATTACAGTTTTTAATGTCCCGTTGGTAGTGTTAGCAGTTGATGTTATTCTTCAATAACACAGACCCCAAAGCAAGTCAGGGGGAGGAAAATAGGTTTATTCAAAGAGAACAAATCATGCGGGGAGGTAGATGTTCATGTTCCCCTGTCCTCAGTGATTCTCTCCAGTGATTCTCTCCTGTGATCCTCTCCACAGAACAAAGGGACAGGATATAGTTTTAGAACCCAGCCCTAGCCTGTGGTTGACCAATTAGAATTCCTTGCAATAAAACAGGGCCAATGGCCAAATAACAAGTATCTGTCACAGTATCTAACGAAGGTGGCGCCCCTCCTCGGTCGGGCAGCGCTCGCCGGTCGTCGTCGCCGGCCTATTAGCTGCCACCGATCGTTGTTTCTGTGTCTTTTGGTTTTGTCTGTCTATCCCGCACCTGTTTTGTGTTTGTCATTAGTGGGGGGTTATTTAGTGTGTATTTTCAGTTGGGGTTCGCGTGCGGGATTGTTTATTGTTCACTCAGGACAGTTGTGATTGTATCCTGTTATTGTCCACTGTATTTTTTTTTTTTCAGTGCGCTTATTTTGGGAAAAGTGTTTTCCCCTGGCGGACTTCGCCACGCGCCCTGTGCCCTACGGCTATTGCATTTTTCTATTATTATTAAAACACAGTTGCTCCGGCCCTCTGTCTCCTGCTCCTGATTCCACATCTCCACTGGTCCTAGACAGCCGTGACAGTATCCTACTTCAGGATCGATGCCGAGACACATTCCTCTCATGTCTCTGACCCATTGATCAATAATTTCCTATTTCAGAAAAATCACTATTTCCAGTCATCATTAATTCTAGTCCTCTCGTCCTCTGCATTGTGTATTTATCTTCGAACAATTGTTACAGTAGGATAGTCTTGATCGGTGCTCATCCATTTTATTATCCAATGATTGCACTTGGCTAATAGGACTGATGGTAAAGGCGGATTACTCACTCACTGTCGGATCCTTACAAGGCACCCCGACCTATGTCTCTGGTTTCTCCGTCTCTTCTTCATGCGAATGATGAGGATTTGGGCCTTGTCGAGTATCTGAAGTAAACCTTCACGTCCGACTCATTAAAGAAAACATCTTTGTCCAGTACGAGGTGAGTAATCACTGTCCTGATATCCAGAAGCTCTTTTCGGATATAAGAGACGGTGGAAGAAACATTATGTACAAAATAAGTTACAAATAATGTGAAAAAACACACACAATAGCACAATTGGTTAGGAGCCCGTAAAACGGCAGCCATCTCCTCTGGCGCCATCTTATTGATTTCCCTTTCTCTCTCTGATCATGCTTAGAATAATGCTTTGTTAATGTCAGTATTGCCTGGTACCTTAAGCTTTATACCTTGTATGTGAATCCATTCATGTTACAAAGTAATTAAATACACCTGTATTTGGCACGCCCTGATCTGTTTCACCTGTCTTTGTGCTTGTCTCCACCCCCCTCCAGGTGTCGCACATCTTCCCCATTATCCCCTGAGTACTTATACCTGTGTTCTCTGTTTGTCTGTTGCCAGTTCGTTATGTTTGTCTAGTTAACCAGTGTTTTGTCTCAGCTCCTGCTTTTCCCCAGTCTCTCTTTTTCTTACCCCCCTGGTTTTGACCCTTACCTGTCCTGACTCTGAGCCCGCCTGCCTGACCTCTCTGCCGCCCCTGATCCTGCCTGCTGTCCTGTACCCACTACTCTGAATTATCGACCCCTGCCTGCCTTGACCTGTCTTTTGCCTGCCCCTGTTGCTGTAATAAACATTGTTACTTCAACACAGTCTGCATTTGGGTCTTACCTGTAACCTGATAGTACGAACTGGCCATGACTGACCCAGCAGACTTGGACCAGCTCCGCAACGCCATCTCCTACCAAGGAGCCACCATTGGTAGGCACGAGGAGTTGCTTCGCGGTATGATGGAAGTGGTCCAGGACGTGGCCAAACGTCCCGACCTAGCATTGGACGCATTGCGGGAGCAATTCCGTGGGTTGTCTACTAGGCAGCCTACCACGACGGTAACCTCCCAGCTCCTCAGTAACCCAGCCTTCTTTGTTCCCCTCGGACCGCTCGAGGATAGCGTACATTATTAAGCTGATGTCCGGGAGGGCACTCGCCTGGGCCACGGCGGTGTGGGAGCAACAATCCGCCATCTGTCTCAGTCTGGAGATATTCGTGGCGGAGGTGAAAAAGGTTTTCGAGGCTCCAGTGTCATGGAGATAGGCTGCCCGGAAGTTACTCTTGCTTCAGCAGGACTCCCTCAGTGTGGCAGACTATGCAGTGGATTTCCGCACGCTAGCAGCGGAGGGTGCCTGGAACCTGGAAGCGCTGTTCGACACATTCCTGCACAGATTATCGGAGGAAGTAAAGGACGAGCTTGCAGCCCGGGTACTACGACGGATCTTGACTCACTCATCGCTTTAACCATCCAGGTCGATGGACGGCTACGGGAACGTAGGAGGGAGAAGAGGTCTGATTGCGGTCCCAATAATTCACTCAAGTAGCCCACCTTGCATCTGATGAACTCTGAAAGTCCCCGGCGTCTATGCCCCCGAGAGGATCCGAGCTTAACCGAGTTCCTTCAAGAGCCTCCGAAGTCTGCTGATTTATCTTTTCCCGAGCCGATGCAGCATGACAGGACGTACGCAGACTTAACACCCAGAGTTGTCTGTATTGCGGTACTGCCGGTCATTATGTGTCTACCTGTCCCTTCAAGAGACCTAGCTCATTTGTAGGAATGAGTACTCTGGTGGGTCTTAAGGACAATTTTGCTTCTCCCCCTACTCGCCCTCCCCCTCCATGCCACCCTGCTGTGGGGTGACCAGTCTAAGTCTCTCCAGATACTCATCGACTCGGGGGTCAATGTGAGTCTTATGGACATTACCCTGGCGTCCAAGCTGGGCATCCCCACTCAACCCCTCTACATTCCCATGAATGTTAGAGTGCTCGACGGGCGCTATATAGGCCGGGTCACCCACAACACCACCCCCATTAACCTACGATTTTCAAGGAACCACAGCGAGACGATCCAATTCCTGCTAATTGAGTCTCCTCAGGTTCCTGTAGTATTGGGATTCTCTTGGCTCCAGCGACACAATCCCTCGATTGACTGGTCTACTGGTGCCATCGTGGGCTGGAGCCCTTGCTGCCACACTCATTGCCTGAAATCGGCTCTGCCTGCCCTGGGACATCTTCCTGGAGGCTTGGAAATTGCAGGGGATTCCAGTACCTGGTTGACTGGGAGGGTTATGGCCCGGAGGAGAGGTGCTGGGTCTCCTAGGGGGGACGGGGTACTGTCACACCCTGATCTGTTTCACCTGTCCTTGTGCTTGTCTCCACCCCCCCCCCCCCCCCCCCGGAGTCGCCCATCTTCTCCATTATCCCCTGGGTACTTATACCTGTGTTCTCTGTTTGCATGTTGCCAGTTCGTCTTGTTTGTCTAGTCAACCAGTGTTTTGTCTCAGCTCCTGCTTTTCCCCAGTCTCTCTTTTTTTCTTGCCCTTCTGGTTTTGACCCTTACCTGTCCTGACTGAGCACCGCCTGCCTGACCTCTCTGCCTGCCCCTGACCCTGCCTGCTGTCCTGTACTGTTTCCCACTACTCTGGATTATCGACCCCTGCCTGCCTTGACCTGTCGTTTGCCTGCCCCTGTTGCTGTAATAAACATTGTTACTTCAACACAGTCTGCATTTGGGTCTTACCTGTAACCTGATAGTATTTGGAATTCCATTCTCAGACATTTCTTGATTGCCTATTCGTAACTCAACTATAGTGTTCTTGCATATTGTTAAATCCTCTTTATGAAGTCAGATAAACATTTGAATAGGTTAATTACTTAGTGTTACTATGAGTCGCATGTGAGGTATTTATAATATCTTACTGTATATACTGTATATACACATGTCAAATATCACTACCCACTACAGGATGCCACTGACTTTCTGCTTTAAGCAACCCTCCAATAGCAGTTTGGCCCATGTGACATATTCATGAACAGAAAACGACAGTGCATGAAGAGAAAATGAAATAAATTATGCAGATTCATTTCAAATACAATAACTTCAAGGAAACTGGTGCGCAAATGTTATTGGTGTCCACCTCAGTTTTTCTTTCAGTGTTGCGTTCAGTCAAGGTAAGACGTTGATTGATTTACTTCTTCCCTTTCTTCTTGGCATCTTTGCCTCCCTTTGTCGGTGCCTCCTCCTCTCCCTCCATTCCTGAGGCAGCCTTGGCTCGCTTCTTACCCAGAGGAGTTTTAGCATACCAATTCTGAAAACAAATGTTCATCATCAAAGACTTTATGTCAAACACCATTCATGTAAAGAAAATGCATTCAGCATCAACAAACTAAGATAAAAAATCTAAGTATAAAACATTTCATAATTTACCTTCAGGGCCTCCTCCTCATCCTGAAACACAGGGTCGATCTTGGCCAGCGGGGCCACAAACTCGGCGGCGCTCAGGGGTCTCTTGGCCAGCTGCTGGACGCGGCGCTCCGTCAGTATGCTGCGCACCACCTGCACCATATGACCCTGCGTGTAGCCATCAGAGATCTTGGCCAAGGAGCTCATGTCCAGGGCAGCCGTCACCTGTCCTCCGTTCTTCTTGATCAACTGCCTCCACATGACTAAGGGAAGAGCATAGATTTTACCATTAGCACTTGAAAGGTACCTACAATAAGACTTCATAACACATTCATAAGCATGCATGCATAACACATTCACAGGCAGTACATACATAAGCAGTTCATTAATGCTTATGTCAACAACTGGGAGATACATTCTTACCATATCGTGAGGCATAGTCGGGACGTGGAATGAGGATAATTTTGGTGTACACCTTGCATAGTGATTTGAGGTCGGCATTGAATGGATCATGAGTCGTTCCCACGACTAGAACACGATCTTCCCCTTTGATCGATTTGAGGATCTTGGGCAAGTCTTTCTTCAAGCGTTTTGGATCTAACTGTACATGAGAACATTGTTTAGACTAAAGAATTGAGATATCTTCTCTTACACTAGCATTATAAAAATGGTATAACATAAGCTACTAACTCATGGGTATGAATGGTCACCTCTTTTTCCTCCTTCGGGACTTTCTTGTAAAACATTTTCTCTGTATCTCCAATCCACACCACTGATGGCTGCATTAGTCTGGCAACCTACAAACAGAATGAATGAATGAATGAATGAATGAATGAATGATCGAGTGACCAAACAAATGACTGGACATCTACCTCAGAACCATCAGTCATTGTAAAATGTCAACATAATCAACAAATCAAAACTCTCAAAATGGGGTGCGTTGGGTACTTTTTCATTACATCGTGTGTTACCTTGAACACCATGTGGAGCATCATGGCCAGGCCACTCTTGCCGGGGTATTTCCCTGCCAGGTTAAGAGGTGACAGATCAAATAGGTTGGCGCCCGTCTCCTGGCAGATGGCATGGACCAGCATCTTCTTGCCTACGCCCGCGGGCCCTGCCAGCAGGATGGCCTTCACCAGAGGAGCCTTCTCATGGACCACCTGAGAACCTACAAGCAACATTCAGAACTTACTGTAGCTAGAATCTTTAGAACCTTCCAGAGTAAATGCTGAAAACGGCAGGTGTATTCTAAACAAAGACAATCTAGCAAGCTTAAATCAATCACAAGACGAATTCAATATGTATTCGTATTAAGGATTAACATCTCTAATTCTGTGAGACTCTTATCATCTGAGGACAACTCCAGATGTTCCAAACGTACCTAAAGGTAAGACGGCGTACAGAGCTATAACCTGTCTCACGTCAGATAGCGAAGGCATGGGCTCAATGTCAGTTTGTCTTAACGTCGTCCCCAGAAAGCTATAGTCGCCTGGGACACAGGAGAGAGAAGCTGTCAGGCTGATCAAATCTGGGGAAAGCATCTAGAAAAGCTGAAGAAAAGATGAACGTAAACTAGTGACATTTACCATCTTGATTCATGAATATGGGATTTCCCTAAAATATGCATTAATTTATCCTAAATATTATTTTGCCAAGCACTAGCCAGGTGAGGGCAGTATTTGCACTTATCGAGCTGCCCTTTTTGTCTACAATATGTAACAGCACATATATTATGATTAATGGCAGTCTTTACAAAATGTGTACACAAAATGATTTAGCACATTTTAAAGTGGTATCAGAGGAGAAAGGAGAGGTTAGAAAATAGACCTTAACTTGAAGGTAATTGGTAAAGGTAGTGTGTATCTACAGACGGCACACAGGAGGGACCAAACAGTAATGCTTACCTAAATAATCCTGCAGTTTAACGTTATCTGATTGTTTCAACAAGCCCTGTTCCACCAGTTCCTGATACAGAGACTCAATATTCCTATAGGATGCAAATATTTACATATTTCAAAATGGCTTTTTTTCAGATCTAAAGCATTGTTGTATGCTGTGTCATTCAAATTCTAAAGCCTCTATCATGTACATTCCATGGGTAAAAGTAAACGGTAAAAGGCTCAAATGGCCTATCCCTCTGGGAGAAATGTAGATGAGTCTGGTCTCACCTATCAGCTGTCAGATCTTTGTCTTTCTTTTTCTTCTTTCCACTTTTCGACCCTTTCTTTTTCTAAGCAGCAAAATAAATGCCATCGTTACACTTCTCAAATAAACAGATACCAAACATAAAGGTATTACTGAAATATGGTCATAGATATATGTTCCCTCCTGTTTGTTACCTTTGCGCCTCCCTTGGCTTTGCCACCCTTATCTTTATCCACGGCCAGTTTCCAGTTGGCCAGCTCCTGCCTCATCAGCTCATCCACCTGTGTCAAGCACAACAGCTCACTCAGTAGCCTATATGTTTGCCTTATAAACAACATTAAAGGGATACTTCAGGATTTGGGCAATGAAGCCCCTTATCTACTTCCCCAGAGTCAGATAAACTCATGGATACCATTTTTATGTCTCTGCATCCAGTATGAAGGAAGTTAGAGGTAGTTTCGCGATTCAATGCTAACTGGCGTTAGCGCAATGCATGGAAGTCTATGGTATCTACTAGCATGCTAGCAGTTACCATAGACTTCCAGTCATTGTGCTAACGCTCATTAGCAACTTCCTTCAAACTGCACGCAGAGACAAACAAATTGTATCCACAAGTTAAGTAGGCAAAAATCTTGAAGTATCCCTTTAATATTTACCTTACTTTTATCCACTCAGTGCAGTGGTAAGAGCAAGGCTACATGGCCTGTCTTACTTCTCAGAGTGACAGAATAAATTATCTCACCTGCAACCTGATCTCCACCTCAATCTCCTTCCTCTTCTCCTCCTTGATCAGCTCAGCCTCGTGCCTCTGGCTGAAGTTCTTGGACTCGGTACGATTCTGCCACACCTCTGTCAGTCATACAAACATCTACTTTCAATGTACTGTAGACTATTGATACATAAGAAAACACACTGTATCTATAAGGTCTTTGTCTGCCAGAGAATAAGAATACCCGTTTCTCTTACCGCTAAAGGTCTTGTGTCCTACTTCCAGTTCTCCTAGGAAAGCAGATGGCAGCATCTTTAGCCCAGATTCCTCCTCCTGTGGTTCAACAAAGCTACAGTCATTGATCGGACAGAGTAAAAGCATCTCGTTGACCATGGTTATCTATTCTAAAGTATTTCATGTACCTCATCTCCTCCCTTTCCCTTGTCTTTCTTCCCTTTGTCCTTCTTTTCCTCCTTTCCTTTCGTGTTTTTGTTGGCGTCCTCCTCATCTTTTGCTGCTAGTTCCTCCATTAACTTAAAGACAGCAGACCCACTTACTGTAAGTCAATCTGCATGTATTACTACCATCTCACATCAGAAGATGAATTCATTAATGAATACCTGTTGAGGTGTTTTCTCTGCAAAGATGAGAGTCGAGCCGCCATCCTCCTCCTCTGGGTAGTCAGGGAAAGTTCCTGTTGCATCACTAACAACCAAACATATTACCATCAACTGCATATTGTCATGTACAGTATGCATTTCACTGCTATGATAACGTCACCCCAATATTTCCATCTAATATGGAATAATATAATGACTGTGTGAACAAACATTCTCCTAACGTAATCACAGCCATCTCCCTGTAATAAACTCACTGGCATTCGATGAACCACTGTCTGATCTGGTCCTTCATGGTCTCCCTCATGTCGGGCCCCTCCACCTCTCTGAGTTTGTCTGTGATGGCCACAATGGACTTCTGGTAGTCCTCCTCGTGCTCCTCCTGCTTGCCCCTCCGACGGGCCTCGTTGGCCTGGGCAGCTGTCATGGCAGGACAGGGCTGGGTGTGTCTGGGCTCCATGGCCTGAGGGTGCAGGAGGAAAAGGTGAGACCACTGCTGTGGTGGATGAGGCTGTCACCAAGCGAAGTAGGGTGAAGGTGCCCCTAGACACTGATCTTGGGACAGTTTACAATTTTCCCCTCTACTGGTTAAGGTTAGGATTGGGGGGGGAGCTGTATCTGATCCTATATCTGTACATAGGGAAAACTTCTCCCCGGAGCATCATAAAGGAATCCTACGGCTCCATCTGCTGGTAGCTTAAAATAGGCACTACACTATAGAAACGTTACAGATAGAGCTTATCTAACCGACTCACCATGCCCAAAAATATCATCTCCTCCTCTCGCTCCCTCTTTGTTTTTTTCCTCTGCACATAACCCTTCCACACCTGGAAAAGAGAAAAGTAGCACCTTTGTTCAACTATTGTATGGTGTCTTTAATGACTGACACTCACAGAGCATTCATACAAAAGGCTAGCAATAACAGTAACTACAGCAGGCTAGATAAAGACCTCTGATTTCAGAGTATTCTCCCAATATGCTCCACATCATCACTTGGCTATACCAGTGACGTATAGTCTGGACTAAGCAGTCTCATTTACCTAGCGAGTGTGAGACCTATGGTCTAGGACTGATTGAAGGCACAGTATCTGACTTTGACAGGCTTGCCCATACCTTCTGGATGCGAACCACAGCCGTGTCGATGGCCGCTGCCCCCAGGTCCCTGTCCTTGGCCCTCCTCTGCCTTTCCTCATCACGCTGGATCTCCCTCATGAACTTGGCCCTCAGGCGACCCTGGCGGGCCCTCTCTGACACCTGGATGATCTTTATGGCTTCCTCCAGGTTCAGTGTACGCACTCCTACAGGCTGAGGGCCCAACACAACATGGAGTACTAAAGGTAGTCCTGTGTGGTTCAGTAGGTAAGTATCTAGCAATGCCAGTCGTGAGTTCGATTCCCGCTGGGTTCACATACTTTAATGTATGCACTCACTATACTGTGAGTCGCTTTGGACCAAAGTATCTGCTAACTGGCATTGAATTATTATATTGAAAGGAAATTTCTCAAATCAAATAAAATGTTATTGGTCACATACACATGGTCCTGTGATAAACTGAAGATGATATCTTAGCTAGTTACTGTGTAGCTATGTGCAATTGCCGTGTAGTTGCATGTAATTACACCAAGTCTAAAGTTACGTGGTATAGAAAAGCTAGCTAGGACAAACTCACTTTGGGTCGCTCTACTACCTCCATGAGGTTGAGGATGTTGGAGAGCATATTCCCTCTCTCCTGCAACACCTTGCTGCGTTCACTGAGGAAATATCGAGGGATGGGGATCTCAATGTCCTCCTGTAATGAGACATGAGATGCATTATGTCCAAAAAAGATAGAGTGACATTTTATTACAGTAAATGAAACATGGGCTACATACCAAAACGGCACCCTGTTCCCTACATAGGCCACAACTTTTGACCAGAGACCAAAATCAGAGCAACATATAGGGAATAGCTATTCTAGAGACCTTAACAAAGGCTTCCAAACTGGCAGCGACTACAGGGAAAAATAGACCAAAGGGACATAGCAAAACTATTTAAGGTTTAAGACTCCAATCTGTCCCCATACATTTAAATTGATGAGGCACTATAACCACATAAGAGTTAAATCGGTATAGCGTTCTCACTCACAGGTGCAACAAATATAGCCTCTTGCAAGGCACACCTCAAAATATGTTAATGAGTCAGAAAAACAATGCCATGTGCTCACTTGTGCATTGTAAAAACAAATCCTGTTGTTTTTATGGTACCTTACTGGCATCCAGTTACCTGTAACTTACTGTAAAAAAAAGTTACAGTATGTTACCATACACTTTAAAGAAACTTTGGTTTAACAGTACATTACTGTTAACTTTTCAGTAATGTACTGTTAAACCAAAGTTTCTTTGGAATTTACAGTAACATTCTGTACCTATTTTTGTTACAGTGTGGTCAAAAGTTTTTGGGCACTCCAAAGATATGGTTCGGTACTGTATTCTGTGGGGTGCAATTACAGTACCATTTGAAATACAGCAATTTTCCCATAATGCACCAAAATTTACAGTTAAACATTTTAGTTATTTTTACTGTTGATTATACCTAAAATTACCATATAAATTACCGCTTTCAGTTACAGTCTATCTGAAATATGAAAATGATCAATCAAATCGCCAGGTAGCCTATTATTGTTCAGGCAAAGATGCCTCCGTAGTAGATTTTTTTTAACTGTATTTTATATGGGTAGGTCTACTCTGTTTTTGTCAGGCAAAACAAGATAAAATTAAGCAAGAAAATCTGGATTTGCGCACCAGTCTTTATGCGCCAAAGCTGATGACTGGTCAACAGTCAAGACACGCAACGTTTTGGTTCTGAAGCACAGATGAGATGTTTTTGAGACAATCATTTTGTGCAATATATGTAGCCTATTAAAATATGTATGAAAAATATGTATTTGTCCCATTCACACTTGCAACCCCTAAAAACATTTTTGCGAACCCCAGTTTGAGAACCCCGGTTGTAGGAGACTTATCATGTTCTGTCTTCTTATCAACTTTCATTAACAAAAAGGAGGGGGGGGGGGGGTGAACTTACAGGCGTGAGCTTCAAGTCCTGGATGACATCGTCCATGTAATGGTACTCAGAGAACTCTTTCTCCACCATCTCATTCTTGAGTTCCAGCACCCGCCCCATCACACCATCCAGGACCTCCCGGATCACTTTCCTCTTCTGGGGATGAACCACCTGGTCATAGGCCTCCTCCAGCTGCCTGAAGATCTGCACGTAGCGCACGTAGAGGGTGGCCAGGCGTTGGAAGAACACCACTCGGTCCTTCTCTGGGCGAGGAGGTTGAGCAGGGGACTCCTGAGCCAGAAGGGAGTTCAACTCGACCTGGGCATCAGCCCACAGTTTGTTGTATGTACTGGAAGAGAGACCGTCATTGGAAGGATATTTAGCATGAAAATTAAATCAGCTGAATTAGCTTACACTTGGGAAATTAGTAAAAGCTAAGAATTGAGCTTCCCAACTGAAAACTGAGTGTTTGCCATTAACAGCATGATCATGTCCATAACATTGATAAAAGGCTTACATTAGGTCTATCACATTGACACGTGTCTATTAAGAACATTATGGTATGCAAAATCTGCTACTAGCTAGTTTGATAGACATGTGGTTTGTTAATTGGCAGAAATTCAGGCAACATAAAGGAAACATAGCTAGCTAAATTAGTAGCTAAAGTTAGCTAGCTAGCCAGCTAACTGAAGTCAATTAACGTTACTAACCTGTGAGACATGATGCAACTATCTCTATATAGACAATAACGCAATTTTGAATTCAACGTTTGCTAACTAATACAAAAAAAGTCCTGTCAGTTAACAGTTTGTACAAACATCGTTAGCTACACAGCTAGCTTGATAAACTCAAGGCAGTCTACAATTGTTTTATTTGTGTCCCGTCTGTGCCCATAGCAACGGACTAGCTCTGGAAGCAGCCCACGTGGGATCTTTGACGCCCACGAAACTGTTGCCACACTGTAACAATTTTGAAGAAATGACAAACGGTTTCAAATTAATTATGTGTGAATACCATTGTAACAGCAGCAGGATGAGTAAAAGTAAAGTGACATTTTGGACGAGTGAAAGTCAGTATTTTGGCGATTATTAATTATAGAAAATTGTAATGTATTTTGTAGCCTATACTAAATTATCCAAAAGATATTTAAAATATATAGTCTAATTTGGGGGGGGTTTCACCATTTTCAGGCCCCATTTGAGAGTGTAGCCTAGCCCTAGCTGGCTACTGACTGAGCCAGGCTGAGCCTCGAGGGCTGCAACGTAATTATCAGGCCACCAGATGACATTCTTTCTCTGAAAGCCATGTGAGATTTTAAAGACTTTAATGATATGCAACATTCTTTTAACTTAAAATATTTCATTTTTTTAATGTTTTATTAGGCTTTAAGGCTATGCAATATAAAAACCTGGAATGAAACATGTTTTGAAGTAGGTGTTTTGTTACTGTAATGCGTTATACAATGACAATGCAGTTTGTCTCTATTGTTATGAGGGCTACATATTTTGAGGAGAGAATATGAAGCTGAGCTCATCATCAGCATCATGATCCGCATAATGGCCCTAGTAGTGCATGATATTTTGAGAGGATCAGATTTGAATGGATATAATGTGAAAGACATTTTGCATTTTGATGTCTGTATGCCATATTTCAACTGATGCCCAGTGCTGATGCATGATTCATAGATATAGCCTATATATTCCTATTATTATGGATTGCTTTCCATTGCAATGTAATTTACATTGGATCAATGCAAAGCCATACATGAGAGATGAAGGTATGGCACTATCAAATATGGCACTATCATAACACCGAGGGAGAACATAAATATTAGGCTATCGCCAAGTTAACATTTTCCTGACAGCATATCATGACACGGATGTGTACAAAATCACTCAACAAATGTTCGAGCCGTCATAATTACTCCATTTGGGCCTATGCTGTAACAAATTCATAAAAATAGGTGGCCTGTATCAACACTGTCTCTTAATTGTCCAAGACAACCAAACCACCTGATTTTCTTACTTTAAAAACAGTCCATACGAGAAGAGAAAAAAAATGAGATTTTGAACTCAAGTGCTCGAAACAGACCGAGGAGGGCTGTTCTTGAAAGCGCATTCTCTGCTGCGCTTAGGCGGTCACAAGACTTGGACATCCATGAACAAAAACAAAGACACTACAATTAGCCGAAATAGGTCAGGATCAAACCCATATGCCACTAAACAACTCTGCCTTGAACAGGTCTTGCAATTTTGGAAACTTATTTCACCCGCCGTTGCGCGCTTTGGATAACATTTTCCCCAATGGAAATCTCAGCATTAATCCTTCCTATCCAAACTTGACATTGCAACATTGTTTTTCCTAAGCAGGAATAAGAAGTGAAGTGGTGTTCTTAGCCCACTTTCAGTGATGTTTTGGACGTAAAGGAGGGGCGCATGCCTAAGGTAGCGACCACCATGGAATAAATGAACCCAAAGATATCAACAGTTGCCTACCACCCACTCGAAATCGATTGTATTAGAAGCTCGCTGAACGTATAAAACGGGACGTATGATTTCAAGACCGGCTGCAGACAACGGAATCTTCGCTCAATAAGCTACACAACCGACAACGCCTAGAGAGATTTGATACAGAAAACTCGTGTCCACTTTTAAGGACATAAGGATCCTTTAATAACTTAAAGTAAGTTTGGCTTTGTTATCCAAGTAAGTCCATGTTATTATTTTTGCTTTGTAGAAGTAGCCTACTGTCATCATCACTTGACAGTTACTATTCATCAAAGGGCAATGGAATTACGCAGAGACTCAGATTTTTCACTTTAAAATGTATGCCAAGAGAGTTGTATGTTTTGCTAAACTTTGAAATCAATGTTTTTTTGATTGGTATACATTCTAAAGTGAAAAATCTTGAGTTTTAGCATAATTCCATTATCATGGAATTGCCCCAAAGCAAATGCTATCACACCTGTTTGAATTTGAAGACGACACACCTTGTTTTATTATATTAGATAAATATATCAGCATTACTGTGGCTTTGTATAGTAGTATGACAAACACCTTGTTGAGGAATTTGCAATTGTTTTGTTGGTAAAATGTGTATTCCCTCTAAATGGGATTATTCGAACTAAAAAATATTTTACTCATGGTTGCATTTATTACCGTGTTTAATGTCATTCAGAGTATATGTTCACTTGTATGCTTCATTTAATAGACTACTTCTCACTGTTTCCACCACTATTAATGTTTTACCCATCTTTTGGGGGTGATAGAAGTATGCAGCCACTTTGCACTTACTCACACCTTGTGATTGGACACCATTTGTTTCTTTCCAGCACTGTATCTAACTTGATTTGTGTTTGATTGTTTACCCAGTCAGAAAAGCCATGCAGGCAGAAAGGAAATGGCACATACTTTTGAGTATAATCCTTATGCTGATCACCTCGAGCCAGTGCATGGACAGCAAGGAAGTGAAGCAGAAAGAAGGAAGGACCCTGCTGGACCTTATTTTACAGGTTATCGGAGACTGCCAATCGGGGGACAAGCCTTCAGTCTCCAGGCGCTATAACAGTGGCCTCTTCCCTGCAGCCCAAGAGATGAAGTTCTCCTCTCGAGAAAAGCCTTTATATGTTCCTAGGCTGGATAACAGTAGACCCATAGGTAAGCTGATAAGATTTATTTTTAGGCCATGATGAAACTGTAATCCCTATTTCACTGGGGTGTGACAGCTGCCTCTGGTCTGTATCAATATGTCTGCTACTGCTGCCTTTTGTTCATGATTATTTGTCCTTTTCCATGTAGGAAATGTCACACTTTATGATTTGAAGAGGTGAGAGCTGTCAATAAATTATGACTATTTTACAAACAATCAGTTTTTACAAATGCAATCGATGCTAGTGTGCTTTACTATTTGGGGATGTGACAATATCAGCAATTGATTCAACAGGCTCTACAATACAATTAATTAGGGGAGATATCTGTATTTCTGTCTCTGATGTGATAGTGTATGAATTGTGGATCTATATTCCAGTTCCCTATTGGCACCCTGAAAGAGTCACAATCCACCCTCACACTTGGCTAGTGAGGTATCGTATCACCGCATCATAACGAAAGATTATCAATGGCATCACCAACCAAGTTGCCCAGGGAGGAGGCTCATTAGCATACTAAACTTGTGAATGATTCATTCAGTTCAGGATACATTGCGGAATCTCAAACCATGAATGATCCGCCTCCTCCAGCTTCTTGGACAGCCAATGGTGAGCGTCACAGGAGCGCATCACAGGTGACGTGAGACCAGGACACTGACGTGGCACACAGTTTAGTCAGCTGTGAACACGCAGCCATTTTTTACCACATTCACTGACTTCATTTCACGTGTAAGATCGAAAGACTATGTTAATATGAAAGCCTTTTTGCTCAAGTAAAACAATAGAATCCATGTGATTTGTGTTGGGCTTTTGGAACGTGGTCAGAAGTACTGAACGGGAAGTCTTTCATAATTTAGAGTCAATTTATTCAATTTGTCAAATTCTGTGACTGGTAAAAGCATTACTCATTGCCTTTGAAAGAAATGTGCATGGCTTTGATATATCTTTGAAGTCATTGTGAGAGTAAGGATGGTGTTACAGTGCCTTGTAAATATTACAAAATAGCATATGCTAACTGAAACTGAGCCATACTAGTAATTCCTCAATACTAATCTGTGCAATTGTGTGAGCAATGCTACACATTCCCTCAGACTGTCTATGTTACCATCCAAAAGATTGGTTTTAGAAATGCTGCATTAATATTCCGGTCAAATGTTGCATCAAGGATTAGTCAAAGGCTTTATTGGGACATCCCCCCCAATGTTGTCAAAGCAGTGTCACAGACCAACTGTGTAACAGGCAAGAGAACTACACAGGCTGCTGGCCAGACGGAAAGTACCTTTTGAGGAAGTCAAAATGCTGCACATTAGCAAGTGGTGCGTGCGCCATTCCTTAAGACCCACAGCCACACTAAATTGTCCATGTTTTGCACGCAAGGAAGGAAAGGGAAAAACCTCCTGCACACAGTTTCCATTCTCTTTGCCAAGGTGTACTAGGTATCTCTCTTTTCTGACCATCAGGTAATCCAGACATCTCCAGCAGCCAAGACAATATTATTGGACTTAGGCAATGCGTTTGATGTCCTACCGGTTAGTGTTAGCATTTACCTGCCATTTTAACACTTACACAACTCACATCTGATCTGGATTGGAGCCAGGTTTAAGGTTTCAGGACCCTTATTCCCCTTTACGTAAGACCCATAGCCTGTTCATCTTTTTATATTGGAGAGATGAGTTGTTGTTTTCCATAGTGGCCAGTGGTATGTGGCCAGTGGTATACTGGACTTCAAACGCATTGCCTAAGCTTACTGTAGTGGTTTGTAATTGAACCGATCATCTTCTGCGATTTCTGCATCAGAGAGTACTGTTCATTCCTCAGTCCAGTCTGGTAAAATTAGCACAGCAACTAGCTGCACGGAATTATTCTTATGACATTGATAAGCATTAGAACTGCCGGGCTATAATCTCCTTGCACTGTTAGCCTGAACGCATCTGACACCTGTGTGCTTTGCATGTTTGGAGAGAGGATGGGCTTGGCTGAGCTACAGAATGTGTGCAATGAGCCTCCAAGCCTGTTGGCTTGTCCTCAGTTGTGGGGAAATCTGAATATGGGCAATTGCACGGTAACAGAATGACGCTGAGGCTCCAATTTTCACTTTAAAATGTACGCCAAACAAAAACCATTGCTTGCAAAGTTAAATAAACCACAAGGACTACTTCTAACCATTTCCACTGAACATTTTACAAAAACACATTTATTCAAAGAAAAGTTCAGATGTAAAGCATAGCACAGTAGAGTTCAGTATAGCAGAGTAGAGAATTGTTCATTTCAGTACAGTAAAGTACAGAAGGGGACAACAGAGGACAGTACAGTACAATACAGTAAATTATACTGTACTCTACTATAGTGTCCTCTACCGTACTGTGCTGTACTAAACTCTACTGTACAGTACTGTATTGTACTGACCTATACTCTACTTTTCTTAACTGTTCTGTGCTCTACTGTACTGTACTGAGACAGGTTAAAGAAGGATTTCTAAGCCTTGAGACAATTGAGACATGGATTGTGTATGTGTGCCATTCAGAGGGTGAATGGGCAAGACAAAAGTGCCTTTGAGCAGCGTATGGTAGTAGGTGCCAGGAGCACCGGTTTGTATCAAGAACTGCACCGCTGCTGGGTTTTTCACGCTCAACAGTTTCCTGTGTGTATCAACGATGGTCCACTACCCAAAGGACATCCAGCCAACTTGACACATTGGAGCATTGGAGTCAACATGGGCCAGCATCCCTGTGGAATGCTTTTGACACCTTGTAGAGTCCATGCCCTGACGAATTAAGGCTGTTCTGAGGGCAACTCAATATTAGGAAGGTGTTCCTAATGTTTGGTATACTCAGTGTATATAAAAATCAAATAAAAATACTTAAGAACTCATAGTTGTTTTATTCCATCAGCTCTCTTCCAAGCTAGAACATGTATAGGCCTATTACTTCATAATATAAGCACAAGTGTGATGGGTCTTTGTTCGTATTTACATTGCCTTACTTTAAATGTTGTAATATTTAAACATTTACCTATTGCTAAAGGGTTATCTTAAAGCTGAAATCCGTATAGGGGGAAACAGCGCCACTATTTCCCCCCCTGTCGGCGCCTTTGTTATTGTTTTAGTTTTGTTGATGAAATGGAAGACAGGAGCGTCCGGCAGTGTGGTTAAAAAAAAAAAATGCATCATCATGTGTCCGGTGACACTTTGCTTCTTGAAAGTCCAATATCTTGAAAACTTTACTGCTGACATGCAAAACATTTTGGGACTGTATCAACAGTGGACTAATGGGGGATTTTTTTTTTTTTAAATGTGTTTGAGTGGATTTTCATTTTAATGCTAAGAGGTTTCACAGATTGGAAACTTTTTTTTCTTCTTTTTTGTAGATATTGTCCCAAGAGATGTAAACCTGAAAGACAAGTTCATAAAGCATTTCACAGGTAAGAAAACTGATATCAAAATAATGTTCAGTCAACATTCAATTTTTAGCATTTGTTTCTGGATCAATCTCACCTTACATCTGTGGCCGTATGTATCAAGCCTCTTAGAGTAGGAGTCTAGGATCAGGTCCCCTCTGTCCATGTACTGTTATTCATTGTGATCTAAGAGGCAAAACTGATCCTAAATCAGCACTTCTACTCTGAGACCCTTGATACATACAGCCCTGCACACATTATATCAGCTACAAATATTATAAATCCATGTAGAGCTATTTAGTTTGGCAGGGGAAGACTCTCAGCTCTGTGAGCTGATTCCACATTACCCCTCATTTCTGAGTCCTGCCTCTTTAATGCCTAATCAAGTAGCTTTCCAAAGTCCAATCATGGTGTCAGAGACACTAATTCAATGTTATCCCTATAACTATGTTATTGCCCGGGATGGGCCTCACAGATTTGCTGGAGAAGGTTGCCATTATATGAATTTCTGATGGCCATAGGGGAGAGAAGTGAGCACATTACTCCGACAGAAACAGCCAGGGTAAAGTTGAAGGCAACGTAATGTTAAGCGGATTATTTTGTCGCAGGACCTCAAAACAGACTTCAGTAATTGGTGTGAAAATCTGTTATCCGGAGGCTCGCTAAAGGCCCAGAAGTACTTAGGAGTGATCATTAAGTCTATTGTCTGAGTCCTTTTGTGATGTCATGGACCAGTAGAGCAATGATTCTTGAGTCTGAGCAGAGCTAGGTTTAGGTTTATTTGAACATCTTGGTATATATGCAGAAACATACATAAAATTTGATGTCATACAATTTAAAACACAAGTGAAATATATAATCAGCCTAACTAAACTCAGCAAAAAAAGAAACGTCCCTTTTTCAGGACCCTGTCTTTCAAAGATAATTCGTAAAAATCCAAATAACTTCACAGATCTTCATTGTAAAGTGTTTAAACACTGTTTCCCATGCTTGTTCAATGAACCATAAACAATTAATGAACATGCACCTGTGGAATGGTCGTTAAGACACTAACAGCTTACAGACGGTAGGCAATTAAGGTCACAGTTATGAAAACTTAGGACACTAAAGAGGCCTTTCTACTGACTCTGAAAAACACCAAAAGAAAGATGCCCAGGGTCCCTGCTCATCTGCGTGAATGTGCCTTAGGCCCGCTGCAAGGAGGCATGAGGACTGCAGATGTGGCCAGGGTAATAAATTGCAATGTCCGTACTGTGAGACGCCTAAGACAGCGCTACAGGGAGGCAGGATGGACAGCTGATCGTCCTCGCAGTGGCAGACCATGTGTAACAACACCTGCACAGGATCGGCACATCCGAACATCACACCTACGGGACAGGTACAGGATGGCAACAACAACTGCCTGAGTTACACCAGGAACGCACAATCCCTCCATCAGTGCTCAGACTGTCTGCAATAGGCTGAGAGAGGCTGGACTGAGGGCTTGTAGTCCTGTTGTAAGGCAGGTCCTCACCAGAAATTACCAGCAACAATGTCGCCTATGGGCACAAGCCCACTGTCGCTGGACCAGACAGGACTGGCAAAAAGTGCTCTTCACTGACAAGTCGCGGTTTTGTATCACCAGGGGTGATGGTCGGATTCGCGTTTATCGTCAAAGGAATGAGCGTTACACTGAGGCCTGTACTCTGGAGCGGGATCGATTTGGAGGTGGAGAGTCCATCATGGTCTGGGGCGGTGTGTCACTGCATCATCGGACTGAGCTTGTTGTCATTGCAGGCAATCTCAACGCTGTGCGTTACAGGGCAGACATACTCCTCCCTCATGTGGTACCCTTCCTGCAGGCTCATCCTGACATGACCCTCCAGCATGACAATGCCACCAGCCATGCTGCTCGTTCTGTGCGTGATTTCCTGCAAGACAGGAATATCAGTGTTCTGCCATGGCCAACGAAGAACCCGGATCTCAATCCCATTGAGAACGTCTGGGACCTGTTGGATCGGAGGGTGAGGGCTAGGGCCATTCCCCCCAGAAATGTCCGGGAACTTGCAGGTGCCTTGGTGGAAGAGTGGGGTAACATCTCACAGCAAGAACTGGCAAATCTGGTGCAGTCCATGAAGAGGAGATGCACTGAAGTACTTAATGCAGCTGGTGGCCACACCAGATACTGACTGTTACTTTTGATTTTGACCCCCCCCCCCCCCTTTGTTCAGAGACACATTATTCAATTTCTGTTAGTCACATGTCTGTGGAACTTGTTCAGTTTATGTCTCAGTTGTTGAATATTGTTATGTTCATACAAATATTTACACATGTTAAGTTTGCTAAAAATAAACGCAGTTGACAGTGAGAGGACGTTTCTTTTATATGGACAGTGCATCATAAATAAGTCATAAACAACGAATTGGCATACCCCTAAATCAGTAAATATGCATATCAATGTAGTTAGTGATAGAGAGCGTTGTTTGTTATTAGCATAGTTGGAGCTCTGCCTTAGTGAAAGGACATCTTGACTGCTAGATAATGCTTTGCATGCTTGTCCAAAAATATTGTTGCTCTTTTGATGTTGTTGCTAATGGAAAATTAGATCTTCAGTTCTGTTATTAAAATATACAAAAAATGAGGAAATTAAATGGAACACATTCATTTGTTTTGTTTGTTTCCTGATAAGAACCTTTCTTTTTAAGCAGGACCAGTCAAGTTCTCATCGGAATGTAGAACACATTTTCATAGACTCTATCACAACACAAGGGATTGTTCAAAACCGGCATGTATGTATTCATTTTTAATATCATAATACTGTGTGTATCTATATTTGTGATCAGTAACGTTGGTTTCTGATAGTCATATACACCATGTTTCTGGCTGCCTTACGACACTTTATTGTAGCCTGGTCCCAGATCTGTTTGAGCTAGAACCCAAATACTCATTATGAATGAATTGACATGGTGTCTTGCTCTAACGTTAGCCAAACTCTCTTCGGTGACCTCATATTCACCGTTTTTTTTACACCAACTTAACAATAGATTCACTTGTCTTTGAATAGAAGCAATAAGTGGACACTTGAATCAAAGCCTATAACATGTCGGTGTTCCACAGCATGTGCCATTATGTAAATATTAATTTAGCGGATCTACTGAACAATCATGATGTCATTGTAGTTTTATTGGAATAGGGACAGATGACATCAGACAGTAAGTAGTGAATGACCTCGGTATGTTCCCAGATTGTATGTTAGTTTCTCAGATGGCTGCCTGAACTGTCTGAGCAGCAGCCCTGCCACCATTGTGGACCAGTGAATTAGAGCATGGAGTTTTGCTCTCTTCTCTTTCGTTTTGTCAATAAAGCGAAACACAACCACAACAGCCTCGTAGACTACTGAAACTCAGTTTAGTGAAACACTGGTCGTACGTTACAGTGTGTTGGCTTTGTTCACCAACAACCTCTTTCCTATTGAAAAAAAGACAAATGTATCATAGAAGACCCTCTCTCTTTAGCCCGCCTATTCCCCTGGCCTCCAGGGTGGTGCTCAGGCCAGGGAGGGAGAAATTGTGAAATACTCTCTCTTGGATGATTTTAAAACGTTGACTGGCTAGACTTTAATGTCCTTCTGATTTAAAATGGCATGTTTTTGATGTTGCATATATTCCCGAACAGCTGTAAAAACACATTATATTCAAATAAAGATCAAAAGTATTGTCGCATAGGCTGGTCTAGTGGTTAATGCTGCCACCTCTGGCACACTACTGTGTATGCTGGGATTGAAATCCCGACCCCACCGCAACGCTGGCGCACACTTCTACTCTATGAACTCCAGGCGGTGCTATGGTCAAATTACATGAAAATATAGCTCTCTGGCCACGCACACCAGTGGTGGGTTTGGCGATGAAAAAAGGAAGCATATGCAGAAAAGTACCTCATACCTATGGTAAAAAGTAGTGGTGCATCTTTGATGATATGGGGCTATTTTGCTTCCACTGGTCCTGTGACCCTTTTTAAGTTCAACAGCATTATGAACTTTACCAAGTACCAGGACATTTTAGCCAAAAACCTGGTTGCCTCTGCCAGCAGGTTGACACTTGTCCGCAAGTGGATCTTCTAGCAAGACAGTAACCCCAAGCACTTGTCAAAATCCACAAAGAAATGGTTAATTGACAACTAAATCAAAATTTTGCAATGGCCATCTCAGTAGACCCTGGTTTGATTACAGGCTGTAGCACAACCGGCCATGATTGGGAGTCCCGTAGGGCGGCGCACAATTGGCCCAGCGTCGTTAGGGTTTGGCCGGGGTAGGCCGTCATTGTAAATAAGAATTTGTTCTTAACTGACTTGCCTAGTTAAATAAAGGTTAAATAAAATTAATTAATTAAAGTCTCTGGATTTGAAACCCATTGAAAACTTGTGGTTTGAATTGAAGAGGGCAGTCCATAACGGCAGATGAAGGATATCAAGGATCTTGAAAGGATATCAAGGATCTTGAAATATTCTGTATGGAGGAATGGTCTAAGATCCCTCCCAATGTCTTCTCCAATTAATTTTTTTTTTTTACGGTTCAGTGTTGTTATCCTTGCGAGGATAGAGTGCTGGAGTACTGAAAATAGGTGGAAATAATTTTTACCCCCTTAGGAGATTTTTTCTAATTAATTATAAAAAATAGAAATATTTCTCTGAGCAATTAATTGTATTAGTATAAAATCATTTCATTTCCCAATTTCTATGAGCATACAATATAGCTCAGTATTTGTATTATTTTTATTTTTTAAAGTGATTAACTGTTTTCTTTATAATTTTACAGACTACAAAAGATGTGCAAGATTGCTAACACGGCTAGCAATGAGTCCACTCTGCACACAATTGTAGACTTTGCATGTGAGTATACTTTCTTTTTAGGCGTTAAACTGTCACAGGGGTTAGATTTGCATATTTAGGCTTTATGTTGATTAGTTTACTAGCATTGTATGACTCCTTGCTTGATAAGTAAAGATGCATCTACATTATTGACAATATCTTATTTATATTGTGAATATTTAACTGTAAAGATTGACAAGGAGCAATCCTGTAATATTTTCCTCGTAACTAAAAAGGGTTCCAAAAGGGTTCTGTGGCTGTCCACTTAGAAGAAGAACCCTTTTAGGTTCTAGATACACACAAAGAAAAGGTGCTATGTATTGAAAATACATGTATAGTGTGGATGGAGATTCACATGCTGTACAGCTCCACCAGAGTATAGTTATTATTTGTGATACTAATCACAGGAAGAGAGAGCTGATGTTTTTGGTGTGTGAACGTTATTCTAATTTGTGTCTGTAACATCTGCAAGTGATCTGTAAGGCTTGAAAATAAATCATGTTCACGTAATCAGCTCCATGTGTTCCCAGAGTTTCTGTCCTACATTCATATGTTCTTAAAGATAATGCTATAAGGCCCTTTTGTCATTCCAACTGTATTCCATCGAAGAGCAGGTCCTAATGTAATATACGTTCGGCAAAATACATTTATGCTTGATTTGTTATAGTCTGGCTTATTATTTTGGAAAACGAAAAGATGAGATGAAGTATTTGTCGAGCTGAAATCATTTCCATGACAAAGTTAGATGTGAGCGATAAGTTAGGGCCTGCATATGTACAATGAGCATTGTCCTATATGAAAAAAGTTCAACCGTAAAAATAGGATCATTTTGAAGAGCGACCAAGTGTGTTAACAAGCTGTCAGTCACACAATGTAAGCTACTCACCACTTGGCCAGACAATGAAAAAGGGAAGGATCTGATTGTCTTGGTCCAGCTAATTCGCTAGATCGTCATTGTTGTTAAGTTGATAACCCTTTGTTACACTTGTCTATTGCCTCCACCTGACGAGGCTGACGACAGCAGGGATGATGAAATCTGTGGCCTACATTTGTGTCCAGGCTCACTTAGAACTGACTCCATGTCAGTTGATGGAATCTAAAGGCCTTTAGATGGTCTAACATAATGAAGCACCCATTACAAGCACCACTTTAGTTGGAGTGTCATTGGAATTCATTTGATTGGAAAATTGAGGGGGCTGGCACATTAGCAGTTTTTCAGTCTCTCCAGTCATTATATTTTTTTACTTGGAGAATGTGTTCTAGTCAGAACCGTAATGAGAGTTCTACTGCCACTGGGGTGTCATGAAGGGATTTATTAGGTGAATCACCGATTGATTCATCCAGCTCTTTAGGATGTAAGTCATGAAGTGCCCTTTAACATTTAGTCCCTAATAAGGAAATACGGAAGGGCAGCTCAAACCCTTCATATTCTACCTCATTTTAAAAAAAAAGATACTATTTATATAGTATGTATATTTTTATCAATGACATCACTCATAGGACCAGAATGTCACAGGACACAGATTGTGTCTTTCTGCTAGATGGGAGATCCTGTTGCCTATTTTATAAACTGAGAATGTAAAGAATTTAAAAAAAATAATAATAATAAATTTGAAAAATATGGAAATGTTTGTAATTTGATTTTGCTGTGTGTTTCAGGTTCAAAATATTGAGAGGGATCTAAGTTTTGCCAAGGAAGTGCCTTCAATTTGCAGCAGTCACATTAAGAACATAGTATTGTAATTGTTTATAGTATTTTTAATTTTGTTGTTGATACTGTATGTATATGAAAATGCTGACAGACTTTATTGGTTTTATGAAATAGATTAGCATTTTATTTTCATGTATCATGTATTTTTAAGAAAACCTTAATTTAATATTGAATACACCTATTTATTGAAATGTATATAATTATTCACAATAATTCTGAAATATTCAATTATTTTTTTTAAAGTTCTCATCTGATGAAGTGTGTGTGAACTCATCTCACTAAATATTATTTGCTTTGTCAATATTACATTCTGAGACGGTCCTACCATGGTCATTTAGATATGTCTTTCACTGTCATTGTCTACATTGCATTTAATTTGGCACTTGAATGATTTCACACAATGAAAACATATTGAATGATGACGATGGTAATAATGCACTGCAGTACTGAACAATAAAAAATATTCAAGCACAGCATATTCGCAATTATTATAGAAGAGCATGTTGAGGGAAACATTTCTGAGGTTTCTGCTGTTAGGACACTCATTAGGGAAGCTGCAAGCAGTACTGTATCCCAAATGACATCCTATTCCCTATAGTCTACTACTTTTGACCAGAATCCCATGGGCCCTGGTCAAAAGTAGTGCACGACAAAGGAAATGTCTACCAATAGGATGATACACAATAATCCAAACATCAGCATGTGACACACAACTATATTTCACTCAAGAGTATGCTGTTGGGAAGACCATGAGGATTAAGAAAAGCAAATGTTCAGAGGGTTATTTCAATTCTGTCTGCACCTCATAACCCCTACAATTTCGAAAACAACACAAGTTTTAGGAAAAGAATGCATGCAAAATCCTTTCCTCAATGTCTTAGCAAAGGCTATATTGAATTTCCCAATCTGTAGCTGACTTGGTTTCAAAATCTCTGGCAAACTTAGTTTGTCCCTTGAGAACCCAAACGCATTCCAATCTTGGACTATTGGACAACAGAAAGTGAAGCAATTCAAACTCGACAAAACCAAATGGACAGGAAAAGAGTCTCCTTTTTGATCCTGTTCTGTTTAAAATTTTAGGGCTTCACAGAATTGTTTACTTGGTCTTTGGGCCAGGATGCATCTGACCTTTATTTGAGTGTGCCTTTCACATTGGCCTGCATGCACCTGGTATTAAACCTCCAGTGATATGTCTGGTAGTTACAATAACTTGACAAGTGAGATTCGGTGAACAAAAAAAAAACGTTATATTATTATGGCTCAGCAATCCGTAAGTTCAGTTATCGTAGAAAGATGCAACACCGCTCCCTTTTGGTGCATTGTGGACAATGACTTGATCGCTGGTATAACATGCTCTTGCAGTTTCCTGCTTAGACATTACAAGAACATTAGAAAGAACATTAGTGTTTATTTTCTGGAGTTATTCAGGATGTGGCCTCTGTAAAGGTCCTAAATGTTGGTATTGTCATTTAAGACTCTTGCACAAGAATGACAAACAACAACAAATAAAAGGAATAGCTAGAGACTTTAGCAATTGAAGAAAAAACAAGCTGAGACTTGTTGTCATTAGAATTTTGAATATAAATACATTTAGAAATGAAAGGGACATTACACCCCAAAACCACATTTGTCTGGTATTGCTGAGAAATTAAAACATATTTATAGCATCTATAACAGAAACGTCCTTACAAAATAAACAGTATGATTACCTATTGCTATCGTCTCCTATCGTCTCGTTCAGACACGCCTGGTGAATAGTTGAGCGTCCATTGTTTTTATTTTGGAGAGTGATAAAAACAAACAAATTGAACCACTCACACATAAGGAGGACTGGAATAACTTCATCTTAACCCAATGAGTCCCACTGTAACACTGGCGCCTTTTGGACTTTTAAACATTGTGTGTTTGTGCTACAGACCAACCATTAGTCTGTGTGATTAACGCGGGATGAGCTAGGGCGGTGTTTGTGAGATGATCCCGAAGGGGCCCAGGCCGGGTCTTTTATACAAAAACATCTGTAGAGTCCGAATGCCACCTTTCCAACAAGTCAGTTCAGTTTGTCAAACTTCTGCCTTGCTAGACCTACCCCGGGCAACTGTAAGTGTTGTTATTGTGAAGTGGAAACGTCTAAGAGCAACAACGGCTCAGCCGCCAAGTGGTAGGCCACACAAGCTCACAGAACAGGACCGCCGAGTGCTGAAGTGCGTAGCATGTAAAAATTGTCTGTCCTCGTTTGCAATACTCCAAACTGCCTCTGGAAGCAACGTCAGCACAATAACAGTTTGTCGGGAGCTTCATGAAATGGGTTTCCATGGCTGAGCAGCCGCACACAAGCCTAAGATCACCATGGGCAATGCCAAGCGTCGGCTGGAGTGGTGTAAAGCTTGCCGCCATTGGACTCTGGAGCAGTGGAAACGCATTCTCTGATGTGATGAATCACTCTTCACCATCTGGCAGTCCGACGGACGATTCCGGGTTTGGCGGATGCCAGGAGAACGACACCTGCCCCAATGTATAGTGCCAACTGTAAAGTTTGGTGGAGGAGGAATAATGGTCTCGGGCTGTTTTTCATGGTTCGGGCTAGGCCCCTTAGTTCCAATGAAGGGAATACTTAACGCTACAGCATACAATTACATTCTAGATGATTCTGTGCTTCCAACTTTGTGGCAAAAGTTTTAGGAAGGCCTTTTCCTGTTTCAGCATGACAATGTCCCCATGCACAAAGCGAGGTCCGTGCAGAAATTGTTTGTCGAGATCGGTGTGGAAGAACTTGACTGGCCTGCACAGAGCCCTGACCTCAACCCCATCGAACACCTTTGGAATAAATTGGATCGCTGACTGCGAGCTAGGCCTAATCGCCCAACATCAGTGCCCGAACTCACTACTGCTCTTGTGGCTGAATGGAAGCAAGTCCCCGCAGCAATGTTCCAACATCTAGTGGAAAGCCTTCCCAGAAGAGTGGAGGCTGATATAGCAGAAAAGGGGGGACCAACTCCATATTAATGCCCATGATTTTGGAATGAGATGTTCGACTAGCAGGTGTCCACATACTTTTGGTCATGTAGTGTATTAAAAGCTATCTATGAACAGCTGAGAACGAACACGCACATGTAACATGTTCGGCTCTATGACGCTCACAAGCTACACAAGTCATTAGAAGGTAAGGGGTTCTTCTACATAGAAGATCATAGGAAATCCAAAGACATACTGTCTATTGTACTGTAATAAGCTCACATATTTGCTGTCACAAACTGCAAATTCCACACAGTTGGATTTTCATTTCTCAGTGAGGAAATAATTTCTCTACTTACAGCATTCATATAACTTCATTTGTTTCCGTTTTTTGCTCTGGCCGTCCTCATTTTGTTATTGACATTTGTCAATAAAACTCACAAATGCAACTGTTTATGTCAAATTGTTTTGTGTTCTACTTGTAGCCCTGATTGTCCTGAAATGAAAATGGTAAAATACTTCATTGTGAGGCTAAATATAAGGAGTAGACATGCAGATAAATTGAAGTCAGATAAATGAAAAGCCATTTTTTGCTGGAATCTCAGGACTGATAGGATTAAACAAACATTTACTTGGCCAAAGATTACAACACTACAGTTCTCACGCCAGCATGTCTCTATAGACTGTTTATAATGATTTGGAACATCAGCTGGAGAAATCCCATCTTAACCAAGACTAATCACGAGGCTCTCTTATGAGCAATCTCCCCTTTTTCACTATTAGATAAAGAGATATCAAACCTCTCCATCAATGACAGACGTGAAAAGAAGCTGTTCTACCACTTCATCGTAGTTTCACAACAATGAATGTGTTATACATCACCTTGCGATATAGCTCACGTTTCCTGACTGCGTTACACTGCACTCTGAAAGCTGGCCTCCACTTCTACAGCTTTGAAAGTGGAGAACAATGCAACCACTGCAACTTAGATCTGAATGTAGCAATGCTTTTAGGACTACATTTCATACAGACACATTTCCTGTTCTCTAGAAGCGTGGATCGTACAATATTTACAAGTCCATTTAAAATGGATGTCATTTTCATTGGTCCTGAGGGCTCATAAGCCTCCGTCATACCACTGCCTTTTCACAAATCACACCCCCATCACAAAACACACCATCAATACACACTCGTTGGAAAGAAGGAGACAAAAACCAAACTACGGAAATGATGCTTCCACACGATTTATCATCAGAGCTCTTTATATATATTTTTTTTAATCATAAATGGCACAATCGATCATAATGATTTTTATATGGCTCATCATCACTGTATCATGATTACCCGGGACAATTAACACAGGAGTGGTCCGGTGTTTTTTCCAACACTATAAAAGGATTAGGGTGCTATAAATAAGGGGTCCACCCTCATGGGGGTAAGGTGGGGGATCCCTTTCTCAGTGGGTGGGTGGGCAGAGACACTGGATCCTTATATGAGGAGGATATCACATCTGGAGACAAACAGTGCAGATTAAGGAAAGAGACAGAAGATGCACTGGGGATGGAGTGTGGGAGGGCCCTAACACAATTACACACAACCCTACCGAATGCCCCAGCGCCTCTTCTAAGAGGCACTGAGATAAATAGAGCCAAAGCCAGGTCATTTCCCATACATCTGAAGAGCCAGAAGCAGCAGTCAGCTGAGAGACAGTGGCAGCATCCCAAATGATGCCCTATTCCCTACTTGGAGCACTACTTTTGACCAGAGCCCTTATGGGCCGTGGTCAAAAGTAATGCACTATATAAGGAATAGGGTGCCATTTGGGACACAGGCACAGAGGAGAACAACAAGGCCCAATAGGTTTATGATGCTGCCTCAAAGTCTTTCTGATTCTATTTGTGATGGCTTTCCATTCAATTGGTCTGTATGGTACCCCAGTAATGGTATGGTCAGTAATGATATAGAATAGTAACAACTTTATTAGTCACTGCGAAGACAGAGATAATTTATTTATTCTCAGCAAGGACTGATAAAGTCCTCTTCTTCTGGGTTGCCATTTCCAAGCCTGGTCTCATAGAATAGATTTAGTAAATGTAAATCCGGGACACTCAAATGAGTATGATATGGTACGGTTGGTATGGTTACATAAGACAGAAGGTTACTTAAGGCAAAAATTAAAGTAGGGTGGTTGGTCAGGGTGGATGGGTCGTCGTATAACACAAACGTCTAGCAACCCAAAGGTTGCGTGTTTTCGAATCTCATTAGGTGTCACAACTGTCGGAAGGATTAGACCAAAGCGCAGCGTGATGAGTGCTCATCTTCTTTTATTAGAGTAACGTGAACACTTAAACAAAAAAATAACAAAACGACACACGACAGTTCCGTAAGGTAACATTGACTATACGAAAAACAACCACCCACAACCCACAGGAAAAAACAGGCTGCCTAAGTATGGCTTCCAATCAGAGACAACGAAAGACACCTGCCTCTGATTGGAAACCATACTCGGCCACACATAGAAAATGAACATAGAAAATGAAAACTAGAACAAATCCCCATGAAACACACCAAAAACAACACCCCCTGCCACGCTCTGACCATACTACAATGACAAATGACCCCTTTTACTGGTCAGGACGTGACAGTACCCCCAGGACGTGACAGTACCCCCCCGAAGGTGCAGACCCCGACTGCACCTCAAAACAAAAAACCCCACAACAACAACCCCAAACCTAAAGGGAGGGAAGGGAGGGTGGCCACCGTCAACGACGGTTCCTGTGCTACACCCCCCCTTCGTCAATCCTCCCACTACGGAGGTGGCTCTGGCTCCGGGCGTAGCTCCTGTTCTGCGCTGGCGACCCCCGCTGGAGGCTCTGGGCTGTAGACCGTTGCTGAAGACTCTGGGCTGCAGACCACCGCTGAAGGCTCTTGGCTGCAGACCACCGTTGGAGGCTCCGGGTTGCAGAGTGTCGCTGGAGGCTCCGGGTTGAGGAGCGTCGTTGGAGGCTCCGGGTTGCAGAGCGTCGCTGGAGGCTCCGGGTTGAGGAGTGTCACTGGAGGCTCCGGGCTGAGGAGTGTCACTGGAGGCCTCCTGCGTGGAGCTGGGACCGGTCTCCCCGGACTGGGGAGACTTACAGGAGACTGGGTGCGCAGAGCAGGCACGAGGCACACTGGGCCGTAGAGGCGCACCGGAGGTCTGGAGCTCAGGGCTGGCACACTCCATCCTGGCTGGATGGTCACTGTAGCCCGGCACGGGCGGAGCGCTGGCACAGGGCAAACTGGGCTGTGCTGGGGAATGAGGGCTGCCGTGCGTAGAGCAGGCGCAGGATAAACTGGACCGAGGAGACGCACTGGCGGCCAGATGCGCTGAGCAGGCACACTCCTTCCTGGCTGAGTGCCAACTGTAGCACGGCAACGCTGCGGAGCCCGTACTGACCGCACCGGACTGTGCATGCGGATGGGCGAGATAGTGCGCATCACCCCGTAATGCATCGCTCGCCCCTCTGCATGTCTGCTCAGTCGTGCCCTCTCCGCCAGTACCTCCTTCCGGAATCTCGCGTCAAGCTCCGTGCTTGACTCCATGACTGGCATCGGTTTGCTCCACGGCTCTCTCCTGTACGCCCGGGAAGTTAGGTCAGGGCTCCCCCCTGACCTAGCCAAACTACCCGTATGCCCCCCTCCAAAATAAATTTGGGGCTGCCTCTCAGCCTCCTCCTGACGTTCCAGCCGTTCCTCCCAGTAACGCCGTTCCGCCTTCACTGCATCTATCTCCTCCAGCGGGCGGCGATACTCTCCAGGTTGCCTCCAGGGTCCTTTCCCGTCCAGGATTTCCTCCCAGGTCCAGGACTCCAGATACCTCTCCTGTTGCTCCCTTCCACGCTGCTTGATCCTTCGTTGGTGGGTGGTTCTGTCACAACTGTCGGAAGGATTAGACCAAAGCGCAGCGTGATGAGTGCTCATCTTCTTTTATTAGAGTAACGTGAACACTTAAACAAAAAAATAACAAAACGACACACGACAGTTCCGTAAGGTAACATTGACTATACGAAAAACAACCACCCACAACCCACAGGAAAAAACAGGCTGCCTAAGTATGGCTTCCAATCAGAGACAACGAAAGACACCTGCCTCTGATTGGAAACCATACTCGGCCACACATAGAAAATGAACATAGAAAATGAAAACTAGAACAAATCCCCATGAAACAAACCAACCCCAAAACACACCAAAAACAACACCCCCTGCCACGCCCTGACCATACAATGACAAATGACCCCTTTTACTGGTCAGGACATGACATTAGGGACAACGTTAGCATTTTAGCTAATTAGCAACTTACTTACAACTTTTAGCTACTTTATATCTACTTAGCATATTAGCTAACCCTTCACCTAAGCCTTTAACCTAACTCCTAACCCTAAACTTAAACCTAACCTTAACCCCCAACCCCTAGCTTAGCTAACATCAGCAACCTAGCTAACGTTAGCATTAGCCCACTAGCTAATGTTAGCCAAATTGGAAATTCATAACATATTGTATGAATTGCAAATTCGTAACATTTCATACGAATTGTAATTTGTAAAATAGCATACGAAATTGATGATGGACATCCAGAAATTAATATCATACTAATTGGGGTGTCACGGAGGTTGCATTTTCTGTATCAACCCTATGGTAATGGTGATACAGAATGGAGAAACTGACACACCATATATTCTGTAAGAGATTTTGAATAACTCAAAACATGGCTCCATGTGACGTGCATTAGAAACCAGCCAAAATATTTTTTTTGCATCAAAAGTAAACACTTTAATCCAATTAAATAATCCTTGTGTAAGCAAACTACCTTTATTTATAGCTAATGCTATAATTATGTAGATGGCTGCATGACATTCTCTTTATGAGGTGCCCACACACGTTTCTGTAATAGAGGGCCCTCGATTCATTTTGTGTGGTCTTATGATTAATTCATGGCTCTCATATCTCATTTTGTGAATGCACACATCCCTACATGATGATGACTAATACGTCAAGCATTACCAGTAGAACCTACATCAAATTCCTTAAGAAAGAGATGTAAACCTTGGTTCCTCACAGTATGTCTTTGTTTTTTTCGAAAGGAGAGTGGAATACCACTCTACCTTTAGTATTGTTATGCTTTTTAGGGATTGAACCCTGGTGCATATACAGTGCCTTCAGAAAGTATTCACAAACCTAGACTTTTTCTACATTTTGTTGTTACAGCTTGAATTTAAAATGGATTACATTGAGATTGTGTGTCACTGGCCTACACACAATACCCCTTAATGTCAAAGTGGAATTATGAGATTGTTTTTTTAACAAATTAATTAAAAATGAAAAGCTGAAATGCCTTGAGTCAATAAGTATTCAACCCCTTTGTTATGGCAAGCTTGAATAAGTTTGGGAGTAAAAAATGTCCTAAACAAGTCAAATAATAATTTGCATGGACTCACTCTGTGTGCAATAATAGTTTAACATGGTTTTTTAATGACTACCTCATCTCTGTACCCCACACATACCGTGACAAAGTATTTCAGATTTTCTTCTTCTCTATTTTTTGATATTTTTTATACTGAATGTTATCAGATTTTCAACCAAAACCTAATATTAGATAAAGGGAACCTGAGTTCAAAAATAACATAAAAATATATAAACTTATTTTATTTAACAAAGTTAGCCAAATGCTTCCTGTAGTTGATCAGTCTCTCACATCACTGTGGAAGAATTTTGGCTGACTCTTTCATGCAGAACTGCTTTAACTCAGCAACATTTGTGGGTTTTCAAGAATGAACTGCTCGTTTCAAGTCCTGCCACAACATGTCAATTGGGATTAGGCTATGGCAAAACTTGAAATTGTTTGTTTTTTTATCATTTTCATTTAGACTTGATTGTGTGTTTTGGATTACTGTCTCGTTGCATGACCCGGCTGCGTTTCAGCTTCAGCTCACAGACGGATGGCCTGACATTCTCCTGTAGAATTGTCTGATACAGAGCAGAATTCATGGTTCTTTCTATTAAGGCAAGTCGTCCAGGTCCAGAGGCAGCAAAAGCATCCCCAAACCCTCACACTAGCACCACCATGCTTGACCATTGGTATGAGGTTCTTACTGTGGAATGCAGCGTTTGGTTTTTGCCAGACATAATGTGACCCATCTTGTCCAAAACGTAGACTCAAGTTTGCAAAAAGCACCTGGAAGATCATCAAGACTCTTGAAAGAATGTTCTATGGACAGATAAGTCAAAAGCATAACTTTTTGGATGACATGGGTCCCATGATGGCTGGTGAAAACCAAACAATACATTCCACAGTTTGAACCTTATACCAACGATCAAGCATGGTGGTGGTAGTGTGATGGTTTGGGGATGCTTTGCTTGGCATTGACATGGTGATCTTAGGCTTGCGTGCGTCTGCTCGACCATTGGAACCCATTTCATGAAACTCCCGACGAACAGTTCTTGTGCTGACGTTGCTTCCAGAGGCAGTTTGGAACGAGGTAGTGAGTGTTGCAACCGAGGACAGGTGATTTTTAAGCCCTATGCACTTCAGCACTCTGCAGTCCTGTTCTGTGATCTTGTGTGGCCTACCACTTTGTGGTTGAGTTGTTGTGACTCTTAGTCGTATCCATTTAAGTGATAATGCCTGAGAAGCCGGAGTTTGGAGGATTTATCGGCAAACCGTGCCAATATATCGTCCAAACACCGGCTTCGAGGGCATTATCACTTTTAAACAACGGGTTACCAATATATTCAAATAATAATTGACATATTTTCATAAAAAAATATATTTTGATGAATTTATTCATACTATATCATCCTTACATAAGATATAGCCCCGACACAAATCTAGGGTTGCTACCCAAGCCGGCTGGTCATTTGTTCTATCGGTTCGGTTGCCAGAGACGCAACCCAGTTGTTCAGTCTTTTTGTTCTGTATCTATGGACACGACCCAGTCGTTCGTTCTAAATGTTCCATCGCCATACTGTCTGGCAACATTCTTAACCCTTGCTTGCTATCTAGCCAACTACGGCTAACTTAAAGTCACATCAAAAACTGCAGCAAGAATAAAAGCAAAGTAGCTGCATTTGCATAAGCTGTTTTCTAGTGACATTTATTTGGATACATCCATAACAATGAGCTAATGAGGCGCGATTTCGCCTGTCATAGAAAATGTGCTCATTTCTCAGGACACTGTTGTTCAGAGGAGCTAGCCAACAACACAATCACTTCAAGCTGAAGCTGGAAAGACTGCAAACTAGCTGCACTTCGTTTCATTTCAACTTTTTTCAATTAACATTTCTTTGTATATATCCACAAAAATGATGCCAGCTGATTCATGATTTTGACTGGCTGAGAAACATCTGTCTGTCTCATCCCGACTCCCGACACGTTCTTTACTATGGAACAGCTGTAGATCGAATTTGAATATTGAAACAATGTTGCAAATGTAGGAGAGACAGATAGCAAGGTTTATACAAATCTCCGCTGTTGAAAACAAAATGTTAGTCTAAAAGAATTGTGAGAATGTCTAGATGCTTTTTATAGTGGAGATCAAGTGTATAAGTTGCCTGGCTGGGCTGATGAGACAGTGGATTGCGCAGTCAGATGGAAAAGAGTAAATAGGCATTTTAGCCGGTGGTAACTTGTGGAATAGACACCCGCTGCAATGCGGTTTTAACTAATCAGCATTCAGGATTAGAAACACCTGTTGTATAATTCACAATAACAGCACTTACAGCTGACCGGGGCAGCTCTAGCAGTGCAGAAATTTGATGAACTGACTTGCTGTAAAGGTGGCATCCTATGTCGATGCCACGACGAAAGTCACTGAGGTCTTCAGTAAGGCCATTCTACTACCAATCCACTAATTTGACGGGGTGTCCTCATACCTTTGTATATATAGTGTATTTTCAAGCATAGTGGTGGCTGCATCATATTATGGGTATGCTTGTCATCTGCAAGGACTAGGGATTTTTTTTAGGATAAAAATAAATGTAATAGAGCTAAGCAAAGGCAAAATCCTAGAGAAAAACTTGGTTCAGTCTGTGGGAGACAAATTCACCTTTCAGCAGGGCAATAACCTAAAACACAAGGACGAATCTACACTAGAGTTGCTTACCAAGACGACATTGAATGGTCCTGAGTGGCCTAGTTACAGTTTGACTTAAATCGGCTTGAGAATCTATGGCAGGACTTGAAAATAGCTGTCTAGCAATGATCAACAACCAACTTGACAAAGCTTGAAGAATTTAAATATTGTACAATCCAGGTGTGCACAGCTTTTAGACACTTACCCAGAAAGACTCATAGCTGTAATTGCTGCCAAAGGTGATTCTAACATGTATTGACTCAGGGGTTTGAATACTTACACTTCCGGTCAAAAGTTTTAGAACACCTACTCATTGCTACATTGTAGAATAATAGTGAAGACATCACAACTATGAAATAACACATATGGAATCATGTAGTAACAAAAAAAGTGTTAAAAAAAAATCAAAATATATTTTATATTAGAGATTCTTCAAACCCTTGAATTAGTAGTGTAGGTAAATCAGATACTTCTGTATTTCATTTTCAATAAATGTGCAAACATTTCCAAAAACATTTTTCACTTTGTCATTATGGGATATTGTGTGAAGATTGGTAAGAAAAAAATCGATTTAATCCGAATTTGGGCTGAAACACAACAAAATGTGGACTATGTCAAGGGGTATGAATAGTTTCTGAAGGCACTGTATATGTGCTGGCCAGCAGTTTTAACCACTCGACCACGGCTCTGCACACAGTAGGTCTTTCTATATACCAGCTGCAAGTGAACAGAGAAGTAAAATGACTACATTTTAGAGAGCTAAAATCAGATACTTAATACCTTGACTGACATAGTCAAGAAATTCCTTCCTGTTCCACCCACTTCCATTGCCAAGAGTGTTTTGGCCCGGTATTGACCCTTCCACTCAAAATGGCTACTCTGATAACACAACGGTCTGTTGGGTTCTTAAAGGACAGGAGCCCAGGGATGCAGCATAATACAGTTGAAGTCGGAAGTTTACATACACTTAGGTTGGAGTCATTAAAACCTGTTTTTCAACCTCTCCACAAATTTCTTGTTAACAAACTATAGTTTTGGCAAGTCGGTTAGGACATCTACTTTGTGCATGACACAAGTCATTTTTCCAACAATTGTTTACAGACAGATTATTTCACTTATTATTCACTGTATCACAATTCCAGTGGGTCAGAAGTTTACATACACTAAGTTGACTGTGCCTTTAAACAGCTTGGAAAATTCCAGAAAATGATTTCATGGCTTTAGAACCTTCTGATAGGCTAATTGACATCATTTGAGTCAATTGGAGGTGTACCTGTGGATGTATTTCAAGGCCTACCTTCAAACTCATTGCCTCTTTGCTTGACATCATGGGAAAATCAAAAGAAATCAGCCAAGACCTAAACAAGTCTGGTTCATTCTTGGGAGCAATTTCCAAATGCCTGAAGGTACCACGTTCATCTGTACAAACAACAGTACGCAAGTAGAAACACCATGGGACCACGCAGCCGTTATACCGCACAGGAAGGAGACGCGTTCTGTCTCCTAGAGATTAACGTACTTTGTGCGAAAAGTGCAAATGAATCCCAGAACAACAGCAAAGGACCTTGTGAAGATGCTGGAGGAAACAGGTATAAAAGTATCTGTATCCACAGTAAAACGAGTCCTATCTCGACATAACCTGAAAGGCCGCTCAGCAAGGAAGAAGCCACTGCGCCAAAACCAACATAAAAAAGCCAGACTACGGTTTGCAACTGCACATGGGGACAAAGATCGTACTTTTTGGAGAAATGTCCTCTGGTCTGATGAAACAAAAATAGAACTGTTTGGCCATAATGACCATCGTTATGTTTGGAGGAAAAAGGGGGATGCTTGCAAGCCGAAGAACACCATCCCAACCGTGAAGCACAGGGGTGGCAGCGTCATGTTGTGGGGGTGCTTTGCTGCAGGAGGGACTGGTGCACTTCATAAAAGATGGCATCATGAGGGAGGAAAATTTGGTGGATATATTGAAGTAACATCTCAAGACATCAGTCAGGAAGTTAAAGCTTGGTCGCAAATGGGTCTTCCAAATGGACAATGACCCCAAGCATACTTCCAAAGTTGTGGCAAAATGGCTTAAGGACAACAAAGTCAAGGTATTGGAGTGGCCATCACAAAGCCCTGACCTCAATCCTATAGAAAATTTGTGGGCAGAACTGAAAAAGCTTGTGCGAGCAAGTAGGCCTACAAACCTGACTCAGTTACTCCAGCTCTGTCAGGAGGAATGGGCCAAAATTCACCCAACTTATAGTGGAAAGCTTGTGGAAGGCTACCCGAAACATTTGACCCAAGTTAAACAATTTAAAGGCAAAGCTACCAAATACTAATTGAGTGTATGTAAACTTCTGACCCACTGGGAATGTGATGAAAGCTGAAATAAATCATTCTCTCTACTATTATTCTGACATTTCACATTCTTAAAATAAAGTGGTGATCCTAACTGACCTAAAACAGGGAATTGTTACTGGGATTAAATGTCAGGAATTGTGAAAAACTGAGTTTAAATGTATTCGGCTAAGGTGTATGTAAACTTCCGACTTCAACTGACTGTAGATATAAGTGGGTCTCACAGTAAATGAAGACGACATCGCTCTCTATCTCAGTGCCAGTTGCAGTGTCTTTGATCCTTGATGCTTGAGGTGTTGGCATAGGGATCCTTCTTGCCACCCCCTCCCTGCCTGCATTACATCCCAGAACTGTGAACCCTAAAAAACAAATAAAGAGCAATGGATGATGTGATGCAATAAAAAAGTATGTTATTTAAAGAAGAGAAATAGATACATTTGAAGATAAATCACTTAATACATTGACATGTTACTGTGAGAAAAAATATTTGAAGGGATTCAAAATGTCAAAGAAATGCCAAAAATACAGTCATCACTCTCACATTTGCAATTCAATGACACATATTTTATCAGTGTGTGATATGGCTATGACCTTAAGTTGAGGAGACATCTACTCCAGCCAAAAGAATGAAATAAACGATTTGGCCCCGGCTAGAAGCCCATGCTCATATAGTATGTGACGTTATCATGAGTGGGTGGAGATGTTTCTGCAATCACTCAAGCTTCAAATACATAGAATAAGATGGCCACTAATAAACTGGCCGGGCTCCACATGTCACGCCCTGACCTTAGAGACGTTTATTTTCCTCTAGTTTGGTTAGGTCAGGGTGTGATGTGGGGTGGGCAATCTAGTTTTTCTATTTCTTTGTTTTGGCTGAGTGTGGTTTCCAATCAGAGGCAGCTCTCCATCGTTGTCTCTGATTGGGAACCATACTTAGGCAGCCCTTTTTCCCTCCTTGAGTTGTGGGATCTTGTTTTTGTGTAGCTGCCTTTGGACAGCCCCAGAACATCACGTTTTCGCCCAGTTTGTGGTTTTGGTGAGTTTCATTTTCATTAAAATGATGTGGAATTCCATGCACGCTGCGCCTTGGTTTATTTATGATCGGGAGTTCAAAGATAGCGATCGTGACACCACCTTTGTGTATAGTTCTTGCGAAATGGAGAAAGTAGTGCCACTATTTACTCAAATTCTGTACATAAACTACATAGATACATTATAGGTGTTACACAATCCACTGACTTCTGACTTATTTCAAGTTTAAAAAAACACTATTGTTGTAAATATTCTGGAAAAATAAACATTTCATATAGCTTCTCTTCTGTCACTGGAATGAGTAGAGTTGACTGCATTCAGGATGCATTTACAACTCAACAGTGGCAGCGTGAGGACAATCAAGGCATTGCATGTGTCCCATGTGCAGTAGTCCACAGAAGACAAAAGGCAAGGTACAGGTGATCCACAACTTTTACCTTAATAAAACAGATTACTCTGACCAGTCATATAAAATACTTAGTCAAAAATACACACCACATATCATAATACATTATGGATATTGTAATACATTAAGACTAATGGTCTTGAAAGCTGCATGTCATAGGCTATGACAAATCCAAGGCACTCCTATTTATCTTGGGCATGTCCATGTAAGATATAATGAGGTAATGACTCGTTTTAAGGCGTATGCATCAACACTTCCTGCACCACTTACTGTAACATGTTCAAAACCAATGAGGAAAAGTATGTGGATATATTGAAGCAACATCTCAAGACATCAGTGACATGGACAAAATGGCCTCCATGATCGTGTCAAAACGTGTGGTTGTTGATAAAAGACAATACTATTAATACAATACAAATAATATACTTTATACAATACAAATATACTTGTAAGTACATCTATTTAATAACAAAGCAGTATATTTTGTCTCCAGCCATGGGGAAGGCCTAATCTCATCTACTGTCATCACCTTCTAGCCACTAGCCAATCAAAGTATGGGCTTGGTGTCATTCCAATCGACAATGGCATCTTTCTATATAGGAAAACAAAACACAAACAGTCAAAGACTTTAGTAAATGTTTACATTTTCATTATTATATTTCACTTAGTCCTGCATGTTGCAGCTCAAAGCCTAAGATTTTCACTGTACCCTTCAATTACACCTGCAACCCTGTACATGTGACTATTAAACACTCAATCGGAATCAGGAATACTGTTACATAAAAATGTTGTACAACAAATGTTGTTCAAAGTATCACTTGAAATATCAATAGGCAGCATTATAAATCCTTCAATAATAACACATTTGTGTTTGACAGGCGCCTTTCAATACACTCAAGGACACGTTAAAAGTACATAATAATCTAAGTGGAAGTCAAATTAAATCCTAGTGCAATTAAAATAAACCAAACGGACCAAATGAAAACAAGACAGATTACATAGGGATACTGGTGAAGGCACACAAGTGGGAGTAGAACAGAGTCAATTAAGGCCTTTTTTAACAAGAAAAATGAGTTCACTCACTTTGTCCGTATACAGTGTTCAAGAGGAGGAATGAGATCAGTGTTGATATCTTGGCAGCCGGCAGATATTCCTGTGCTGCCTACAGCTGGAAATAAACACAAGAATAAAAACTCTTCATTAACTTGATATGCTTTATGATTAGCACTGTAAGTCATTAAATATGTGATATGTGAAGAATGAATGGGGCTGATCATTTCACATCAATAACCAAATAAATCAAATCAAGAAGCAAATAGCTACATACAAAAGGGATGCATCTGTGTCTAGTTCTCTAGCAGATCAAACCAACCCATCATCAGTGTTCTATACATACAGTGAGGCAGATTTCTTCCTGCTGATTGGCTAGGCCATCGTAGTAGTATAGGTCAAAATCCCCGAGCCCACACTGGTCACTCAACTAGAGGTCGACCGATTATGATTTTTCAGCGCCGATACCGATTATTGGAGGTCCAAAAAAGGCGGTACCGATTAATCTGCCGATTATTGCTATAATTTTTTTTTTTTTTATATATATATATATATATATATATATATATATATATATATATATATATATATATATATATATATATATATATATATACACACACATACACACACACATACACACAGCTCTGAAGTGACAACGATACTGAAGAGTCTGCTTAGGAGACAAATACTCTCAACTGTTTGAATAATAAAAATAGAGTTTAAGTTACCTGTGATGAATGCTGAAAACAAAAACTGTAATTTCCATATGCAGGAAATCCTATTTTAATAATGGGCATGGTAAGAATTGACTACCAAAGTGCGAGTCATAATTCCCATGACACCTTCTAGCAAAATCTGAAAAGCGGTTCCTTCATTTATTCCATAGGATATTTTTAGATTAATTTAAAATAAGGTCTGTGTTTGGTTTAGGCTTACACCACCTTGCCAATTTTATAACTGTGTAGATATCCATAGGATATAACTCTGATCAATATAAGCGAAGATCATTTTTTTTGTAGAGTGGATTTATGAAAATATGTTGACAAATGTTACCTAGTTACCTAGAGATTTAAACGGGTATCAAAACGCCAAGGCGGTTTAAGCACAAAACACAGACCTTGTTTGAAGTAGATCAAGACATTCTCTATGGAAGACATGAACGGTAAAATAACGAAGGAACCCCTTTCAAGTTCAGCCGCAAGTTATTACAGGAATTATGACGCGTCGACTATTTCGCTCTAAACCATGCCTACCACCGCTCAGTCAGACTGCTCTATCAAATATCAAATCATAGACTTAACTATAATATAATAAACCTTAGGTCATTAATATGGTCAAATCCGGAAACTATCATCTCGAAAACATTATTATTTCAGTGACATACGGAACCGTTCCGTATTTTATCTAACGGGTGGCATCCATAAGTCTAAATATTCCTGTTACATCGCACAACCTACAATGTTATTTCATAGTTTCGTAAAATTCTGGCAAATTAGTTCGCAACGAGCCAGATTCTGTATACCCTGATTCTGCGTGCAACGAACGCAAGAGAACTGACACAATTTCCCCTGGTTAATATTGCCTGCTAACCTGGATTTCTTTTAGCTAAATATGCAGGTTTAAAAATATATACTTCTGTGTATTGATTTTAAGAAAGGCATTGATGTTTATGGTTAGGTACAATCGTGCAACGATTGTGCTTTTTTTCGCAAATGCGCTTTTGTTAAATCATCCCCGTTTGGCGTAGTCTGCTGTCTTTGTTAGGAAGAAATAGTCTTCACAGTTCGCAACAAGCCAGGCGGCCCAAACTGCTGCATATACCCTGACTCTGTTTGCAAGAGAAGTGACACATTTTCCCTAGTTAAAAGAAATTCATGTTAGCAGGCAATATTAACTAAATATGCTGGTTTAAAAATATATACTTGTGTATTGATTTTAAGAAAGACATTGATGTTTATGGTTAGGTACACGTCGGAGTAAAGACAGTCCTTTTTCGCGAATGCGCACCACATCGATTATATGCAAAGCAGGATAGGCTAGATAAACTAGTAATATCATTAACCATGTGTAGTTAACTAGTGTTTATGATTGATTGATTGTTTTTTTATAAGATAAGTTTAATGCTAGCTAGCAACTTACCTTGGCAACGTAAAGCAGGTGGTTAGAGCGTTGGGCTAGTTAACGTAAGGTTGCATCTCCAAGCTGACAAGGTAAAAATCTGTCATTCTGCCCCTGAACAAGGCAGTTAACCCACCGTTCCAAGGCCATCATTGAAAATAAGAATGTGTTCTTTAAAACCTCTTGCGCATATCATCCCGTTAGCGGGATCATTTTCCAGCGAAAACTCCTAGCGACATTAGCATAACGAAATTCAATATTTTTTTTTTTCAAATATAGGGCTGTCTCATATCGTTTTATAGATACACCTCTCTTGAATCGACCCTCGTTGTCCGATTTCAAAAAGGTTATACAGGAAAAGCACAATATTAGATTATGTTAGAGGAGTACATGGTAAAAGTCGCATCATATGAATTTTCCGAGCAAGCACACCCATCACATATAACCAAAAAACAGCTAAATGCAGCACTAACCTTTTACAAACTTCATCAGATGACACACCTAGGACATCATGTTACACACAGCATGCAATCTTTTGTTCAATAAAGGTCATATTTCTATATAAAAACAGCATTTTACATCGGCACCTGACGTTGACTAACTATTTTCCCATAAAATGCGTCCCGGGAAACAGTGCTACAATTTTATAAATTACTATTCGAAAACAATTTTTTTTTTTTATATTGTCAATCTAAGATTTATAGATGAATATCTCTTGAAAACACCCGTCATAACAGATTTTAAATTAACTTTACAGGGTAATCACACTTTGAGATCAAAGGGGATGCGATACCCAGAAAATGAGCTCGAAAGCCTAGCTCGGCGCCATCTTTGAACAATTGCAAATCACATCTGATATTGTATAATATCGCCAATAATCCCTCACCTTTAGTTGTCTTCATCAGAAAGCACTTCCCGATATCCCAGGTCCATGACAAATGTATTTTCGGTCGAAAAAGTCCATGCTTTATGTTCCATTAGCTTCCTGTTGTTAGCGCGTCCTAAGGCTGTAATCAAATGTTGATCCGTGCGTGGCACCTGGCTGACGATAAATGACTGTTTACTGTCAGTTAGGTTCGTTCAAACATGTCAAACGTTGTATAAAATAATCGTCAGGGCCTGTTTCAACAAGAGAGCCAATCAGATTCGAGTGAGACGATTTCATTGTGTTTCAAAAGGTTTCCAAAGGTGGGGGCAGACACGGCCGCCGACGTCACAATGCTGATGGCCCTACTACAGTGACCAATTGCCACATCGTCTCTTTCACTGAGTTTCGACCGCAGAAGCCTCAAAACACTTTGTAAAGACTGGGGACATCTAGTGGAAGCACTGGAAAGTGCTCAATTATCATTTTTTCACGTTGTGAATTATAGGTAAGGCTGTGAAGTCGAGTCCACAATTCAGATTCCCACTTCCTGGTTCAATCGGTCTCGGGGTTTTGACTGCCATACGAGTTCTGTTATACTCACAGACACCATTCAAACAGTTTTAGAAAATTTAGGGTGTTTTCTATCCATATAAAATAAGTATATGCATGTCCTAGCTTCTGAGTTTGATTAGTAGGCCGTTGAAAATGGGAACGATTTTTTTTCAAAATGCGCTGTGGCGCCCCCTATCCCAGGGTATGCGCAAGAGGTTGACTTGCCTAGTTAAATAAAGGTTTTAAAAAATATACTGCTCAAAAAAATAAAGGGAACACTTAAACAACACATCCTAGATCTGAATGAAAGAAATAATCTTATTAAATACTTTTTTCTTTACATAGTTGAATGTGCTGACAACAAAATCACACAAAAATAATCAATGGAAATCCAATTTATCAACCCATGGAGGTCTGGATTTGGAGTCACACTCAAAATTAAAGTGGAAAACCACACTACAGGCTGATCCAACTTTGATGTAATGTCCTTAAAACAAGTCAAAATGAGGCTCAGTAGTGTGTGTCGCCTCCATGTGCCCGTATGACCTCCCTACAACGCCTGGGCATGCTCCTGATGAGGTGGCGGATGGTCTCCTGAGGGATCTCCTCCCAGACCTGGACTTAAGCATCCGCCAACTCCTGGACAGTCTGTGGTGCAACGTGGCGTTGGTGGATGGAGCAAGACATGATGTCCCAGATGTGCTCAATTGGATTCAGGTCTGGGGAACGGGCGGGCCAGTCCATAGCATCAATGCCTTCCTCTTGCAGGAACTGCTGACACACTCCAGCCACATGAGGTCTAGCATTTTTTTGCATTAGGAGGAACCCAGGGCCAAACGCACCAGCATATGGTCTCACAAGGGGTCTGAGGATCTCATCTCGGTACCTAATGGCAGTCAGGCTACCTCTGGCGAGCACATGGAGGGCTGTGCGGCCCCCAAAGAAATGCCACCCCACACCATGACTGACCCACCGCCAAACCGGTCATGCTGGAGGATGTTGCAGGCAGCAGAATGTTCTCCACGGCGTCTCCAGACTCTGTCACGTCTGTCACGTGCTCAGTGTGAACCTGCTTTCTCATCTGTGAAGAGCATAGGGCGCCAGTGGCAAATTTGCCAATCTTGGTGTTCTCTGGCAAATGCCAAACGTCCTGCACGGTGTTGGGCTGTAAGCACAACCCCCACCTGTGGACGTCGGGCCCTCATACCACCCTCATGGAGTCTGTTTCTGACCGTTTGAGCAGACACATGCACATTTGTGGCCTGCTGGAGGTCATTTTGCAGGGTTCTGGCAGTGCTTCTCCTGCTCCTCCTTGCACAAAGGCGGAGGTAGCGGTCCTGCTGCTGGGTTGTTGCCCTCCTACGTCCTCCTCCACGTCTCCTGATGTACTGGCCTGTCTCCTGGTAGCGCCTCCATGCTCTGGACACTACGCTGACAGACACAGCAAACCTTCTTGCCACAGCTCGCATTGATGTGCCATCCTCGATGAGCTGCACTACCTGAGCCACTTGTGTGGGTTGTAGACTCCGTCTCATGCTACCACTAGAGTGAAAGCACTGCCAGCATTCAAAAGTGACCAAAACATCAGCCAGGAAGCATAGGAACTGAGAAGTGGTCTGTGGTCCCCACCTGCAGAACCAGTCCTTTATTGGGGGTGTCTTGCTAATTGCCTATAATTTCCACCTGTTGTCTATTCCATTTGCACAACAGCATGTGAAATTTATTGTCAATTAGTGTTGCTTCCTAAGTGGACAGTTTGATTTCACAGAAGTGTGATTGACTTGGAGTTACATTGTGTTGTTTAAGTGTTCCCTTTATTTTTTTGAGCAGTGTATATAAAAAAACATTTAAAAAAAAAAATTATAATAATCTTTTTTTTTAAATCGGCAAATCGGTGGCCAAAAATACCGATTACCGATTGTTATGAAAACTTGAAATCGGCCCTAATTAATCGTCCATTCCTATTAATCGGTCGACCTCTACACTCAACAGCTCCTCCTGCACACCAAAGAGCACGCTGAAATGGCTCTCGCTGCACACCACCCAGAGAGGGAACTTGGGAGTCTTCAGGTTGGAACCAGCCTTCAAAACATATCAAACCATACATGATCCTAAAAACAAAAGGTATCTGGAAATGGAGCATATTGGTTGACGAGAGTAGACATGGGCATTGATTAAGTCAAAAAGAGTGAACTAAAATCAAAAACTCATTGGTTGTTAGTGTTTCTCTATGCGGCACGTGTTACTAACTAATTAGTCGTGATTTTAAAATAGTGCAGAAGAATTGATTAGAGGTAGACTCAGCGAGATGACGATGCAACGAGCAGCATGGCAGATTTTGAGATGAGTGTGTTGCAAGACTTTGCTCTCACACAGTCGCACAGAGTATGTGCACTGGTCCGCTTCACGCTGCTACAATGTGGTAGCTACAGGACCAAAACGGAGGAGAAGTTTAGCTTCACGCCTTAACGCTCTTAATTGTTGCGGTAATTGACCCACCATGTGTTTACTTCGTGCATGCAACATCGTCTCGTTGAGTCAACCTTTAAAGGCGCAATCTGTAAAATGTACATTTGACCTATGGCAATTTCAATAGCAGAAGATGTGTCATGTAACCGTGTGTTTTTACCTTGCAGATATTAAAACGTTCAAATAAAGACAGCATTCTAAATGTCACTGTCACGACAGTGACGGATGGTGGCGCCCCTCCTCGGCCGGGCGGAGTTCGGCGGTCGTCGTCGCCGGCCTACTAGCTACCATCGATCCCTTTTTGTTTCACTTTCGTTTGGTTAGGTCTAGGTAGGCACGCACCTGTTTTGGGTTAGTCATTAGTAAGGGGGGGTTATTTACACGTGATTGTGTTGCTTGTCCGGGTTTTTTTAGTGCGAAAAGAACGTGTACTGAGTTTTCCTTCTGCCAGTGGTTTATTTTCTTTGTGTACACCATCGCAGAATATTTAAGGGCTGCGCCCCTATAATTTGATGACCACATCCAGTTGCTTCAAATAAAGAAGTGTGGTCACGAACTCTCTGTCTCCTGCGCCTGACTCTACCTCTCCTGTTGTTCTTCGAGCCAGCCCGTGACAGTCACTGCGACCTCTTGTTCCCTTGAGAAGGTTCAGGTTTCCAGTGCCTGAATCGAGCTCCTTGTGGTTGTTGAAGACATTCAATACAGCCCGTCCACACCGCAATAAATTGACACGCTCCTATGGAACAATAACAACCAAAATAAATGTCACGGTTAATAATGTTTCAATTATTACACTGAACATATAAAGTAATATAATATTCCATTGCGCAAAAAAAAAACGTTGTCCAAGCTTAATACAACAACACAGCCATTGGATCTCAGCAGTGGCCAACGTGAGGCACCTTGTTCTCGCAGCACCGGAGGGTCTTAATCTCCTGGTGACAAAATGCCATGTGAAGTCGAGACGGAATTAAATACTGGAACTTACAGAACGTTCTATGACTTAATACTCACTGATGTAAATCAAGAAAGCACTCCTATATGTTAATTAATGGTTGGTGAAGAACATTTAATTCACCATAATAAGTACTACGTCCCAAATAGCACCCTATTCCCTATATAGTGCACGGCTTTTGACATATAGGCCCTGGTCAAAAGTAGTGCACTACATAGGGAATATGGTGACATTTGGGATGCAACGCCTGTCTGACTGATGTGTTATCTCTATGCAGGGTGGTAAAACTATACCATTACGAAGGTGATCCAATCCTACCTTCTTCTGTACAATCCCATATCTCAGATCCGGTGTATCTGAGAATGTGAAACTGTAACTCCTCCACTCGGCACTGAAAAACTGCTGCTAGATCCAAGGATGAGCTCTTTCAGGGTAGAAAACACAGAAAGACATGATCACTAAACATCACAGCATTTTAACTCAAACCAGGCCAAATATTTGAGCTCCTGTCCAGTAATCATATACGAGTCCCAAATGGAACCCTATTCCCTATGTAGTGCACTACATTTGATCAGAGCCCATAGGGCTCTGGTGAAAAGTAGTGCACTATGTAAGGAATAGGGTGCCATTTGGGATGCAAGCCATGGGTTTACTATCAGAACTGGGCTGAGGCAAACTGAAGGAGTGGAAGGACACTCTGGAGAGCTCACTCAACTCCTCCTCATCAATGTCTGCAATCAAATATATTGTCCACGTCATCCACTACTGCAACAGAAGTGTCATAATGATAACAATGGACATTGAATTAATGTTACATTCAGCTTGATAAAATGTTATAATTACCCAAAATCTTCTCCGACATGTGCAGATCATCATTTTGATTGGTCATTGATTTTTCTTTTGAAAATAAATAAATACACATATATGAAATAGGCTACAATAAGAAATGATCATGAAAACTGTTGAAGGAAACTCAGAGCTCCTTACTTGTTTTTTTCCTACTCTCTCAAACCCATATCCATCTTCATCACTTCCTTTCCCCGGTGTGCTACGTGGCTGTTGGCTTTCTCTCAGCAGGGGAGAGCTCGGTCAGCCCTGTAACCATTCTCTGTGACTGGACAATCAATGGAGGCCCATCTCTGCTGTTTTTGCTGTCTTCATCATTTACCAGAAGAAGATTAGGGTGTCGAGTCTGGCATTATCTATTGGATTCCTTAGAGAAAACACAATTCAAATTACCAAATAAGGGAATAAAGTGAGCTTTCATCAGTTGTATGTATCACAAGATTCAGCTCAGTGAAGATACTGTATCTGTCACGCCCTGACCATAGAGAGCCTTTTTATTCTCTATTTTGGTTAGGTCGGGGTGTGACTAGGGTGGGTAATCTAGTGTGTGTATTTCTTTGTTGGCCTGGTATGGTTTCCAATCAGAGGCAGCTGTTTAGCGTTGTCTCTGATTGGGGATCATATTTAGACAGCCATTTCCCCACTGTGTTTTGTGGGATCTTGTTTTTGTGTAGTTGCCTGTGAGCACTTCATTAGCTTCACGTGTTTGTTTATTCTTTATAGTTTTTTGTTGTTGAGAGTTTCATTTATTAAACATGTGGAACCCAGATCACGCTGCGCTTTGATCCGAGTATGCTTCCAACGACGATCGTGACAGAAGATCCCACCACAACAGGACCAAGCAGCGTGTCCAGGAGGAGGGTATCCTGGGCTTGGGAGGAGACCAAGGAGGAGAAGACATACTGGACTTGGGAGGAAATCTTGGCAGGAGACGAAAGCCTTCCTTGGCGGCAGACGCAAGGAGAGAAGGGAGGACAGCGACGACGCCGGGGTTTGCGGCCACATAAAAAAACAAAAGAAAGCCCGAAAAATGTTTTTGGGGGGGCACACGGGGTGGTCGGCGGAGCCGGGGAGTGAGCCAGTGACAACCTGGGAGGAGATAAGAGGTGGTTGGTCGACCCAAGGAGAGTACCAGAGCCCGCCTGGGAGTCGATGGAACAGTGCGAGGAGGGATACCGGAGAATGGAGTTGGCTAGGAGTATGCGGCAACGCAGGCGTTTGGAGGAGCGTGTCACCAGTCCGGTGCAACTTGTGCCGGTCCCAAGCATCAGGCCTCCAGTGCGCCTCCCCAGTCCGGTACGTCCTGTGTCTCCTCCTCGCACGCTCCCTGAAGTGCGTGTTCCCAGTCCAGTGTGTCCTGTTCTAGCTCCCTGCATTCGCCGTGCGAGGTGTGTCATCGTTCCGGTACAACCTGTGCCGGCTATACGCACCAGGTCTCCAGTGCGCCTCCACAGCCCAGTACGTCCTGTACCAGCTCCTCGCACTCGCCCTGAAGTGCGTGTCACCAGTCCGGTGCCACCTGTGCCGGCTCCACGCACCAGGCTTCTGGCGACAATCCCCAGTCCAGAGCTTCCGGCGAAGGTTCACAGTCCGGAGCTTCCGGCGACGGTCCACAGTCCGGAACCTCCTGCGACGGGCCACAGTCCGGAACCTCCTGCGACGGTCCACAGTCCGGAACCTCCTGCGACGGCCCACAGTCCGGAACCTCCTGCGGCGGTCCACAGTCCGGAACCTCCTGCGGCGGTCCACAGTCCGGAACCTCCTGCGGCGGTCCACAGTCCAGAACCTCCTGCGACGGTCCACAGTCCGGAACCTCCTGCGACGGTCCGCTGTCCGGAACCTCCAGCGACGGTCCGCAGTCCGGAACATCCTACGACGGTCCACAATCCGGAACCTCCTGCGACGGTCCACAGTCCGGAACCTCCTGCGACGGTCCACAGGCCGGAGCCCTCCTTTGCGCCGGTGCCCAGCCCAGGCACGGCGTCCAGACCCGCTCCAGGGCAGGAGCCTTCCTCTGCGCCGGTGCCCAGTCCAAGTACGGTGTCCAGTCCAGCTCCAAGGCCGGAGCCTTCCTCTGCGCCGGTGCCCAGTCCAGGCACGGCGTCCAGTCCCGCTCCATGGCAGGAGCCTTCCTCTGCGCCGATGTCCAGTCCAGGCACTGCGGCCAACTCAACTCCATGGCCGGAGCCTTCCTCTGCGCCGGTGCCCAGTCCAGGTGCGGCGTTCAACCCAGCTCCATGGCCGGGGTCCTCCTCTGCGCCGAGGCCCAGTCCGGGCACGGCGTTCTACCCGGCTCCATGGCTGGACCCGTGGTCTGGGCGGGGGCAAAGTCCCGCACCAGAGCCGCCACCGATGCTGGCGGATCCGCGAGCGGAGTGGGTACCTCAACCCGCACCGGAGCCGCCACCAACACTAGATGCCCACCCAGACCCTCCCCTTTTGCGGCCGGAGTCCGCACCTTTGGGGGGGGGGTACTGTCACGCCCTGACCATAGAGGCTTTTTATTCTCTATTTTGGTTAGGTTGGGGTGTGACTAGAGTGGGTAATCTAGTGTGTGTATTTCTTTGTTGGCCTGGTATGGTTCCCAATCAGAGGCAGCTGTTTAGCGTTGTCTCTGATTGGGGATCATATTTAGGCAGCCATTTCCCCACTGTGTTTTGTGGGATCTTGTTTTTGTGTAGTTGTCTGTGAGCACTTCATTAGCTTCACGTGTTCGTTTATTCTTTATTGTTTTGTTTTTTTTGAGTTTCATTTAATAAACATGTGGAACCCAGATCACGCTGCGCTATGGTCCAAGTATGCTTCCAACGACGATCGTGACAGTATCCATGATTATGAATATACAAATCCCTTATACCAATACCTGGTTGTATTCACAAGGTGTAACAGTGTAGGTTCCGTCCCTCTCTTCGCCCCAACCTGGGCTCGAACCAGGGACCCTTGCACACATCAACAACTGACACCCACGAAGCATCGTTACCCATCGCGCCACAAAAGCCGCGGCCCTTGCAACGCAAGGGGAACAACCACTTCAGGTCTCAGAGCGAGTGACGTCACCGATTGAAACGTTATTAGCGAGCACAACCGCTAACTAACTAGCCATTTCATATCGGTTACAAAGGCACCAAACTGAAGAAAACAGTCAAACAGGGAGGGACTGAACTTCTCCAATAAAAAAAAAACTCATTTTTGTTTTGCGTTGTGAAGCGTTTTACTACAGTGTGCACCAATGAATACGACCCAGGTTTAATTTAGTTAAACACTGTACCTGGAAAGAACTAGCTATGGGACCTGCAATCATGCCTTGTCTGAGGCGGCTTGTTTTCTTCTTATGAATACTCTCTGAGGTGACAACAGTATTTTTTTGTCTGAAAAGGACTACCTCTTAGTGGAGATGTCATTATCTAGGAAGGAATGTACAGGCTGTCGGTCCTGCTGGCTCTGGCTACATTTATGGCTCCAGATACTTCTCTGGGTAGCTGTGGGGTGAGTATCTGATGCTTCAAATGATGATAATGTCCAATGTGATGGACAGACAACCTCTGTAAGCGACCTGTGTCAGAAAACAAATCACAAAGAACAGTCCGGAAGACATCAACACAGAACCCTTGCAAATAATCTAACTAACATGTTGCCTAGTTCCTCATGACAGCTGAGATCTAGTTCTGGTTGCTGAGATGATCTAATAAAATGCCTTTAGTTTATGCTGAATACCTTGACATTTCAGTTTTGTTGAAAATAAATTCAGTAGTGTTCTCTTCTGTGCTGGGGTTGACGTCATACACTGTTTGTGTCACTGTTGGAGACTTTGTCAATAACTTCTGTATAACGTTAATTGATTTGGTCTGGATGGCATCGCTGTTGAAGCCTGTCCTGTCATCTTTATGTCTAATATGATGTCTTACAATGATCTCCAACATTGATTTTAAGGGACTGTCTTTATCATTGAATAAAATATTACAATCAGCATATTAGTTAATAGATAGTTATGTTCCATTTTCACTCTCAATACATTCAAACGCATCTTTGTTTTATTAGCTAGCTAGCTAGATTACCTTGTTTTTGATAGATAGACCGCTCAGGTAAAACAGTTGTAGCAAGTCGGATCTATTGCTGATGCTCTTGACTTTATCCATGCAAGCAATCATTTGCTCCCCGTAATTTAGTGTGTGCAGGTAAACAAACATGGACTGAGCCTGTTGTTAGCTAGCATAACTGTAACGTTACCCGTTCAAATTATTGCTAATAATGCTAGCTACGTTCTCTGACTGTCTAGCTACATTATCTAATATTATCTGTTTGTAAGCACACTTCACACAAATCCAGATGATATGGTGGTGTTGTTTAGACGGGCTAACGCGTTAGCCAGCTGAGAGATAGCTAGCGTTTGCATTTTATTCCTATTTCAAATGTGCACATATCTCCACCTACCTTCCGACAGAGAAATTCCCCGCACAAGCGATGCTGCAACTTGTTCAACTCGTACACATAATTTGTCATGGATTACAAATTCCTACGCGAAAATGTTGCTAGCTAACCAGCTACACTAAACAACAGTCTGATCTGTTTCTATGGTAACGGCCCATGAGTTTTATTATTATTTATTTTATTATTTATAATATATATATATATTTTTTTTAATTTTGAAAAAAAAATTTTTTTTATAATATATATATTTTTTTGTAACGGGCCATGAGTGATGCTGGCTGGGCCAAATGAGGCTGGCTTTGCCATAGTCTTTATAACTTCTTGATAGAATGGTTAAATACAGCAAAGACCCTGGTAGGCGTATGTTTATGTTGTGTCAAAAGCAGCTGTTTTTTTTTTTTTTTTACAACAAAAACAACTTGAATGGAATTATTTTCGTCTCCATAGCAAAATACATCAAGAAATGTGAGGAATATAACACTTTAGTTCATTAGGATTGTTACATTCCCCAGCAAGAAAACCAAATAATGTTGCTCAAACAGATAGGGGAACTAACAAAAAGTCACTGACAACAACCAAAACGAAACAGGTGGGGTTTTAGGAGGGGTTCTGAAAGACACTCATGGGATGTCCACTGAAAGTTCTCTAGCAACAACTGGGACCTAAAAGACAACCACCACGATCGCCCACTAAATTTGCTCCAGAACAGGAAAACAAAATAAAATCCTACACCAAAAAGTTGAGCAGAAATGAAAACAGTGGAGATCAGATAAAGGATTGCTTGTCTAGAAATCAAAATAGGTCGAGCCATCTAAAGGTGTTGAATATCCACATCTCTCAAGACAACTGGAGCCAGCCACTTTTAAATAGCACTTGGGCCAGCACAGGTGAAACACCTTCCCACTAACGAGATGGCAACCAGCACAGGTTTAACACACTGACCAAAGAGGTGACACAATCGGTGTGCCCTATGTGCTAACATGCTAAAATCCGACCTCAAAACATACATGGAAAAACCAAAACCTGTAAGAGGATCTCCATGTTAGCTGTTGCACATGCTGCAGCTACTCTTCATGGGGTCCACATAAAACATAAAATACATGACTGAGTACACAGTTATAGACAAGAACAACATAAGATATTATTACATTAAAAGGCATATTGTCAAGGCACCAAGAGACAACAACAACACAAAATACTATTTACATACTATTCATATATATATATGTACAGTACCAGTCAAAAGCTTGGACACACCTTCTCATACAAGGGTTTTTCTTTATTTCTACTATTTTCTACATTGTAGAATAATAGTGAAGACATTAAAACAATGAAATAACACATATGGAATCATGTAGAAACCAAAAAAGTGTTAAGCAAAATATTTTATATTTGAGATTCTTCAAAGTAGCCACCCTTTGCCTTCATGACAGCTTTGCACACTCTTGGCATTCTCTCAACCAGCTTCATGAGGAATGCTTTTCCAACAGTCTTGAAGGAGTTCCCACATATGCTGAGCACTTGTTGGCTGCTTTTTCTTCACTCTACAGTCCAACTCATCCCAAACAATCTCAATTGGGTTGAGGTCGGGTGATTGTGGAGGCCAGGTCATCTGATGCAGCACTCCATCACTCTCCTTGGTCAAATAGCTCTTACACAGCTTGGAGGTGTGTTTTGGGTCATTGTCTTGTTGAAAAGCAAATTATAGTCTCACTAAGCGCAAACCAGATGGGATGGCGTATTGCTGCAGAATACTGTGGTAGCCATGGTGGTTAAGTGTGCCTTGAATTCTAAATAAATCACAGACAGTTTCACCAGCAAAAGCACCCCCACACCATCACACCTCCTCCTCCATGCTTCACGGTTGGTACCACACATGCGGAGATCATCCGTTCACCTACTCTGCGTCTCACAAAGACACGTCGGTTGGAAACCAAAATCTCCAGTTTGGACTCATCAGTCCAAAGGACAGATTTCTTCCAGTCTAATGTCCATTGCTCATGTTTCTTGGCCAAAGCAAGTCTCTTCTTCTTATTGGTGTCCTTTAGTAGTGGTTTCTTTGCAGCAATTCGACCATGAAGGCCTGATTCATGCAGTCTCCTCTGAACAGTTGATGTTGAGATGTGTCTGTTACTTGAACTCTGGGAAATATTTATTTGGGCTGCAATCTGAGGTGCAGTTAACTCTAATGAACTTATCCTCTGCTGCAGAGGTAACTCTGGGTCTTCCTTTCCTGTGGCGGTCCTCATGAGCACCAGTTTCATCATAGCGCTTGATAGTTTGAATTACATTTCCATGGTTGGGTCACACAGCTAGCTTATGTTACAAAGTAAACAATACAGTTATTACACAATATGCATGACTATTAGGCCTACTGTCTAACAACATTCCTTGTGTTTCTGCGTATCTGTGTAGATGTACTCTATATCCCCCCAACTATGATTCCACCAGCGGAGAGAAATGCTGTCAGACGACGGTATTGGTTTGCTTTCTGGTTCAACAGCCTAGGCAGCATCTGCTTGGCTGTGGTGTTCTCCTTTGGAGGGAACTTCGTCCTCTAAATGTGTGTTAAAATGGCCTTTATTCCTTTCACATAACATACAGTGTGGCTACTTGAGAACTTTGTGGCACCGAAACTGAACTGGCATATGGCATATACTTGTGTGGGGGTACTGTAATTGTATTGTTTTTTGTGATGACAGTTGAACTTGATTGCAAGTTTGTCTCCAGTTACCAAAAGGAACATTTATTTATATTGTGTAATATTTGAAATACATAAAAAATGTGACTTTTGGACCATGTACTTTGTAACAAAAAAAACTATGATAGAAAATCCCTTTCTTTGTAAGCCACATTGCCTTCAGAAAGTATTCGCACCCCTTGACTTTTTCCACATTTTGTCATGTTACAAAGTTGGATGAAGATTGTGGTATTAATTGTCATTTTTTGTCAATGATCAACACAAAATAGATGGGCTGGCAATCTACACAAAATACTCTAATGTCAAAGTGGAAGAAAAATACGAACATTTATTAAAAAGATACATATTGATTAGATAAGTATTCAACCCACTGAGTCAATAATTGTATGTGTGGTGTACAGAGATGAGGTAGTCATTCAAAAATCATGTTAAACTGTTATTGCACACAGAGTGAGTCCATGCAACTTATTATGTAACTTGTTAATTACTGCAGTGGACTAAATCAGGATCATACAGACTGTTTCTTGGTAGTCTGAAACAAATCTACTTTGAAACAAATGTATACACCTCACACACATAGCTTTGGGTTTAAAAAAAGAAGACACCTGTACCATGTCAGATAGAGTTGAAATGTATATTAAAAAATGTTTGCATCACAATATTACACTTTATATACATCACAGAAGGCTGAAATATAATATAATAAAACTGCTTTAAAAAAAAAAAAAATGAATTATGAAAAATATTAATAACATTCCACCCATGAGGTCACTGTGTCATTTGACTGCAGGAAAGGGTTACGGAAATATTTACTCCTGAATATATTTTTTATTTGAATTGTTTTACTTTTTTCATTGGAGTAAACTAATGAAAGGGAGATACCTAGTCAGTCGTACAACTGAATGCCCGAAATGTGTCTTCTGCATTTAAACCCAACCCCTCTGAATCAGAGAGGTGTAGGGGGCTGCCTTCATCAACATCCATGTCTTTGGCACCCGGGGAACAGTGGGTTAACTGCCTTGCTCAGGGGCAGAACGACATATGTTTTCCTTGTCAGCTTTACCAATGCTCTAACCACTCTAACCCCTAGCTGCCTGAAAAACAACACTTAGGCTTCTACTTCCAGCTTATACATACTATATATATATATATATTTTAAAGGCACAATCTATTTTAAAATCGTTATCTTTTGTTTGTTTTACTCCGATCCTTCCACTACCATCAACCCCTCCCATTTATTTCTGAAGACCGTCCAGTTTGATTTCTATTTGCCATATATTTTTAACTGTGTTGCGCCACAAAAGTTCTGAACCTACAGTATATACATTTTACGGACACAGTATATCTTACATTAGTTATCTTGTTGTTATTAATTACACCCTTCAGCTCCACTCAACCCCTCCCATCTATCTATTAACACCATCCGTATTGGATTTCTATTTTCCATATATTTTTCAACTGCGCTGTGATGTTTCACAAAAGTTCTGAACCTTTCTAAATTAAAGATAAACATTTTTTGTTAAAAGTATTATTATATTGTTGATCGATTTACTATGACTTTTCAAATCACCCAGTAGTGCCATCTGCAGAGTTAGCTCCAGTTAAATGTTGCAATTCTTCATCCGTTCCTGGACCTGTGTCACGGTTGTCGTTGGTGAAGGAGGACCAAAACGCAGCAAGTATGTGTATGCTCATCTTGGTGATTATTTATTTTCAAAATGAATAAAAAAATAACAAAACACGAGAACTAACGAACGAACGAACAACAAACAGTCTGGCAAAGTCTAAGGCTCAACACAGAACAATCACCCACAAATACCAAACACAAACACACCCTACTATATGGGACTCTCAATCAAAGGCAGATAGACAACACCTGCCTTCAACTGAGAGTCCCAACCCCAATTAACCAAACATAGACATACACTCACTAGACTCCACTAGACTCCACATAGAAATACCTAAACATAAACCAAAACCCGGAATTACTAAATCAAACACCCTTTTAACAAAACACACCACCCTGAACCACATAAAACAAATACCCTCTGCCACGTCCTGACCAAACTACAAAACAATCAACCTTATACTGGCCAGGACGTGACAGTACCCCCCCCTTAAAGGTGCTACCCCGGAAGCACCTTAACAAAAAATAACCCCAAGCAACACCAAAAGAAAAATTCCCCTTTACTAAAGGGAGGGAAGGGAGGGTGGCTGCCGTCAACGACGGCACTGTGCTACACCCCCCCTCCCCAACCCACCTATTTCTGGAGGTGGCTCCGGCTCAGGCCGTTCCAGGCTGTCTGGGCAGTCTGGCAGCTCGGGACAGTCTGGGCAGTCTGGCAGCTCGGGACAGTCTGGGCAGTCTGGCAGCTCGGGACAGTCTGGGCAGTCTGGCAGCTCGGGACAGTCTGGGCAGTCTGGCAGCTCGGGACAGTCTGGGCAGTCTGGCAACTCGGGACAGTCTGGGCAGTCTGGCAACTCGGGACAGTCTGGGCAGTCTGGCAACTCGGGACAGTCTGGGCAGTCTGGCAACTCGGGACAGTCTGGGCAGTCTGGCAACTCGGGACAGTCTGGGCAGTCTGGCAACTCGGGACAGTCTGGGCAGTCTGGCCACTCCGGCAGTTCAGGGCAGTCTGGCCACTCCGGCAGTTCAGCGCAGTCTGGCCACTCCGGCAGTTCAGGGCAGTCTGGCCACTCCGGCAGTTCAGGGCAGTCTGGCCACTCCGGCAGTTCAGGGCAGTCTGGCCACTCCGGCAGTTCAGGGCAGTCTGGCCACTCCGGCAGTTCAGGGCAGTCTGGCCACTCCGGCAGTTCAGGGCAGTCTGGCCACTCCGGCAGTTCAGGGCAGTCTGGCCACTCCGGCAGTTCAGGGCAGTCTGGCCACTCCGGCAGTTCAGCGCAGTCTGATCACTCCGGCAGTTCAGCGCAGTCTGGCCACTCCGGCAGTTCAGGGCAGTCTGGCCACTCCGGCAGTTCAGCGCAGTCTGGCCACTCCGGCAGTTCAGGGCAGTCAGGCTACTCCGGCAGTTCAGGGCAGTCTGGCCACTCCGGCAGATCAGGGCAGTCTGGCCACTCCGGCAGTTCAGGGCAGTCTGGCCACTCCGGCAGTTCAGGGCAGTCTGGACACTCCGGCAGATCAGGGCAGTCTGGACACTCCGGCAGTTCAGGGCAGTCTGGCCACTCCGGCAGTTCAGGGCAGTCTGGCCACTCCGGCAGTTCAGGGCAGTCTGGCCACTCCGGCAGTTCAGTGCAGTCTGGCCACTCCGGCAGTTCAGCGCAGTCTGGCCACTCCGGCAGTTCAGCGCAGTCTAGCCACTCCGGCAGTTCAGCGCAGTCTGGCCACTCCGGCAGTTCAGCGCAGTCTGGCCACTCCGGCAGTTCAGCGCAGTCTGGCCACTCCAGCGACTGTTGACTGGCGGGCAGCTCCGACGACTGTTGACTGGCGGGCAGCTCCGACGACTGTTGACTGGCGGGCAGCTCCGACGACTGTTGACTGGCGGGCAGCTCCGACGACTGTTGACTGGCGGGCAGCTCCGACGACTGTTGACTGGCGGGCAGCTCCGACGACTGTTGACTGGCGGGCAGCTCCGACGACTGTTGACTGGCGGGCAGCCCCGACGACTGTTGACTGGCGGGCAGCCCCGACGACTGTTGACTGGCGGGCAGCTCCGACGACTGTTGACTGGCGTGCAGCTCCGACGACTGTTGACTGGCGTGCAGCTCCGACGACTGTTGACTGGCGTGCAGCTCCGACGACTGTTGACTGGCGGGCAGCTCCGACGACTGTTGACTGGCGGGCAGCTCCGACGACTGTTGACTGGCGGGCAGCTCTGACGACTGTTGACTGGCGGTGCTGGGTTTACGCACTTGAAGGCTAGTGCGGGGAGCGGGAACAGGACGAGTCGGACTGGGTTGACGCACTTCCGGGTCCGCACGAGAGACAGGAGCTGGAAACCCAGGGCTATGGAGGCGCACAGCCGGTCTAGATCTTACCTCCTGCACAACCCGCCTTGGCTGGATGGAACTAGTAGCCCTGTACGAGCGGGGTGCTTGTACAGGGCAGACTGGGCTGTGCAGGAGCTTGATGGTAGCCGTGCGTAGAGCGGGAGTTGGGTAGCCTGGTCCTCGGAGGCGTACCGGCGACCAGATGCGCTGCGCAGGCATCCTCCTACCAGGCTGGATGCCCGCTCTAGCACGGCACCTGCGAGGGGCTGGAATAACTCGCACCGGACTGTGCGTGCGTATGGGTGAGATAGTGCGCTTCTCAGCGAAACATAGCGCTCTCCACCCCATACGCTCCTCCATATAACCACGGGTAGCTGGCTTCCGGCTCTTCCTACGCCTAGCCAAACTACCCGTGTGCCCCCCCAAAAAAAATTATTGGGGGTGCCTCTCGTGCTTCTCCCTCTGCGCGTCTATGGCCTCGTACCACCGCCTCTCTGCCTTGGCTGCCTTAATTTCCCACTGCGGGCGGCGATAATCCCCAGCCTGATGCCAAGGTCCGGCCCCGTCCAGAATTTCCTCCCAGGTCCACTTCTCCCGCCAGTCCAACTCAAATTCCTTCTGCTCCTTCCTCTGCTGCTTGGTCCGTGAGTGGTGGGTGATTCTGTCACGGTTGTCGTTGGTGAAGGAGGACCAAAACGCAGCAGGTATGTGTATGCTCATCTTGGTGATTATTTATTTTCAAAATGAATAAAAAAATAACAAAACACGAGAACTAACGAACGAACAACAAACAGTCTGGCAAAGCCTAAGGCTCAACACAGAACAATCACCCACAAATACCAAACACAAACACACCCTACTATATGGGACTCTCAATCAAAGGCAGATAGACAACACCTGCCTTCAACTGAGAGTCCCAACCCCAATTAACCAAACATAGACATACACTCACTAGACTCCACATAGAAATACCTAAACATAAACCAAAACCCGGAATTACTAAATCAAACACCCTTTTAACAAAACACACCACCCTGAACCACATAAAACAAATACCCTCTGCCACGTCCTGACCAAACTACAAAACAATCAACCTTATACTGGCCAGGACGTGACAACCTGTGACCAAAAACAAGCTACATATGGACATTACCAAAACAAATGATCTAATGATTCTGTCTCTTCATAGCAAAATCTGCAGAGCTGGGATGGTTGTATCCCCCATATATATAACATTATATTGGTTGCAAGAATTCTTTATAATAATAGAAATGGAAAAATTCAAAGTTTTAAATCTGGCGTCGTTTTGAGTATCAGTTCATAAACCATGTGGCACGGAATCAGTACATCGAAACTCTTAATTTCCACACTTAACGAAGGATTTCCATTACAAGAATTACATTTTTGGCAAGCAATTATTATTTTAGCAAACAATTATTGTGATTCATCCTATATTGTCCCTAAAGTCATTACCCCATAGCAACAGATGTGGGATACATACACTCACACACACACACACACACACACATACACACACTCATACATACACATAAAAACAACCACAAGCTCAGATGTTCAACAGTTGTTCCATCCCCGAGCCCAACTCCAGAAAGGACTTGATGTGCGAATGTATATACAGTTGCAGCTGTTTGAGAAGGCATGCAAAGTTTTGCAAAAATGGGGAGATTTAATTAATTTCAAGTCCTAGCTGAAGGAAATCAGATACACCTCCTTCCCCTGAAACACACACACACTGGTTCCACTTGTGGCCATTTTCCCAAGCATAATTTGCCCCCTCTCTGATTGTCCGAGTGTGACCACCTCCCCATGGGTTACTGCAGCTAGTGTTGCCACTAACTGGCACCCCACCGGAATCCCCACCGGCTAGGTAAAAGGTCGTCAAGGTTCTCCTTAACAGCTTAAAAAAATTCCTTGTATATTATTCTCACCCATTAGGGGGCTTTGGCTTTGTAGGACCAACCCTACTTACAGTAAGCCCATAAATTAGGTAAGGACTTCTCCTTAGTGTATGGGTTGCTCAGGTGGGTGTCTAGGGTATAAGGTTGTGGACCGCTCCATTATGATAGGACAATAAATAAAGTATATTTATCATTTATTTTAAAATGTATATCCCATATCTGCACGCAATTGAAAGCTCTCTCTCACAACTCCTGAACTTTTTTAGGCTTGCATTAACAAAGGGGTTGAATACTTTAAAGCTTTTAGTTTTTAATTAATTTGTAAAAATGTTGAAAAACATAATTCCACTTTGAGATTATGGGTAATTGTGTGTAGGCCAGTGACAAAAAAAATCTCAATTTAATACATTTTAAGCTCAGGCTGTAACACAACAAAATGTGGAAAAAGTTAAGGGCTGAATGCACTGTATCTAGACCATCAAAATTCCTTTGACATACAGTGCCTTCAGAAAGTATTCATACCCGTTTTGTTGTGTTACAGCCTGAATTCAAAATGGATAACATTTATATTTTTTTCTCACCCATCTACACACAATACCCCATAATGACAAAGTGGAAACATGTTTTTAGAAACTTTTGCAAATGGATTGAAACGGACATATTCAATCGCTCCCTATCCCAATGTGTTGTCCTCACATGCTTCAAGATGGCCACCATTGGTCCTGTACCCAAGAAGGCAAAGATAAATGAACTAAATGACAACTGCCCCGTAGCACTCACTTCTGTCATCATGAAGTGCTTTGAGAGACTAGTCAAGGATCATGCTTCTCTCTACCACATCACTGGATTCCTGCCGCTCTGGATCATTACACCGGATCATCACAGCTAGCTAGCTGCAAACGAGTGGCTACTGTTAGCTAACGCCTCTGTCCCGAAGCAAGCACCAGCTAGCCCGATGGGGTCTCAACAGTCTATTCTGTTACAATGTCACCAAAGAACCAGTTACTAGCCACGGCCCGCTAGCTTTTCTGAACGCTGTGTCTCCTGCTCGCCTAGCGTAGTAGTGACTACCGAACGGCACCCTGACTCACCTATTGCTGCTCTTTTGAACCTATGATCACTTGGCTACACAGCTGATGCCCCCTGGACTGTTTCAATAACACGGTATCTCATTTTGTTTACCTGTCGGCCCCAGCCTCCAACTCAGGTCCTGCATGTACCTAACTGACCCGCTCTGCCCATTCATCGCCATTTACCCGTTGTTGTCTTAGCTCTCCTGATCAACACCTGTGATTGCTTTATGCCTCTCTCTAATGTCAATATGCCTTGTCTACTGCTGTCTTGTCTAGTTCTTATTGTTTTATTTCACTGTAGAGCCTTCAGTCCCGCTCAAAATGCCTTAGATAGCTCTTTTGTCCCACCCCACACACACGCGGAGACCTCACCTGGCTTAACTGGTGCCTCCAGAGACGAAACCTCTCTCATCATCACTCAACGCCTAGGTTTACCTCCACTGTACTCACATCCTACCATACCATTGTCTGTACATTATGCCCTGAATCAATTCCACCACGCCCAGAAATCTGCTCCTTTTATTCTCTGTCCCCAACGCACTAGACGACCAGTTCTTATAGCCTTTAGCCTTACCCTTATCCTACTCCTCCTTATCCTACTCCTCCTGATTAACTCAGGCCCTGTAGCCCCCAGTTCCACTCCTACTCCCCAGGCGCTATCATTTGTTGACTTCTGTAACCGTAAAAGCCTTGGTTTCATGCATGTTAACATCAGAAGCCTCCTCCCTAAGTTTGTTTTATTCACTGCTTTAGCACACTCTGCCAACCCTGATGTCCTAGCCGTGTCTGAATCCTCGCTTAGGTAGGCCACCAATAATTCTGAAATTTCCATCCCCAACTACAACATTTTCCGCCAAGATAGAACTGCCAACGAGGGTGGAGTTGCAATCTACTGCAGAGAGATGCAGAGTTATGTCATGCAATCCAGGTTTGCTCCCAAACAGTTCAAGCTTCTACTTTTAAAAATCCACCTTTCCAGAAATAAGTCTCTCACTGTTGCCACTTGTTATAGACCCCCCTCAGCCCTCAGCTGTGCCCTGGACACCATATGTGAAGTAATTGCCCCCCATTTATCTTCAGAGTTTGTACTGTTAGGTGACCTAAACTGGGATATGCTTAATACCCCGGCTGTCCTACAATCTAAGATAGATGCCCTCAATTTCACACAAATTATCAAGAAACCTACCAGGTACAACCCTAAATCCGTAAACAGGGGCACCCTCATAGATATCATCCTGACCAACCTGCCCTCTAAATACACCTCTGCTGTCTTAACCAGGATCTCAGTGATCACTGCCTCATTGCCTGCGTCCGTAATGGGCCTGCGGTTAAACGACCACCCCTCATCACTTTCAAACACTCCCTAAAACACTTCAGCGAGCAGGACTTTCTAGTCGACCTGGCCCGGGTATCTTGGAAGGATATTGACCTCATTCCGTCAGTAGAGGATGCATGGTTATTCTTTAAAAGTGCTTTCCTCAACATCTTAAATAAGCATGCCCCATTCAAAAAATGTAGAACTAAGAACACATATGGCCCTTTGTTCACTCCAGACTTGACTGCCCTTGACCAGCACAAAAACATCCTGTGGCATACTGCATTAGCATCGAATAGCCCCCGCGATATGCAACTTTTCAGGGAAGTTAGGAACCAATATACACAGGCAGTTAGGAAAGCAAATGCTAGCATTTTGAAACAGAAATTTGCATCCTGTAGCACAAACTCCAAAAAGTTCTGGGACACTGTAAAGTCCATGGAGAATAAGAGCACTTCCTTCCAGCTGCCCACTGCACTGAGGCTAGAAAACACTGTCACCACCGAGAATTTCAATAAGCATTTTTCTACGGCTGGCCATGCTTTCCACCTGGCTACTGCTAGCCCGGTCAACAGCTCTGCACCCCCCACAGCAACTTTTCCAAGCCTCCCCCATTTCTCCTTCACCCAAATCCAGATAGCTGGTGTTCTGAAAGAGTGGCAAAATCTGGCCCCTACAAATCAGCTGGGCTAGACAATCTGGACCCTCTCTTTCTAAAATGATCCGCCGCAATTGTTGCAACCACTATTACTAGCCTGTTCAACCTCACTTTTGTATCGACTGAGGTCCCTAAAGATTGGAAAGCTGCCGCGGTCATCCCCCTCTTCAAAGGGGGAGTCACTCTAGACCCAAACTGTTACAGACCTATATCTATCTTACCCTGCCTTTCTAAAGTCTTTGAAAGCCAAGTTAACAAACAGATCACCGACCATTTCAAATACCACCGTAACTTCTCTGCTATGCAATCTGATTTCCTTAGCCACGCTCAAGGTCCTAAAAGATATCATAACCGCCATCGATAAAAGACAAAACTGTGCAGCTGTCTTCATTGACCTGGTCAAGGCTTTCGACTCTGTCAATCACCGCATTCTTATCGGCAGACTCAACAGCCTTGGTTTCTCAAATGACTACTTCACCTGGTTCACCAACTACTCCTCAGATAGAGTTCAGTGTGTCAAATCGGAGGGCCTGTTGTCCGGACCTCTGGCAGTCTCTATGGGAGTGCCACAGGGTTCAATTCTCGGGCCGACTCTTTTCTCTATATGCTGTACATCAATGATGTTGCTCTTGCTGCTGGTGATTCTCTGATCCACCCCAACGCAGACGACACCATTCTGTATACTTCTGGCCCTTCTTTGGACACTCTGTTAACAAACCTCCAGACGAGCTTCAATGCTTCCTTCCGTGGCCTCCAACTGCTCTTAAATGCAAGTAAAACTAAATGCATGCTCTTCAACCAAGTTGCCCGCACATGCCCGCCTGTCCAGCATCAGTACTCTGGACGGTTCTGACTTAGAATATGTGGACAACTACAAATACCTAGGAGTCTGGTTAGACTGTAAACTCTCCTTCCAGACTCACATTAAGCATCTCCAATCCAAAATTAAATCTAGAATCGGCTTCCTATTTCACAACAAAGCATCCTTCACTCATGCTGCCAAATATACCCTCGTAAAACTTACTATCCTACCGATCCTTGACTTCGGCGATGCCATTTACAAAATAGCCTCCAACACTCTATTCAGCAAATTGGATGTAGTCTATCACAGTGCCATCCATTTTGTCACCAAAGCCCCATATACTACCCACCACTTCGACCTGTATGCTCTCGTTGGATGGCCCTCGCTTCATATTCGTTGCCAAACCCATTGGCACCAGGTCATCTATAAGTCTTTGCCAGGTAAAACCCTGCCTTATCTCAGCTCACTGGTTACCATAGCAGCACCCACCCATAGCACGCGCTCCAGCAGGTATATTTCACTGGTCATCCCCAAAGCCAACTCCTCCTTTGGCTGCCTTTCCTTCCAGTTCTCTGCTGCCAATGACTGGAACGAATTGCAAAAATCACTGAAGCTGGAGTCTTATATCTCCCTCACTAACTTTAAGCATCAGCTTTCAGAGCAGCTTACCGATCATTGCATCTGTACACAACCCATCTGTAAATAGCCCACCCAATTACCTCATCCCCATATTGTTATTTATTTTTTTGCTCCTTTGCACCCCGGTATCTTTACTTGCACATTCATCTTCTGCACATATATCACTCCAGTGTTTAATTGCTAAATTGTATTTATTTCGCCACTATGGCCTATTTATTGCCTTGCCTCCATAATCTTACTAAATTTGCACACACTGTATATAGATTTTTCTATTGTGTTATTGACTGTACATTTGTTTATCCCATGTGTAACTGTGTTGTTTGTGTCGGACTGCTTTGCTTTACCTTGGCCAGGTCGCAGTTGTAAATGAGAACTTGTTCTCAACTGGCCTACCTGGTTAAATAAAGGTGAAATAAAATAAATAAAAAAATGTAAGAATGCTGTTCATTGACTACAGCACAGCATTCAACACCATAGTACCCTCCAAGCTCATTATCAAGCTGGAGGCCCTGGGTCTCAACCCTGCCCTGTGCAATTGGGTCCTGGACTTTCTGACAGGCCACCCCCAGCTGGTGAAGGTAGGAACCAACATCTCCACTTCGCTGACCCTCAACACTGGGGCAGCACAAGGGTGCATGCTCAGCCCCCTCCTGTACTCCCTGTTCACCCATGACTGTGTGGCTATGCATGCCTCCAATTCAATCATAAAGTTTGCAGATGACACAACAGTAGTAGACTTGATTACCAACGACGACGACAAAGCTTGTAGGGAGGAGGTGAGGGCACTCGGAGTGTGGTGTCAGGAAAACAACTTCTCACTCAACGTCAACAAAACAAAGAAGATGATCGTGGACTTCCATAAACAGCAGAGGGAGCACCCCCCTATCCACATCGAAGGGACAGCAGTGGAGAAGGTGGAAAGTTTTAATTTCCTAGGCGTACACATCACAGACAAACTGAAATGGTCCACCCACACAAACAGTGTGGTGAAGAAGCCGCAACAGCTCCTCTTCAACCTCAGGAGGCTGAAGAAATTTGGCTTGTCACCCAAAACCCTGACTAACTTATACAGATCCACAATCGAGAGCATCCTGTCGGGCTGTATCACAGCCTGGTACGGCAACTGTACTGCCCTCAAGGCTCTCCATTAACATCTGCTTACCATATGTATGTGACAAATAACATTTGATTTGATTTAAATGGAATACAGAAATATCTAATTTACATGTCTTCACAACCCTCAGTCAATACAAGTTAGAATCATCTTTGACAGCAATTATAGCAGTCTTTCTCGCTACATCTCTAAGAGCTTTGCACACATTGATTGTACAATATATTTACACTACCGTTCAAAAGTTTGGGGTCATTTAGAAATGTCCTTGTTTTTGAAAGAAAAGCACATTTTGTGTCCATTAAAATAACATCAAATTGATCAGAAATACAGTGTAGACATTGTTAATGTTGTAAATGACTATTGTAGCTGGAAACGGCTGATTTTTAATGGAATATCTACATAGGCATACAGAGGCCCATTATCAGCAACCATCACTCCTGTGTTCCAATGGCACGTTGTGTTAGCTAATCCAAGTCTATCATTTTAAAAGGCGAATTGATCATTAGAAAACCCTTTTGCAATTATGTTAGCACAGCTAAAAACGGTTGTGCTTATTGAAGAAGCAATACAACTGTCCTTCTTTAGACTAGTTGAGTATCTGGAGCATTAGCATTTTGTGGGTTCGATTACAGTCTCAAAATGGCCAGAAACAAATAACTTTCTCCTGAAACTTGTCAGTCTATTCTTGTTCTGAGAAATGAAGGCTATTCCATGCGAGAAATTGACAAGAAACTGAAGATCTCGTACAACGCTGTGTACTACTCCCTTCACAGAACAGCGCAAACTGACTCTAACCAGAGTAGAAAGAGGAGTGGGAGGCCCCGGTGCTCAAATGAGCAAGAGGACAAGTACATTAGAGTTGCTAGTTTGAGAAACATACGCCTCACAAGTCCTCAACTGGCAGATTCGTTAAGTAGTACCTGCAAAACACCAGTCTCAACGTCAACAGTTGAAGAGGTGACTCCGGGATGCTGGCCTTCTAGGCAGAGTTGCAAAGAAAAAGCCATATCTCAGATTGGCCAATAAAAAGAAAAGATTAAGATGGGCAAAATAACACAGACACTGGATAGAGGAACTCTGCCTAGAAGGCCAGCATCCCGGAGTCACCTCTTCACTGTTGACGTTGAGACTGGTGTTTTGCGGGTACTATTTAATGAAGCTGCCAGTTGAGGACTTGTGAGGCATCTGTTTCTCAAACTATTGTTCAAAAACAAGGACATTTCTAAGTGACCCCAAACTTTTGAACGGTTGTGTATATTTTTCATATATATATAATTCTTACGTAACTGTTGATCAATGTATGCACCTTGATAAAGGTGCAACTGAAAATAGGATCTGTCTTACAACATTGTAATAAACTACAAATGCCCTAGAATAGAATAGAATTGTTACGGCTTGGTAGTCGTGGAGGAGGAATGAGGCGCAGGAAGCAGCGAACACAGGGTAGTGGTGTTTTTAATATACACTCACACAAAAAACAAATGTTCCCACACACAGGGGAGAAAGTACATACGGCGTCAAAACAACGTCGACACGAACATAAGCCGTCTGTCAAAGAAACAATCATTAATCCCGCACGAACAGGAGCGGGCCAGCTAAAATAAATAGCCCCTCTAATGGCTAATTGACCACAGGTGTCACAAAATAAAAAAAGGGAAAAGCAAAAGGGAATCGGTGGCAGCTAATAGGCCGGTGACGACGACCGCCGAGCGCCACCCGAGCAGGAGGGGGCGCCACCGTCGGTGGAAATCGTGACAGTACCCCCCTCCTGACGCGCGGCTCCCGCAGCGCGCCGACACCGGCCTCGAGGTCGACCCGGAGGGCGAGGCGCAGGGCGATCCGGACGGAGGTGGTGGAACTCCCTCAACATAGATGGGTCCAGGACGTCCGCCGCCGGCACCCAGCACCTCTCCTCCGGGCCGTACCCCTCCCAGTCAACGAGGTACTGTAGGCCCCTCGCCCGGCGTCTCGAGTCCAGTATGGCCCGTATGCTGTACGCCGGGGACCCCCCGATGTCCAGAGGGGGCGGAGGGACCTCCGGCACCTCATCTTCGTGAAGGGGACCAGCTACCACCGGCCTGAGGAGAGACACATGAAACGAGGGGTTAATACGGTAATAGGAAGGGAGTTGCAACCGATAACACACCTCGTTTATCCTCCTCAGGACTTTGAAGGGCCCCACACACTGCGGCCCCAGCTTCCGGCAGGGCACGCGGAGGGGCAGGTTCCGGGTCGAGAGCCAGACCCTGTCTCCCGGTGCGAACACGGGCGCCTCACTGCGGTGGCGGTCAGCACTCCTCTTCTGCCGCGCACTGGCCTCCTTTAGTGAGTCCTGGACGGCTCTCCAGGTCTCCTTGGAGTGCTGGACCCAGTCCTCCACCGCAGGAGCCTCGGTCTGACTCCGGTGCCATGGTGCCAGGACCGGCTGGTAACCTAACACACACTGAAAGGGTGATATGTTAGTAGAGGAGTGGCGAAGTGAGTTCTGGGCTAACTCAGCCCAGGGAATATACCTCGCCCACTCCCCTGGCCGGTCCTGGCAATACGACCTCAGGAACTTGCCCACCTCCTGGTTCACCCTCTGCGCCTGCCCATTGCTCTCGGGGTGATAACCGGAGGTCAAACTGACCGAGACCCCCAGCCGCTCCATAAACGCTTTCCAGACCCTGGATGTGAACTGGGAACCTCGATCAGAGACAATGTCCTCCGGCACCCCGTAGTGCCGGAAGACGTGGGTAAATAGGGCCTCCGCAGTCTGCAGGGCCGTAGGGAGACCGGGCAATGGGAGGAGACGGCAGGACTTAGAGAACCGATCCACAACCACCAGAATCGCCGTGTTCCCCTGAGAGGGGGGAAGATCTGTCAGGAAGTCGATGGACAGGTGCGACCATGGTCGTTGTGGAACGGGGAGGGGCTGTAACTTCCCTCTTGGTAGATGCCTAGGAGCCTTACTCTGGGCACACACCGAACAGGAAGAGACATAGGACCTCACGTCCTTAGCTAAGGTGGGCCACCAGTACTTCCCCCTTAGACTCCGCACTGTCCTCGCCTCACCAGGATGACCCGCAGTGGGTAGCGTGTGCGCCCACCGAATCAAACGATCACGAACACCGAGCGGCACATACATGCGCCCCAAGGGCACCTGCGCAGGCGCAGGTTCTAACACCAATGCCCGCTCGATGTCCGCGTCCACCTCCCATACCACAGGGGCCACCAGCCTAGACGCTGGAATGATGGGAGTTGGATCGATGGGCCGGTCCTCCGTGTCATAGAGACGGGACAGCGCGTCGGCCCTAGTATTCAGGGAACCCGGTCTATAGGAGATGGTAAACCTAAACCGGGCGAAGAACATGGCCCACCTTGCCTGACGTGGATTCAGTCTCCTCGCTGCCCGGATGTACTCCAGGTTTCGGTGGTCGGTCCAGATGAGAAAGGGGTGTTTAGCCCCCTCAAGCCAGTGCCGCCACACCCTCAGAGCTTTAACCACTGCTAGCAACTCCCTGTCCCCCACATCGTAGTTACGCTCCGCCGAACTGAGCTTCTTCGAAAAGAAAGCGCAGGGGCGGAGTTTCAATGGCACACCCGAGCGCTGTGATAGCACGGCACCCACCCCCGCCTCGGACGCGTCCACCTCCACTACGAACGCTAAAGACGGGTCCGGGTGCGCCAACACGGGTGCGTCGGTGAACAGCGTCTTCAACTTCTTGAAGGCTCCGTCCGCCTCCGTCGACCATCGCAAACGCACCGGCCCCCCCTTCAGCAGTGAGGTAATGGGAGCCGCTACCTGGCCAAAACCCCGGATAAACCTCCGGTAGTAATTGGCAAAGCCTAAAAACCGCTGCACCTCCTTCACCGTGGTTGGAGTCGGCCAATTACGCACGGCCTTAACGCGGTCACACTCCATCACCACCCCCGTGGTGGAAATGCGATAACCCAGAAAGGAGACGGCTCGTTTGGAAAACTCACACTTCTCAGCCTTAACGTATAAGTCATGCTCCAGCAGTCTACCAAGCACCTTGCGCACCAGGGACACATGCGCGGAGCGGGTGGCGGAATATATCAGGATGTCATCGATATAGACTATCACGCCCTGCCCGTGCAGGTCCCTGAGAATCTCGTCAACAAAGGATTGAAAGACGGCTGGAGCATTTTTCAACCCATACGGCATGACGAGGTACTCATAATGGCCTGATGTGTTACTAAGGGCGGTTTTCCACTTGTCTCCCTTCTTGATACGCACCAGATTATACGCGCTCCTGAGATCCAGTTTTCTGAAGAACTGTGCTCCGTGAAATGATTCCACCGCCGTAGCGATGAGAGGTAGTGGATAACTAAACCCCACCCTAATAGCGTTGAGACCTCGGTAATCAATGCACGGACGCAGACCTCCCTCCTTTTTCTTCACAAAAAAGAAACTCGAGGAAGCGGGTGAGATGGAGGGCCGAATGTACCCCTGTCCCAGGGATTCCGTGACATATGTCTCCATAGCCGCAGTCTCCTCCTGTGACAAGGGTTACACGTGACTCCTGGGAAGCGCAGCGTCAACCTGGAGATCTATCGCACAATCCCCCTGTCAATGAGGTGGTAATTTAGTCGCCCTCTTTTTACAAAAAGCGATCGCCAAATCGGCGTATTCAGGGGGAATGCGCACGGTGGACACCTGGTCTGGACTCTCCACCGACGTGGCACCTATGGAAACTCCTAGACACCTACCTGAACACTCCTCTGACCACCCCTGGAGAACCCCCTGTTTCCACGAAATACGGGGATTGTGACCAGCCAGCCAGGGGACCCCAGCACCACCGGAAACGCAGGCGAATCAATAAGGAAAAAACTAATGCGTTCCTTATGATTCCCCTGCGTTACCATGTCCAGTGGCACCGTAGACTCCCTGACTAACCCTGACCCTAATGGCCGGCTATCTAGGGAGTGCACAGGGAAAGGGGAATCTATCGGCACCCGCGGAATGCCCAGCTTAATGGCAAGTCCACGGTCCATAAAATTCCCAGCTGCGCCTGAATCGACTAGCGCCCTATGCTGGGAAGAGGGAAAAAATTTAGTAAACAAAACAGGTAAAAACACGTGACCAACAGGGGGTTCTGGGTGAATCTGGTGCTGACTCACCTGAGGTGACCGAGAAGTGTTCTGCCTGCCATCTCGACTCCCAGACTGGCTCCTCCTGCACCGGTCGGCCGTGTGTCCTCTCCGACCACAGCTCGTGCAGGAGGAGCCACCTCCTCCGGTGCCCCTTTGCACGGCCCCCCCTACCTCCATAGGGGTGGTGGCGGGGGTGCACGGGGGTGGAACGGGAAGGACCCTCTCCGAACGCCCGCGGGCAGCCAGCAAATTGTCCAGTCGTATGGACATATCTATGAGCTCGTCCAGGGACAGAGCTGTGTCCCGACAGGCCAGCTCCCTGCGGACGTCCGCCCGGAGACTGCAGCGGTAGTGGTCTATGAGGGCCCTGTCGTTCCACCCCGCCCCAGCAGCCAAGGTCCTGAACTCCAGCGCGAAGTCCTGGGCACTCCTCGTCTCCTGCCTGAGGTGGAACAGCCGTTCACCTCAGGCAGGTGAACTCTGGGTAGTGGTCCCTCGCCGAGTCTGGACCGTTCCAGACCGCATTAGCCCACTCCAGAGCTCGGCCCGTCAGGCAGGAAACGAGGGCACTCACGCTCTCCTCCCCCGTGGGATCAGGTCTGACGGTGGCCAGGTACAGCTCAAGCTGGAGCAAAAATCCCTGGCACCCAGCCGCCGCCCCATCGTACTCCCTCGGGAGCGCCAAACGAAGCGCGCCAGAGCCAGACGTCATGGGGGGCGAAGATGGCTGTATCGGGGGAAGTGGAGGTGGAGAGAGGATACCACTTCTCTCCCATCGGTCTATCCTCTCCATCATCTGGTCCATTGCCGATCCGATGCGATGGAGGACTGTCGTGTGGTGGAGTACGCGTTCCTCCATCGAGGGCAGAGGAGTGGCCGCTGCTCCCGCTGATTCCATGCCTTTTATCTTGGTGCGGGATTCTGTTACGGCTTGGTAGTTTTGGAGGAGGAATGAGGCGCAGGAAGCAGCGAACACAGGGTAGTGGTGTTTTTAATATACACTCACACAAAAAACAAATGTTCCCACACACAGGGGAGAAAGTACATACGGCGTCAAAACAACGTCGACACGAACATAAGCCGTCTGTCAAAGAAATAATCATTAACCCCGCACGAACAGGAGAGGGCCAGCTAAACTAAATAGCCCCTCAATGGCTAATTGACCACAGGTGTCACAAAATAAAAAAAGGGAAAAGCAAAAGGGAATCGGTGGCAGCTAATAGGCCGGTGACGACGACCGCCGAGCGCCACCCGAGCAGGAGGGGGCGCCACCGTCGGTGGGAATCGTGACAAGAATCGAATGGAATAAGTAGAAACCCTCCTCTCCATCCATCCCTCCATCCATACATTTACATTACTGTAATTCATGTAAAAAAAATGATAGAACAGTTGCACAGAGACTGGTATTTAGCACATTTTATTAAAACTTTTAATAAACGTATCACAAATATTTAGGCTAGCATAAAACCAATTGTGTCATTATATTTCAAACCATACAACAATATAATGCTTTTGGGATATGAAAATTCTTTGTGTACCTTTTAGGTTAACAAAATATTAAAAAAGGAAAGAAACAAAAATCCTAAATAGACCATTATTTTTATTAGTAACCAATGTTTCAGATAGATTGTGCATACTGCTGTATCTATTTCACAGGGATATCAAAAGGCTTTGAATTGGCTTGCACCATATTCTCAAAAGAAACTTTCTGAAATTTGACCTTTGAAGGGACATTTTCCCAGATGCACAAGCGTTGGGATCTATGATAGGATCACAAAATCAATCTGAACGTCATTCATGGCAGCAATCACTCATGGGACCAATATGTGATTTGGCACAAATTTCATCCTAAACATAATAATGAAAGGGATGAATGATGAATGATGAGCAATACGTAAACAACATGATCTTGCACTTTTCATTTTGTGTGTATCCCTAGAAGGAATGGCTAGCATACTGCTGTTTCCTCCTCTTTTTGGCTCTAACATGAGATATTACGTTATACAAAAAAGAGTGAGAGAGACAGGGAAAGTTCCAGAAAAAGGAAAGCATCAGTAGTCCTCAGCTGGAAGAGAGAAACAGAAAAGGGAGGTGTTACCCATGGATGAACCAGCTGAACCAAGCCAATGAGGAAGAGGAGCATGCGATCCCTTCCAATCATAGGAAGATCAGAAAACTAAAACAGGAAGTGGTATCATGCAGGCATGCAGTGGCAGTCAGACGGACGATTGCTTACTTTCTATCGTTAGGATACAGGTGCTGGCAGCGGTGCCTCTGCTGTTGACAGCTTTGCACATGTACTCTCCCTCATCCTCAGGGAAGGTCTCTGGCAGGTAGAGGCAGAATGTCTCCCCTCTCTCTATGTACTGATAGTCCTCACAGTCCTGGAGCATCTCCCCCTCAAACCACCAGGTCACCTCTGGCTTGGGCTCCCCGGTGATCTTCACCGTGAACCGCACTGGCTCGGCATCCACCACCGATTGGTTCTTCAGGGGCTTCTTAAACCACGGAGCCCCCGACCTGGCGTGGTCCTCCTCATCCTCATAGGCTGCCGAGCCATTGATGATGCTTCCCTCTTCCTCCTCCTCATCTTCCCTTTTCTGCCAAAGACATGACACGTGATAGCACATTTTCAATTTTTGGAACCCCTCCCCCTCTCACATTACCACTTCGGGCTGAACTGAACTGTCATGCGTTTTTAGAATGTCATGCGTGTCAAGGATGCCCACAGTTTAACAACGAGAAACCCGATGATTGAACCCGATGAAAGAGGGATTTACTTTTTGGAGAGCGGCGTCAATCTCTTGCTGCTCGAACTGCATCCTCTGCAGCTTCTGTTCTTCCACCTTTTTCCTCTCCTCCTCCTCTCTGGCTTTGGCCATTTGTTCGAACCGTGCACGCATGTCCACCTTCTGTCTGAACGGAGCCTCCTCAGCCCCCTTCTCTGTGTCCTTTTTGCCGTCATCATCCTCCTGAAAAAACAGCCCTTACAGTAAGTGAGTTCAGAAGAACATGATACAGACCAACACGTTGGCGTTCCTAAGCGATTCTGAAGGATCGTGCTCAAATATATACCTCCTGGATCCGCTCTTCTTCCCTCTCTTTGATTTCCTCGTCTACGGCCTTTCTCTTTGCTCTCACGTCCTCAATCTTTTTCTGGATCTCCTCGTCTTTCAACTGCTTGATCTTCTCAAACTTGGACTTGAGGTTTTTGGCCTGGATGGAGCCGGTCCTCTTGAGTTTCTTCAGCTCCTCATACTCCTTACTCACTGTATCAGAGCACTCATTCACTTCATCCTTTGGAAAGAAGCACATTGAACTGATTAGTGATGAGGATACGATCACAATAGAAGCATACAGTAAGCTCCAAAATTATTTTCTTTTGTATTGGCTCTGTAGTCCAGCACTTTGGATTTGAAATGGTACAATGACTATGAGGTTAGTGCAGACTGTCTTTAATTTGAGGGTATTTTCATCCATATCGGTTGAACCATTTAGAAATTACAGCACCTTTTTACATTTTAGGGGATCAAAAGTCTTGGGACAAATTCACCAATATGTGTATTAAAGTAGTTAAAACTTTAGTATTTGGTCCCATATTCCTAGCGCACAATGATTACATTAAGCTTGTGACTCTACAAACTTGTTGGATTCATTTGCTGTTTGTTTAAGTTGTATTTCAGATTATTTTGTGCCCAATTGAAATTAATGGTCAATAATGTATTGTGTCATTTTGGAGTTTATTTTACTTTTATTGTTAATAAGAATAGAATATGTTTCTAAACACTTATACATTAATGTCAATTCTACCATGATTACGGAAAGTCACAAGCTTGTGGTAATCATTGCTGCTAGGAATATGGCACCAAATACTCAACTTTTGACTACTTTAATAAACATATAAGTGAATTTGTCCAAATAGTTTTGGTCCCTAAAATGGGGGGACTACGTACAAAAAGTGCTGTACTTTCTAAACAGTTCACCCGGTATGGATGAAAATACCCTCAAATTAAACAGTCTGCACTTTAACCTGATTTTATCATTTCAAATCCAAAGTGCTGGAGTACAGAGCCAAAACAACAAAACAATTGCCACTGTCTCAATACTTTTGGAGCTCACTGTTGGTCTCATGGTTTAAACTGGGGCCGTATGTACCAAGCGTCTCAGAGTAGGAGGGCTGATCTAGGATCAGGTCCCACCTGTCCATGTAATCTTGGGATTGTCATCTAAAAGGCAAAACTGATCATAAATCAGCACTCCTACTCTGAGACGCTTGATAAATACGGTCCCTGGTTCTCCTCGTCTTGTCATCAATCTCTGCAGTTGGTAGTTCCATGCCAATATCCATGAGACTTCCCATGTGGGTTTTAGTTAACAGCATTGTGAGACTGATACCATGTTGATGACTGACCTCTCCCATCTCTTGTCTGAGCTGCTCAAACTCCAGTTTCTCCAGCTCCATTTTCTTTTTGCGCGCCTCCACCTTGCGCTTCCTATCGGCTTCCTCCTTCTGCTTCAGCAGCTCCTCAAAGTTCATCTCTAGTTTCCCAGGGTGCAATGCTTCCTGGGACTCGCTCTTGAACATCCCTTCCTCTTCCTCGTCTAGCACCTGGCGGAATACAAACACAGAGCATGGTGTCATTTGACATTTCACTATAAACCAATCAGAATCAAACAGCACAAATAATCTTTAATCACAAATCAATCATCATAGCAGCTTCCAATAGCAATTTAATCCACCGGTTTAACCCTCCCAGAATGAATCACAAACAGTGAAGCACCCAATGAAAAGCAAAGCTAAGCAACATAGACACATTGACCAGCAAAGCTAAGAGAACCAAATCACATTGATCTTCTCATCAGATACTGTAAAAAGCCCTAGAATGAGATGAAGGTTTTTAATCTCGATCTAGTAAGTCTTTCAACATCATTGTAGAATCAGTCCAAGTAACCAGGACACACTATTACACACCGATGGGGAGCCACTTTTAAAGCAAGCCAGCAGTGTTAGTATGCCTACTGAATATCCCATTCATACAGACCATTCACATCCATGCATAACCTTTGACTTACAATAAGAACTTACAGTATTAGCAGTTCATGTGAAACACTGTGTTATTTCTTCTTAGTCAGTGTACAAATACAATTGTCATTTGAAAGTGAAAATATCTTACTTCTCCATCTTGATATGAAGTCTTAGATTTTTCCCGATCCAGGGGGCTCTTTAAGAAGATCATTTGAAAGTAGGAACAGCAATTGCAAGTGTAGTGTTTCAGTAACGTTACATCATCATGTAGGATTAATCCATGTCCTATTATAGATCAATTAGAGATTGAGTTCTTATATTAAATATAGGCTACCTCAACTGTTAATATTGGGGTTAGTTTTCAGTAGATTGGTCACACTTTAAACAAACTATAACTTCAATTGAACTATAAGAACTATGGAGTCATAATAAAGCCTTCGTAAGGCCTACACAAATCATTTGTTTGCAAATGTAATTTGTAGTTTGTTTAAAGTGTGAGCATTACATTGGATATGTGCTCAGGTGACACGGCTCAAGCAGAGTTCATAATATCGCACAGCGTGAGAAACTGAAGGTATTCATCTGTGACATACACACGCAAAACAAGTTCCAAAAAGTAACTCACTGTGGCTCTAATCATGATGAAAAAACAGGAATAAATGATTCATCAAAATAATTTCAATCTTTTCACATGCTCCTTCTGAACGTAGCCTACTATAACCTACATGTTAGCGCAGGGCTTCATGAGCAACATGCTGGTGCTGCCTGCAGAGGTATGTTCATAGAGATCCTATGATTCACAAATGTATTGTTTTATACCATAGTTATACCATATTTGATCTGTTTCTAAAAATCAAATTTCTTCCTAGTGTAATACCCTTGTTTGAACCAGGTATTGAGTTTATTTGTTATAATTAATTGGTATTATATTTAAAAGATGATTGAATTGCTCCTAAACTGTAATGTTGTTAATGCATTATGCTTTTTGAAGAAATATTTATTTAATGTATAAGTGAATAGTTCGTTTTACTTTGAAGTTTAAGTTTGACCAATAAGGTCGCTTGATAAGTTGTGGCCAATGGGAGTTGACCTGGTTAACGGGAGGCCTGGGAAAAAGAGAGGGAAAAAGACGTTGATGAAAGGTTGGACGTTTTACATTAGGACGGTTGGTGAAGAAAAATTATAAAAGAAGACGACAGAACTAGAACAAAACCCATACCTACTAGGATATGAAGGGAAATACATGTTTTATTTTATAAAAGAGTTGTTATAATTTTGTTAAAACTTAGTAAAGACTGAAGCTACCGTCTCGTCGTGGAGGTATTTGCCAGCCTTGAGGTTAGCCTAGCATTGAGTGACACCGGGAGATAATGGCTTGTGAAGCTTAACGAGTTTGTGTTCCCATGGGATATCGGTTACGGCTAAGGAGTACTGTCTGCATGGGTAGATGTGCTTGCCTTGGACTTTGTGAGGAAACCTGCATGGAACTGCCATACTTCGCTGAGGGAATATCTACCAAGCAGTGAGTAACCACAACGTGAGGTGCTTCAGGATATTTTGGGGTGTCGTCCTTTTTTTGAGCTCCAACGCGCGCCAACGGTTTATTTAAGCAAACTTGAAATAATTTGGACACGGGTTGTGCACGACTCATTGGGGATTATTTTTTATTTCTTTTGATGCTGTGTCTGAAAATGTATTTGTGTTTGAAAAGGTTTTAATACACATATGGAACGTTATGTATATTGCCTTGGTGGAGTCATTGATTGTTTCAATTTAATTTAATGCATGGGATGGTTTATCCTGATTCAATAACAGAAACCTATAATCATTTCATCTGAAGTTAATACCCTATTGTCATAACCCTAGATAGTTTACAATATGAATTCTTATTGGAGATGTCCGTCTCACCTAACATCCCATGCTGCTGAGATACTCTGCATAAGTTAATATTGTGAGAGTCATATTCGAGCCTGGTGAGAGGGTTACACTGGCAAGATGGCAGATTTTTTTATCATGTTGCTAAGATGCCAAATTCCTCAAGTGAATTGTAGGATCTCTATGGGTATGTTACCCAGTCCTACCATATTCTTGCGGGCCTCTGCGAAGAGCCTCTTTTCCTCCTCCAGCCTCCTCTTGGCCTCCTCCTCTGCTTTCTTCTCCTCCGCCTCTCTCCTCTGACGCTCCTTGTCCTCGAAGCTGATGCACAGCTTCCCTGGCTTGCTGCCCTCCAGGTTCAGCATGGCCAGCAACACCTCATCGTCATCATCCACTATCTGGAGAAGGGGACAACAACGAAAGAGCTCAAACTAGTGTCTGACATCTCTGGGTGGGATCAGTATGAAAAAGGAACTCTAAACACAATGACCAGGCTAGGGGCTTTGCCTGGTCCTACATCAGTTTGTGCTGTATAGCCATCTCCTATGACATGGCAATGACCATAGGAGATGGCAAGACAGCACAAACAGATCTGGGATCAGGTGAAGTGACCATTATATTACTCTCACTGACCATGCTTTTCCTGGCCTCGGCGAAAGCCCTCCTCTCCTCTTCCATTCGTCTCTTGTACTCCGCCTCTGCTGCCTTACGCTCATTCTCTACCCTCTGTTTCTCAAGCTCCTCGAAGCTCAGCCTTAGTTTACCCGGCTGGATCACCTCTCTCTCGCCCTGAGCTCCTTGTGAGTCCTCCTCATCGTCGCCCTGCAAGCACATCAACTTCCAAAATCACACAAGGCACAAGGCTGGGAAGAATAGCTCAGTTGGTTAGAACACAGCGCTAACAACAACAGCGCAGGTTCAATCCGGGAAGAGCCTCAAAGCACCTTATCGAAGCTTGATTGTACGTAGCGCTAAATGAATGCTACTGTTAAGGATGCATTGACTGTTTAATACAGGTTTTTTTCCGGGGGGTTTTCTTGTTCAGAAAAGGTGGATTGTTTTAGGCCTCATCCCATGTTTACGAGATTATGTTCACCTTTGTAACTACATTATACACACCAACATGCAAGCTCTGACAGATTGAGATTGCTTCTTTAAAAGTCTCATCAAGACCTAAAGACGGCACAAGTCAATTTAACACTTCAAAAGCACAAGAGAAAAGCTCTGCAGGATGTATGAAGGGGATATGCAGGGTTGGTACAGAATGGCCACGCTGATAATTTACCTTCAAGGTTTACACTATCTAGCAAGTCGGAAATATCTGACCTATCACATGGAAAGTACAGGCCATTGAAACGTAATGTGCTAATAAGCTAATAAGGAATGAGCTAATAAGGTTTTATAAGATCAGTCACCATTTCCAGCTTGGCCACTTCGAAGGCTTTCTTCTCGTCTTGCAGACGTCGTTTAGCTTCCCTCTCAGCTTGCTTCCTCAGCCTTTCCTGCCTCTCCTTCTCCGCCTCCTCAAACGTCATCTTCAGTTTCCCAGGAATCACCTGTTCCTTCTCCGTGGGTTGCTCCTCATCCTCATCCTGCGTTGACAAAGACAGTCTACCTTAGAGACCACCATACCCACATGAAGTATTGACACAGACAGAACAGAACGGCTGTCATGAAAGATGAGATTTTCCTAGAAACACCTACAGTGCCTTGCAAAAGTATTCATCCCCCTTGGCGTTTTTCCTATTTTGTTGCATTACAACTTGCAATTTAAATTGATTTTTATTTGGATTTCATGTAATGGACATACACAAAATAGTCCAAATTGGTGGTTATATGAAAAAAATTACTTGTTTCAAAAATGAAAAAAAAAATTACAAACGGAAAAGTGGTGCGTGCATATGTACTCACCCCTTTGCTATGAAGCCCCTAAATAAGATCTGGCGCAACCAATTACCTTCAGAAGTCACATAATTAATTGAATAAAGTCCACCTGTGTGCAATCTAAGTGTCACATGATCTGTCACATGATCTCAGTATATATACATCTGTTCTGAAAGGCCCCAGAGTCTGCAACACCACTAAGCAAAGGGCACCACCAAGCAAGCGGCACCATGAAGACCAAGGAGCACTCCAAACAGGTCAGGGACAAAGTTGTGGAGAAGTAAAGATCAGGCTTGGGTTATAAAAAAATATCTGAAACTTTGAACATCCCACGGAGCACCATTAAATCCATTATTAAACAATTGAAAGAATATAGCACCACAACAAAACTGCCAAGAGAGGGCCGCCAACCAAAACTCATGGACCAGGCAAGGAGGGCATTAATCAGAGAGGCAACAAAGAGACCAAAGATAACCCTGAAGGAGCTGCAAAGTTCCACAGCGGAGATTGGAGTATCTGTCCATAGGACCACTTTAAGCCGTACACTCCACAGAGCTGGGCTTTACGGAAGCGTGGTCAGAAAGAGCCATTGCTTAAAGAACAAAATAATAAAACACGTTTGGTGTTCGCCAAAAGGCATGTGGGAGACTCCCCAAACATAGGGAAGAAGGTACTCTGGTCAGATTAAACTAAAATTGAGCTTTTTGGCCATCAAGGAAAACGCTATGTCTGGCACAAACCCAACACCTCTCATCACCCTGAGAACATCATCCCCAGCAGCATCATGCTGTGGGGATGTTTTTCATCGGCAGGAACTGGGAAACTGGTCAGAATTGAAAGAATGATCGATGGCACTAAATACAGGGAAATTCTTGAGGGAAACCTGTTTCAGTCTTCCAGAGATTTGAGACTGGGGAGGAGGTTCACCTTCCAGCAGGACAATGACCCTAAGCATACTGCTAAAGCAACACTCGAGTGGTTTAAGGGGAAACATTTAAATGTCATGGAATGGCCTAGTCAAAGCCCAGACCTCAATCCAATTGAGAATCTGTGGTATGACTTAAAGATTGCTGTACACCAGCGGAACCCATCCAACTTGAAGGAGCTGGAGAAGAATGGGCAAAAATCCCAGTGGCTAGATGTGCCAAGCTTATAGAGACATACCCCAAGAGACTTGCACCTGTAATTGCTGCAAAAGCTGGCTCTACAAAGTATTGACTTTTGGGGGGTGAATAGTTACGCACGCTCAAGTTTTTAGTTTTTTTTCTTATTTCTTGTTTGTTTCACAATAAAAAATATTTTGTATCTTCAAAGTGGTAGGCATGTTGTGTAAATCAAATGATACAAACCCCCCAAAAATCTATTTTAATTCCAGGTTGTAAGGCAATAAAATAGGAAAAATGCCAAGGGGGGTGAATACTTTCGCAAGCCACTGTAAGCTGTTCCTTTGTCCTACCAAAGCTACTTCTCTGTGGGCTGCTCCTCGTCCTGCTTTGATATAAACAATCTACACTTAGACCCCTGTATTACCACAAAGTATTGACACAGACAGAATAGATTTCATTAAAGATTTTCCTTGAAACACTTAAGCTCTTTCTTTGTCCTGTGGGCTGACATAAACAATCTATACCTAGACCACCATATTCCCATGAAGTATTGTATTGAAGTATTGACACAGATTGACATGGATATAATGGCTTTCATGAAATATTCGATTTTCCTTGATTTCCTCCTAAAACTGCTACGCTGCCAGTCCTGCCAAAGCCTATTGGAGAGGTCCTCCTCAGCTCACCTGTATAACCGAGCGCCGCTTGGCCTCGCGGAAGGACTGCTTGTTCTCGTTGTAGCGCTTCTTCTTCTCCTCCTCAGTCCTCCTCTTCAGCTCTTCCTCACGGTTCTTCTCCAGGTCCTCAAAGTTCATCTTGATCCTGCCTGGAGGTCGCGATGGCTTCGACGGCACCACGCAGACCAGGATGCTGTCATCTCCCTCCTGACATAAGTGGACAAAAGCCATTGTGAGAAAAGGAAATTACATTTAACATGAGGTAAGATATGATAAGACAGTACTTTATTGATTCCCAAAGGGGGTTTAGCACATAAAACATCAGTAACACAAACCACTTCCTGGTCTGTGAACTTGACAAATGCTGAAGTGGTTGTGCATAACCAAGTAATGGGCTAAAGCTATGTTATACATTATGAAATTACTAGTTAATACCTGCCTATGTTATGTCAAAATAGAGAGAAAAATCCCCACTAACAAAACAGACAGACAGACAGACAGACAGACAGACAGACAGACAGACAGACAGACAGACAGACAGACAGACAGACAGACAGACAGAGAGAGAGAGCGAGAGAGAGGCTAACAGCCCATAAAAGAGAACATTCTTTCACTTAATGGCCACCATTTTCAATGGGTCAGTCTGTGAATGTCAGCCCTAAAATAGGAGGGGGGGGCAATAGGGGCTAATTTAGTCAGTGGTGTGGGAAACAGTTGCCAGTCACATGTTGTCTACACCTGGCAGTGTATGTGGCTCATGCAGCAGCAGAACTTGTAAGCATGGTGGCCCAATTGTTTATAGCTCATTCGGTCAGTACTGGCTCAGGTTAAAGCTACCTCCCACCCTCAATAAAGACTTCCCCAAGTTTTTCCTCACTACTATACAGTAAAGGTATATGCAGTAGGTTGCAGTGAAAGGAGACAATGAAGATTGAAGTCTATATAGCTTTCACCATGTTCAAGAAACAAATAGATCACTGGAGTAGAACTAAGATCAACAACGTGACTACAGTATGCACTGAATACAAGCATTAGGCATAGTGCTTCCAAGTACTTCCTAGTGTGTGTTGTCACTTATTGACATCTACCACCTTATCGTATCTAGGTCAACATAAATTTGGAGAACTGGCTTCGGTCCAGTTTGGCATGGTTATAGCTACAGCTAGCGTCAATGCCTCATGCGCCATTGCAACTAGGGCTGAATGCCTTCGAAGCCACAATTTTGTTTGTGATCCATTCTAAGGATACTAAAGCAACTACGTGATGACTAGTGAGGAAAACCTTGTTCAACTTGACAGATACACCCAAAATTCATAGCATATGACCTGAATATGTGTTCTCAGAGCTGCTGTGGCTTGCAGCTCCACTGGACTCCACTGCAGGATTTCCTTCCAACCTGCACCAACTGTTAGCCTTTCAAATGGCACTTAAAATAACTCATCTGGGTGGCAGCTGAGGATTACCTGACTGATTACACATAGATGGAGGCCAGTCCCTCAATAGAGGCAGCGACTGAGCAATCCAGCCCTACTGTCCCACTTCCCCTATAGGCTACACTACAGTATACCTGGAAGGAATCTCACAAGTTTACCTCTGCAGCTTTCTTGGCCAGCTCCTTCTGCATCTTCGCTTTCTCCATGATGTCCTGGGTGGCGCGCTTCTTCCTCTCCTCCTCCATCCTCTTCCTCTCCTCCTCCTGTCTCTGCTTCTCCATCTCAGCAAACTTCCCCTTCACGCTACCTGTAGAGTGTAGAACCCACATGTAGATGACGATGAAGATGAGACCACAGCACAAACAACAGGGTCATGTTCATTAGGCATGCAACGTTTTAAAACGTTTTGCAACTGGAATTGAAAATGAGCGTTCCTTGTTGGATGAGTCCAGGTAGTCCCTCCCTGTTTCAGTCCGTATCCTTCAGTTTGTTGCCAAATGAATTTGCCCCATGAGGTGAGATGAGAATTAGAACAGAGCCCTCTTCCTCAGCCCTCTCCCAGCCCACCTGCCCTCCTCTACACCCTCAACAATACCCCCATTTCCTACCTGTGATCTTGGGGACGTAGGATTTCTCTACCTTGGCTGGCTTCACCTCCTCCTCCTCATCACTGGAGGCGAGTAGTTCTTTTATCTGTGGTGGATCAGAGGGAGAGCTTTGCTGAGAGGTTACCGGTTTATCTGGGATCATCTGCTTTGCACACTCAGGAGCCATGCTGGTCCCAGCAAGTTCTCAAGCCCCTAATCCTGTGTAATTGCACATTCATGTGACCTGGAGGTAGGCCTCTGATTGGATCATGTGGTTGTGACATGGGGGGAGATCAGCATGTAGGCATCCCGTCTCAGAGAGTTGACTACGATAGTACAGGGAGTTTTCTTCCCCCCTCCTGAGTATCGATGTGTTAATCCCTCGTATCGGACACTGTTTGTTTTACAACGCTGCATCCTGTGATACAGCTTGTGATAAAGGACAACATGCATAAAATGCACAATTGATTTAGTACGTTATCAGTAATTGTCAGTAAAAAGAATGTTATAATAATCACCCTAGATGGATAAAAGCACAACCCAAACACAACTAAGGTATTTCAATTAAATAAAAAAGGTGTGATTTTTCTGTACAAAGTGATATGATGACGTTCTCCAGTACACCCACACTGTGGTTGTTGAGGCTAGTGCTCCATACCATGCAGGTCACAGTTAGTTGGGGTTATCTCTGTCTTGTTTTGACCCCCGACCTGTTGCTTCCTGCGGTTGTATTCCCTCTCCTTGACATACTGCTCCTTCCTCTTTTGGTGCTCCTCCTGGCTCCTCCTACTGTTGCGCTCCTCCCTGGCCTTCTGCATGGCCTCAAACTTGTTCTTCACGTCAGCCTTACCAATCTGGGGCACGTAGCTCCTGGCCACCGGCTTTTTGAAGCGCAGGAGTCTCTGGAGAAAGATGAAGATACAAGTGTCAATGTAACATTTTGTAAAGGATTGGGAGTGTGCTAAGGGAAAGATTCATAGGAGTGAGATCCATAGGGCTGAGAGTCTAAGAACTCAAACCCATGTTGAATAGTGCTATTCAGTTGAACGTTGCAGAAACTTTATGAGAGATCTACAGGCACACTCCCTAATGTAACATCAGTAATTGTCTCGACAACCTACTATCTTTAATATTGAAGATGTCCAGAAGTAAACCTTATTATTAAGTAAGCTAATACATCAACTCCAACAGGGTAAACTCACAGATATGGCCGTGCTATGGCCGTGCCTCACCTCTTGTTTCAGTGCCACTTCAGATATGTTCTGTAACTGGTCTTCCTCTTCGTCCTCTTTTTCATTGTCCATGTCATGAGCCACACCATTTTGTGTCACATCATTCTTGTCCTTCCTCGATCTTGACCTTTGCATTGGCTTGTCCTTTGCCGTATCATTTTCTCTGTGCTCCACCTCACTCATGTTGTGTGCCTCATCTTCCTCATCCTCCTCAGGCTCTGTGTGAACCTCGTCCTCTTCGGTGTGAACCTCTTCCTCATTCTCGCTAAGTGCCTCATCATGCTTGTCATGTGGGGCATCGTCCTCTTTGTGTGCCCCAAGCCCGTGCCACTCGGTCGCGACGTCGCCATGCGCTTTATCATTCATATCGGGTGCCACGTCACTCACGTCGCGTGCCACATCGTTCATGCCGCGTGCCACATCAGTCGTGTCGTATGCGACATCAGCAACATTCTGTAACCCCTCAGTCATGTTTGCGCCACTCTGACAAATTGACAAGGTCCTCTTCAAATGTTACCTGTCAAAAAAAGAAAGGTAACATTACGGTATCGTACAATAACAACCTTTTAATCTTCACATAATCATTTTATGATTTTTTTTTACGCATACCGCTTTAACAATTTTATTAAGTTCCTCTGCCCCATATTCCAACTTACTCCATCAAAAAATGCTAACTAAATGTAGTCTCATTCTTCTCAACCATCATCAAAGATGTAATGGTATGACGGGTCTACCAATGATGGACTTCAGATTGAGCTGATTGAACGAACTATATTGAATAGACAACAGTTTCACAGGTAAACATTCCAAATTGCCCTTTCTGAAATGTGGTGTGGTAAATGACTAGCCTATATGGACTTCACGAATGTGTGTAACTTTGAATATCTGTCATTGTTTTACTACCCTACATATTACACTGTGAAGCACTTTGTGGCAACTACTGTAAAAGGGCTCTATAGAATACATTAGATTGATTAATTAATACCCTGCCTACACAATATCACATTAACAATAAGCACAATTGCTGAGCATCTGAAGTCTTGCGAGTGTCTGGGGAGGCAGGCACCTCATGGCTGCTGCAGTTTAGGGGAGGAAAGGGTCGCTCCCCCCCCCCCAGTATGCTGAGCCACAGCACAATGTGCAGGGTCAGAACGCTAAGTATAGCCCACTTGTGTGTCCAGGCCATGTGATCATGGCTATTTCTGATGAGTGATATGCGGTGGGACAGAGCTAGGGTCAGCAGCCGCATGTCGCCCAACAGACCCTTGACAAAACGGCCAGACTTAGTCCCAGACAATCGGATGAGCAAGAGATGTTTGGGCCATAGAGTCATCAGGCACTAAAAAGGTTACTGTTGATCCGTGTGTTAGAAGTCTAAGCTTGGCATCCGGCATGGCTATACGTTTTGAATCTGTTCTCATCAATTCTCTTGGTAATAATACCGAAGTAAAAAGTCAAGGGTTTGCGGTGAACAAAGTGCAGTGCAAAGTACTGCTAAACATGTATATGACCAATACAATTTGATATGATTTGAATAAAAAGAGAGGCCAACAAATACAGTGTCATTGATTTGACTGATTGATGGATTGAACGCTTGAAAGGTAGGCCTAAATGTACCCAATGTTGGCCAAACGTTGATTATATGGGCCTACTTAACAGAGTACAACACGTACAACTTTTTGTCAAAAGGACCACCTGTTGCAAATTTGACTTTTGAGTTCAAGTTCAGATCGATTTCCCATTACACACCTGATAGACAGCTGTGTTGGCACATATCACATCAACGACTTTGAGTACGACAACTACTATGACGTTGATGGTATGGATTGCCAGTCTGAGAGTAACAGGTAATGAACTGGATTCTAACAATATATGAACAACCCAAGGCTTCTTTCTAAAAATCTTATCTCATCCAATTCACCATTAGACTGGGATCAGTACATCTGTGGTTTTTGGTCGTCATAATACACTGCCCTCTTCAATCCAGCTGTGATAACCAGGCATGATAATAAAGGTGATAATTCATGTAAATGTTTTTATTTTCTTTTTTTAAACGATACCCTTTTTATCGCAAAATTGTCTCTTTGTATATCACAAATGGACACTAATCCAAATGATACAATATTGGGATGCAGTAAGCAAACACAAAGCCCAAGTCACCATCTCTGTACAAAGGAGTTGCAGGCCTTTGCTGAAATACAAAAACCATTAGAAAAATATAATTCCAGGCATATTTATATTATTGCCGAAGCACTTCCATATGGTATATACATTTAAGTAGCCTATTGTATCAATCATGACCTCCTATTTAATCATTTAGAGTATTACATATTGGCAAGAAGAATCAAAGGTTATTACCCTAAACATGATCTAGTCTATTGAATTACAGTTTCACCCATGAATACTTTTCTTGACCCCACATTTCATGCAAGGATTTGCCTAGAATAACTTGAACTGCCATATCATAGTTAACCAACACATTTAGGCCTGGCAAGTGAAGTCCTATTTTGGTCTAACAGTATATAAGCAGCTGCCACTAAATACCATTGACAATGAGCTAGAAGAATCTGTGTGTTCAAATAGAAATAATCTGTGTTTTAAAAGAACATATCTGGATTTCTTTGATGTTTGGTCATGTTAGACTGACATTAAAAAAGAACAGTACCAAACTAACAGAATATTTTATTTTACAGCTAAACAAAACATGTTTTTGTGTATGTTTTTATACCCAACAGCTGAATGACAAAGCAAAGTCAACTATAGGCCTAACTGAAACATTATTACTTTCAATATTTCACCTTTTTTTATTACTAAATTATAGTTTACCTAGCATTCTTTTTTTTCTCATTTATATTACAAATCTCAATTTAAAGATCAACAATTGAGGGGCAAATTTGAAACGCTCCCCAACAGGTGAATTTTAACATCCACATATCACACATTATCTTCAACTAAAGTCTTGCAGGAAAAAACGTTTACCTGTTTCAGTGTAATATCCTCCTTATCATAGGAATGTTCTGTACAAATAGTGGATCAAAACAAAAGTAATGGCAAGATGAGAAATTCCAACTTGTCAAAGCACGGAGATGTGTGCGCCCTGTTCACTGTGAGACGACTCAAAGTCGAATGGGTGAGGTTACATATCCGTAACCAGCTTCCATAAAAGCACTACTTTTGTCGTCCAACGCATTCCGCGCGCGCCAGCGACAGGTTCAGCTGTCGCCTCAAATACGCATGTTGCTTTCTGTTCGCTCGACGCAGATACAGCTGCGGTTCTCTCAGCCAGTCTCCCTGATTGTGTTTGTATTTGTCAAATGGTATATTCCCTGCCATTATAACAACATTGCGTGAGTTAAGGAAGGCTACATTTAATAAACTATTTACCATTTGTTGGCATGTTATCTTTCAGCAATTAGGCTACTACTAGTCCTATGATTGACCTTTTTCCACCAGAACATACAGATTGTCTTTTTTTTATTTATTTACTGACAGTGTGGTAGGCTCGCTATTTGAACATGTCCAGTGGAGGCTGCTGAGGGGAGGACGGCTCATAATAATGTCTAGAATGGAGCGAATGGAATGGCATCAACTGATGAGTTTGTTGTATTTGATACCATTCCACATATTCCACTCCAGCCATTACCACGAGCCCGTCCTCCCCAATTAAGGTGCCACCAACCTCCTGTGGTTTAGACATAAACATGTATGAAACTTGCACAATACTGAACTCATCATTAGGCCTATGTCAAATGTAAAAATGGTGTTTACATGAGAGACTGACTCAAACTCATGATAGGGTATGCCTACTTCTCAGGACGCATTCCAAGTTCCAGTGTTCATCCCTAACTTTTATATGGAATACATTCATAATCAGCTCAGGACACAGCCAAAGGTGACAGTTACCCTGGTGGTTAGAGTGTTGGGCCAGTAATCAAAAGGTTGCTGGTTCAAATACCTGAGCTGACACAGTAAAAGAGCTTGAGCAAGTCACTTATCCCTAATTTACTCCAGGGTTGCCATACTACTATGTCTGACCCTGGAAAACAACACATTTCACTGCACCTATCTGCTTGCTGGTGTTGAGAGGCAGGGTGGCTTATCTGTTATGAGTGAAAGCAGGTTGCCTTTGTCTTCCCACTGCAGCCCAGCCATAACCCAAATATCACTGTCACTGTGCTATGCAATGACGACTAGCTGCCTAGGCTACATATCAGTGTCTCAAGGGCCATACAATAACAGGTTTACAGTCTTACTTTGTCATATAATAACCCACATATTCCATATACAGTATCAGTCATTTAGGGTCAAGCATTTGTCCAAAGGCTATACCATTCTGTATGATATTACTAACCCCACTACTCCTCATAATAGGCTGATGCCTCTTAAGTATGATGAGAAAGTAGTGTTCACCAAGGGCAAAATTGTGGTGTAGATATTGGGAGGGACAAACAGTAGCCGGGGGGTCCTTCCCTGGAATTGTTTTTGAGATTTCCTGCAATTTCCTGCCATCCTATATAGTTTGACATTTCCTGCAATTCTAAACATTTTGCCATTGCTTATGACGCGTTCATATACTATCTTTTGGGCGATTTTAAAGAAACTAACGGGGGGGGGGTGATCGACCTATTCTGAATATTGTAGCAATTTTAACCTATGGTGCTCACCATGCTGAAGGATGTAGTAGAAACCCTGATTCAGACACATTTGTCAGCTCTTATCAGTCTCACTAATGGCAGTCTTACAGCTGCTGACTCACTGGCCAGTCTGGCCTCTTCACACAGGGCATGGCATTGGAAATCATTAGTAGCATGTTTGTGAGCAGTACACTGGCCAATCACAGGAATGTATCATGTATCATGGCGCCGGAGAAGATGGCTGACGTTTTACGTGCTCCTAACCAATTGTGCTTTTTGTTCGTTTTTTTGTGTTGTTTGTAACATTCTGTACATGATGTTGCTGCTACCATCTCCTATGACCGAAAATAACTTCTGGACATCAGAACAGCGATTACTCACCACGAACTTGCAGAAGCTTTTTTTTCATTTAACAAGTCCGACGAGCCCGATGTGAAGGACATTCTGCTTAACCGGGAACAGGCCCAAATCCCTGTCATTCGCTTGAAGAGAAGACAGAGAAAAAGAGGACGGAGGTCGGGCTACCTTGTGAGAATTCATAGGCGATCGAATAAACCCCCACTACAGTGGCTTGCGAAAGTATTCACGCACCTTGGCATTTTTCCTATTTTGTTGCCTTACAACCTGGAATTAAAATAGATTTTGGGGGGTTTGTATCATTTGATTTACACAACATGCCTACCACTTTGAAGATACAAAATATTTGTTGGGGTGAAACAAACAAGAAATAACACAAAAACACACAAAACTTGAGCGTGCATAACTATTCACCCCCCCCCCAAAGTCAATACTTTACACAGACACCTTTTGCAGCAATTACAGCTGCAAGTATCTTGGGGTATGTCTCTATAAGCTTGGCACATCTAGCCACTGGGATTTTTGCCCACTCTTCAAGGCAAAACTGCTCCAGCTCCTTCAAGTCGGATGGGTTCAGCTGGTGTACAGCAATCTTTAAGTCATACCACAGATTCTCAATTGGATTGAGGTCTGGGCTTTGACTAGGCCATTCCAAGACATTTAAATGTTTCCCCTTAAATTACTCAAGTGTTGCTGTAGCAGTATGCTTAGGGTCATTGTCCTGCTGGAAGGTGAACCTCCGTCCCAGTCGCAAATCTCTGGAAGACTGAAACAGGTTTCCCTCAAGAATTTCCCTATATTTAGCGCAATCCATCATTCTTTCAATTCTGACCAGTTTCCCAGTCCCTGCAGATGAAAAACATCCCCACAGCATGATGCTGCCACCACCATGCTTCACTGTGGGGATGGTGTTCTCAGGGTGATGAGAGGTGTTGGGTTTGCGCCAGACATAGTGTTTTCCTTAATGGCCAAAAAGCTACATTTTAGTACTTTCTTCCATTTGTTTGGGGAGTCTCCCACATGCCTTTTGGCGAATACCAAACGTGTTTGCTTATTTTTATCTTTAAGCAATGGCTTTTTTCTGGCCACTCTTCTGTAAAGCCCAGCTCTGTGGAGTGTACGGCTTGAAGTGGTCCTATGGACAGATACTCCAATCTCCGCTGTGGAGCTTTGCAGCTCCTTCAGGGTTATCTTTGGTCTCTTTGTTGCCTCTCTGATTAATGCCCTCCTTGCCTGGTCCGTGAGTTTTGGTGGGCGGCCCTCTCTTGGCAGGTTTGTTGTGGTGCCATATTCTTTCAATTTCTTTAGAATGGATTTAATGGTGCTCCGTGGGATGTTCAAAGTTTCAGATATTTTTTTATAACCCAACCCTGATCTGTACTTCTCCACAACTTTGTCCCTGACCTGTTAGGAGAGCTCTTTGGTCTTCATGGTGCCGCTTGCTTGGTGGTGCCCTTTGCTTAGTGGTGTTGCAGACTCTGGGGCCTTTCAGAACAGGTGTGTATAATTACTGAGATCATGTGACAGATTACACACATGTGGACTTTATTTAACTAATTATGTGACTTCTGAAGGTAATTGGTTGCACCAGATCTTATTTAGGGGCTTCAAAGGGGGTGAATACATACGCACGCACCACTTTTCTGTTTTACATTTTTTAGATTTTTTTTGAAATCAAGATGTTTTTTTAATTTCACTTCACCAATTTTGACTATTTTGTTTATGTCCATCATATGAAATCCAAATGAAATCCATTTAAATTACAGGTTGTAATACAGAAAAATAAATAAATTCCAAGGGGGATGAATACTTATGCAAGGCACTGTACCTTCCATTCTACTAGCTAACATGCAATCATTGGAAAATAAATCAACAACCTACGAGGAAGATTAAACTACCAATAGGACACTACAAACTGTAATATCTTATGCTTCACGGAGTTGTGGCTGAACGACGACATTATCAACATACAATTGGTTATACGCTGTATCGGCAGGATAGAACAGCAGCGTCTGGTAAGACAAGGTGGGGCGGACTATGTATATTTGTAAACAACAGCTGGTGCACGATATCTAAGAAAGTCTCAAGGTTTTGCTCGCCTGAGGTAGAGTATCTCATGATCATCTGTAGACCACACTATCTACCTAGAGAGCTTTCATCTGTATTTTTCATAGCATTCTACATACCACCACAGACCGATGCTGGCAGTAAGACCGCACTAAACGAGCTGTATTCTGCAATAAGCAAACAGGAAAACACTCATCTAGAAGCGGCGCTCCTAGTGGCCGGGCACTTTAATGCAGGGAAACTTAAATCCGTTTTACCAAATTTCTATCAGCATGTTAAATGTGCAACCAGAGGGAAAAAACCTCTAGACCACTTTTACTCCACACACAGAGACGCATACAAAGCTCTCCCTCGCCCTCCATTTGGCAAATCTGACCATAATTCTATCCCCCTGATTCCTGCTTACAAGCTAAAATTAAAGCAGGAAGCACCAGTGACTCAGTCAATAAAAAAGTGGTCAGATGAAGCAGATGCTAAGCTACAGGACTGTTTTGCTAGCACAGACTGGAATATGTTCCGGGATTCTTCCGATGGCATTGAGGAGTACACCACATCAGTCATTGGCTTCATCAATAAGTTGCTTCAATGACATCGTCCCCACAGTGACTGTACATACATACCCTAACCAGAAGCCATGGATTACAGGCAACATACGCACTGAGCTAAAGGCTAGAGCTGCCACTTTCAAGGAGAGGAACTCTAACCCGGAAGCTTATAAGAAATCCTGCTATGCACTCCAACGAACCATCAAACAGGCAAAGCGTCAATACAGAACTAAGATCGAATCGTACTACACCGGCTCCGACGCTAGTTGGATGTGGCAGGAAGCACAGCCAAGAGCTGCCCAGTGACACGAGCCTACCAGACGAGCTAAACTTCTTCTATGCTCGCTTCGAGGAAAATAACACTGAAACATGCATGAAAGCACCAGCTGTTCTGACGACTGTGTCATCCCGCTCTCTACAGCTAATGTGAGTAAGACCTTTAAACAGGTCAACATTCACAAGGCCGCAGGGCCAAATGGATTACCAGGACGTTTACTGCGAGCATGCGCTGACCAACTGGCAAGTGTCTTCACTGACATTTCAACCTCTCCCTGTCTGTGATACCCACAGGTTTTAAGCAGACCACCATAGTCCCTGTGCCCAAGAACACTAAGGTTACCTGCCTAAATTACTACCGACCCGTAGCACTCACGTCTGTAGCCATGAAGTGCTTTGAAAGGCTGGTCATGGCTCACATCAACACCATCATCCCAGAAACCCTAGATCCATTCCAATTTGCATACCGCCCTAACAGATCCACAGATGATGCAATCTCTATTGCACTCCACACTGCCCTTTCCCACCTGGACAAAAGGAACACACACGTGAGAATGCTATTCATTGACTACAGCTCAGCGGTCAACACCATAGTGCCCTCAAACCTCATCAATAAGCTAAGGACGCAGGGACTAACACCTCAGTCTGCAACTGGATCCTGGACTTCCTGAAGGGCCGCCCCCAGATGGTAAGGGTAGGTAACTGGAGCCTTATATCTCCATCACTAACTATAAGCATCAGCCGTCAGAGCAGTTTACCGATCACTGCACCTGTACACAGCCCATCTGTAAATAGCCCACCCAACTACCTCATCCCCATATTGTTTTTTTGTTGCTCTTTTACACTCCAGTATCTCTACTTGCACATCATCATCTGCACATCTATCACTCCAGAGTTAATGCTAAATTGTAATTATTTTGCCACTATGGACTATTTATTGCCTTACCTCCCTAATCTTACAACATTTGCACACACTGTCTATAGATATTTATATTGTGTTAATGACTGTACGTTTGTCTATCCCATGTGTTGTTTTTGATGCACTGCTTTGCTTTATCTTGGCCAGGTCGCAGTTGTAAATGAGAAAATGTTCTCAACTGGCCTACCTGGTTAAATAAAGGTGAAATAAAATACATTTAAAAAAAGAAAAAGGTAACAATACATCCGCCACGCTGATCCTCAACACAGGGGCCCCTCAGGGTTGTGTGCTCAGTCCCTTGCTGTACTCCATGTTCACTCATGACTGCACGGCCAGGCACGACTCCAACACCATCATTAAGTTTGCCGATGACACAACAGTGGTAGGCCTGATCACCGACAACGACGAGACAGTGCATACGGCCCAGTACTTCACTGGGGCCAAGCTTCCTACCATCCAGAACCTCTATACCATGCGGTGTCAGAGGAAAGCCCTAAAAATTGCCAAAGACTCCAGCCACCCTAGTCATAGACTGTTCTCTCTGCTACCGCACGGCAAGCGATACCGGAACGACAAGTCTAGGTCCAAGAGGCTTCTAAACAGCTTCTACCTCCAAGCCATAAGACTTCTGAACATCTAATCAAATGGCTACCCTGATTATTTGCATTGCCCCCCCCACCCCACTCCCTCTTTTACGCCGCTGCTACTCTCTGTTGTTATTGATGCATAGTCACTTTAATAACTCTACCTACATGTACATATTACCTCAATTCCCTTGACTAACCAGTGTCCCCGCACATTGACTCTGTACCGGTACCCTCCTGTATATAGTCTCGCTATTGTTATTTTACTGCTGCTCTTTAATTACTTGTTACTTTTATTTCTTATTGTTATTCTTATTTTTTAAACTGCATTGTTGATTAGGGGCTTGTAAGTAAGCAATTCACTATAAGGTCTACACCTGTTGTATTCGACGCATGTGACTAATAAAATTTGATTTGATTTAAAGTACTGTTCAAAACAAGCACATCTTGAATTGAAATTGGGCCTTCAAACAAATTAGCATGAAGGGAAGGACATCAGTCACACATCGAAAAATAAATGTTTCATCGAAAAGGAATGTCATTCCTTTCTGGTCTAAATGCAGAGATGTGCATTACATTCTTATAAGCAGTGATTTTATAGAGTTATAGAATGGGAAGAAACCCCAATAACTCAGAGACATTGATGCCAATGTCGTCAGTCAATATACAAAAAATGACTTAATGTTAACATTTTCACTCAGTTACTGAGATGGTTTTAAGAGTGTACCGGTCTTTGGGAAAGCCACCAGCATGCCAAGAGTCAACTCTCCAGCTAATGTCTGGAACTGAAACCTGAGAGCCAGACCAGCATGCATCACTCAGCCAGACCAGCATGCATCACCAGTGCTACAGGTCACAGTCAGTATAAAAGACACACTGTAATCGGCCTACCGTATACTACGATGTAAGATTTTAAATCGTTGATTTGACAGATAGGATACAGTGAGACTTTGCTCAGGTTACAGAGAAGAAGGAAACTGGGGAGTTGTGGGGACTGTCTTTGACACAGGTCCACTGAAGAAGTTATGTCATCAAAGCTGGGGACACACCAAATAGTGTTTCAAGAGCACGGATTACTATGATGTGAAAAAAGCAACGGGTGCCAGTGTCATACAGCTGCTCTCTAGTGTTCACCCCACCTCATCCATCCACCTCCTCTCTTGGGGCAGAGGGTAGTGTGAATGGTGGAGTCAGTTCCTTGAATCCCAAGACTGAATGGTATTGGTCCCAACCAGAGACCCTCAAGCCATCAGGGACAACAAGAAGACTGCCTTAAATAGCCCCACAGCTGTGGGAACTAATCAAGTCTGGTGACAGGTCGCTTGAATCAGGCCAGGCCTGAGCCTCAGCTGCTGTGGCATGGCCAAACACCCCTTCGACCATCCTCAGAATGGTACGGCCCACACACCCCTATGTCTGTCCAGCCCTGGAGTGGAACGTCTCGTCAGACTTTCACTATGCTGGGTCAGAGGCACTGGTCTAGTGATGGCCACTACCGTAATAATTCAATTCACTTTAATTGGTAAGTGTGATTTAATATGATACCCCTGCCAAAAGGATACCCAAGCTAAGATACTACTTACTATATGTACATCGCTTTTCCCTCAAAATATTGGTATATCTTGTCTCACAAGATAGACCAATACATCAGGATGTCTTTATGTGAAAACAACAAAAAAGAGATGTCTGTATCGATGAGTAGCTTGCCTATCTATAACTGGTGGCAGGTCTGACTGCGGGGTAGCAATATCAGACTGGACTAGTGTCTTCCGACACGGCCGGCATGTCATGACCCCCTGTGACCTGGTGGGGCCTCTCCTTTCCAGGAGCTGACTTGTCCGTGCGGTTAACTGTGGTGGCACACAGACAAGTGTCTTGCTTTTGAGGTGGCAAGATAAGATCCCCCCCAAACACAAACGTAGAGAGCAAATCAAGTAATTTCTGTTGAATTTTTGCTACTGGGATTGGGGACTTACTATCATTAGACTTCTCCCTTTAAAGGGATAACCTGAAGTTGCTACATCCATTTTTGGACTTGTAAATTAATAATATTACCCATTGATTGTTGAAGAATATGGCTTATTATAACTTGTTTTTCTCTAATGTTGTTATACACAGTAAATGTGAACTGTCACGTCCTGACCATAGAAAGCTGTTATTTTCTATGGTAGAGTAGGTCAGGGCGTGACAGGTTTTTTTTCTAGTTTAGATTTTCTATGTTGTTATGTTCTAGTTTTTGTATTTCTATGTTGTTGTTTTTTGGGATGATCTCCAATTAGAGGCAGCTGGTCATCGCTGTCTCTAATTGGAGATCATACTTAAGTAGTTGTTTTTCCCACCTGGGTTTGTGGGAGATTGTTTTTGAGTTATTGTATGTTGCACCTCTTTGTCACGGTTTGTTGTTTTGTTCTTTAGTTTATTTGTGTATCTTGCATAGTTTCACAGTTCAATAAAATATGTGGAACGATACACATGCTGCACTTTGGTCCGCTCCTTCCGACGAACGATGTGACATAAACGAACACTGTTCAGCCTCAAAACATATTTAAAACTGGAATTTTGATATCGTGGACGGTCAGTCATTGCATCCATAGCGCTACCTATGAATTTGAGAGTGGATACATTTCTCCAGCCCTATCCCTCAGCTTTTTACCAAAATGGGAATGGGGAGAACGTTTTGTTATTGTTTCAACTGCTGATTGCCACTTTAAAGGAAGGATGTGTAGAGGGCCATTGCTGTAGACCTTTATTTTTTACAGGAGTCCAGAGATTGGCACTGTGCTCCATTGAACTACATTATGGCCACTACAACATCCATGGGAAGGTGCTGTTTCAGGGGAATGTCACAGAGTCCCAGCTGTGGTGTGTGTGAGCTCAGCTGCAGGGGGACTTGACAGGTGAGAGGCCACTATGACAGGTGTAAGTCTCTCGTTAAGTTGCTGCTAGCAACAGGAGATCACATTGGATTATAGCTATCATTCAAGGACTATAAACCTTTCCACAACAGAGTAACAAGTTACGGAATAGTTGCAATGGAATAGTCTTTTAATTTTATTATTAGTTTGTGCCTACATAGCCTTGTTCATTTAAACCATATTATTGAGAGACATGAAAAATGGGAATTCGAGATTCCTTTTGAGAAACATTTCTGCCATTCCAGATCCTTCCAGACAAATCTTTGGCACATTTTTGAACAGGGCACAAGGGGGAAATCTGGTTCCAATGATTTGCACGGTGGGACCAAAAAGACCTCTGTTTCCTCTAGGTGTCTCTGTAAGTAGATACAAAGCCTTCGGAAAGTAATCAGACCACTTGACTTTTTCCAAATGTTGTTAGGTTGCAGCCTTATCCTAAAATTGATACAATTGTTTTTTCCCCTCATCAGTCTACACACAATACTCCATAATGACGAAGCAAAAACTGGATTTTAGAAATGTTTGCTAATTTATTACAAATAAAAAACGTAAACATTACATTTACATAAGTATTCCGACCCTTTAGTCAGTACTTTGTTGAAGCACCTTTGGCAGCGATTAAAACCTTCTTGGGAATGACTCTGCAAGCTTGGCACACTAGTATTTAGGGAGTTTCCCCATTCTTCTCTGCAGATCCTCTCAAGCTCTGTCAGGTTGGATGAGGAGCGTTGCTGCACAGATATTTTCAGGTCTCTCTAGAGATGTTCGATCTGGTTCAAGTCCGGGCTCTGGCTGGGCTATTTAAGGACATTCAAAGACTTGTCCAGAAGCTACTCCTGCGTTGTCTTGGCTGTGTGCTTAGGGTTGTTGTCCTGTTGGAAGGTGAAACTTTACCCCAGTCTGAGGTCCTGAGCGCTCTGGAGCAGGTTTTCATCAAGGATTTCTCTGTACTTTGCTCTGTTCATCTTTGCCTCAATCCTGACAAGTCTCCCAGTCCCTATTGCTGAAAAACATCCCCACAGCATGATGCTGCCACCACCATGCTTCACCGTAGGGATGGTGCCAGGTTTCCTCCAGAAGTGACGCTTGGCATTCAGGTCAAATAGTTCAATCTTGGTTTCATAAGACCAGAGAATCTTGTTTCTCATGGTCTTAGTCTTTAGGTGCCTTTTGGCAAACTCCAAGAGGGCTGTCATGTGCCTTTTACTGAGAAATGGCTTCTGTCTGGACACTCTACCATAAAGGCCTGATTGGTGGAGTGCTGCAGAGATGGTTGTCCTTTTGGAAGGTTTTCCCATTTCCACATAGGAACTCTCGAACTCTGTCAGAGTGACAATTGGATTCTTGGTCACCTCCCTGACCAAGGCCCTTCTCCCCAATTGCTCAGTTTGGCCAGGCGGCCACCTCTAGGAAAAGTCTTGGTGGTTCCAACCAAACTTCTTACATTTAAGAATGATGGAGGCCACTGTGTTCTTGGGGACCTTCAATGCTGTAGAAATGTTTTGGTACCCTTCCCCAGATCTGTGCCTCAACACAATCCTGTTTCAGAGCTCTACAGACAATTCCTTCGACCACAGCTTGGTTTTTACTCTGACATGCACTGTCAACTGTGGGACCTTATATAGGTAGGTGTGTGCCTTTCCAAATCATGTCCAATCAATTGAATTTACCACAGGTGGACTCCAATCATGTTGTCGAAACATCTCAAGGACGATCAATGGAAACAGGATGCACCTGAACTCAATTTCGAGTCTCATAGCAAAGGGTTGAATACTTATTAAGTAAGGTATTTCAGTTTTTATTTTTATAAATTTGCTAAAATTAAAAAAAAAACTGTTTTTGCTTTGTCATTATTGGGTATCATGTGTAGACTGCTGAGGTTTTCCCCCCCTCCATTTTAGAATAAGGCTGTAACGTAACAAAATGTGAAAAAGTCAAGAGGTCTGAATACTTTCCAAAGGCACTGTATAATGTCAGTGCTATCAGTTAACAGCCACTGGCTATATTTAGGCCCATGACAAGTGAGACCTGGCTCGGTGACCAAGTGCCCAGAAGCAGAGCAGTTGACTTATCAATTACAAATAACTTTTTCCATGATCCACAGCTATGATCTGGGTCAGCGATTGACTCTGGTTTACCCATTTGAAAAGCGTAAGCAATTTTGGTAACCTGAGATTCTGTCGCGATCTTATATTGTAGACCATCTTCTTTTATTTATGTGCTGATATAATTCAGTAGACACTTGTCAACTGTAAACTCATGACCAATACAGTGTAGTAGTAATGTTATGCCAACATAGAAATCAGGTTCACCATTCATCAGTAAACTAGGATTGTTATGTTTTCACACCATTCTCCTGTTTCAATATATGCAAATCTTCTGTTCCATAATTGATCCATGCTCTTTGGAAATATACATATCAAAACAAATGTTGAGTTAGTAATCTTCACATGCACGCCTCATTTTTCCGATCCAAAACTACTTTAGTAACAGTCACTGCTGCCCTCTAGTGGTGATGGATAAAGTTGGCAGTGCACCTGTTTTTTGTAAAGGGAATTCATACAGTACATAGAAGGTGACACATTTCACAATAAAACACAATTAGAACTTTTCCTATGTATTACTTTTAGGACAAGGAGCAAAGAGTCTGTATGATACGAATTAGCATAGAAAATGTAACTGCATTTAATGTAATACCAAAATCTCTGCAAAGCCAACTCTCTCACCGTCTTGGAGAGGGCACCATCTGTGGAGAGAAAGACATTCAGGTTAATACAACACAACATAAAGTCATCCACAACGTCAATGCAATCTATAATGCTTTAATACTCACAAATGGCTGTGATTTAGTCACAATCATTATGAGATGATAATAACATATTATCAGGGGGTCATACATACTCGTGACAAGTTACAATGCATTATAACCAGATCATAAGGTCTTATGCCTGCATGCTTGACGTAAGGTGTTCCTGAATTAAATCTCAATTTGGGATTTTCTGAATCATGAGTCAACATGATAGAAATAGCCTTGATCCCCAAACCCTGGTTATCAGGTCATAGTCTGGCTGTTACTTTGCATTGACATGACTGACCTCTTTTTCCTCTGGCTTTGTGGGTGCCAACTGTGGAGGGGTCAGGTAGCATGTAGAGCTGGACTTCCAGGGGTGCGATGGAGGTAGGGGGGTGGTGGAGGAGAGCTGGGTGCTTGGGGTGATGGATCTCCCCCTGGGAGGAGATGGCTCGGGAAAGGAGCGGCCAGGCCTGGTCCCACTGCAACGTACCATACAGACAGACATATTCATCCTGCACATCCCTTCTGTTCTCATAAAACGGAAGATCTAGGTTCCCCCACATAAAACACATCATAGACGAATCAATCACAGTCAATCAATCAATCACTTTATTATCCCAGTTGGGAAAACAGTTTTTTTTTAAATGAACTGATGTGCTTTAAAGAACAGTTTAGAGCTTCACTCTAAGAGCTCAACTCTGGCCATTGTCTTTGCAGGACTTACTTCTGACTTGGAGGGAGCCTTCTCAACCCTGTGACCCTAAATGGATTAGCCTTATTGTTTCCTTTCTTTGATGAAGAACTGGGAACATCAGGGAGAGCGGCGGCCTGCATGGAAGAGGTCTCTCGATAGCCGTTACACCACACCACGTTGTTTTTGAATGTTGACAGGGAGATGTCCCCTAAGGTGGCACTCTTATTGGCTCGTGGGTGCCTCCTGATGACAGCGCTGCTCCTGAGTCGCTGGTTCCTCCACAAGGCGTCCAACGAGGTGTGTGTTTGTTGCACTGTCAGCAGCTTGATGCCCATGTTGTTGATAGGTGAGTAGACTGTGCCAATTGGCTCATAGTAGGACAGCTCCTTGTCTCCACAATTCTGAGATTAATGGAAAAAGAGATAAAGTATAGGAATAGGGCACCATTTGGGACGTTAACCAAGGTCTCCAGATTCAATCTCATGGTTCTACAGAGCATTCAAGTATTGTTGAGCAATATGAATCATTCTAGTGTGGAAGTAAACTGGGAAGGTAAAACGTAGATGTAGGTTAACTCACTTGAAATGACCTTAGCATAGCGTGGCAGGTAAAACAGAGCATTTCATCATCTTGAACACTGTTGGGAAATCAGAGTTTTTCCTGAACTCTAACAGTGGCATGTCTTTTAGTAATTAAACCTTACATAAGATTTCGCATGGACAGACTTTCGCTGGCTCTAATCTGTATCAACCAAAACTAGACATAATAGAATAGAAGAAAATCATATCGATTTTGATGTGAAATTTACATCTGTCTTTTGCCTATGATATGTATTCCAGGGTTTCTGGAATAAAGTGTAGCCTATTGGAAATATCATTTTTGAGCACGCATCTAAAAGTTCACATCAGACTGATAGTAGCCTTTTTGCTTACCATGCAGAAGATAACTTTTTACATTCATCCGTCTGTTTGTGTTTGGAAAACGTGTCTCTTTTTTCAGATATAAGTGCATATTGTTGCTCCAAGTATTCTCCAGTAGCGCTGTTGTTTTTACCTCTGATTGGTGGCATGGTAAAATCGAGGGGCTCTTCCTCGCAGATTTTCAGCACCACCCATGTCCCCAGATGTGTAGGGATATGTGTGTGACAGGTGAAACGGCGCAATCTGTCACTTCTGTATTGTTCAATGAACCGCTCAGGGTCGTTGTAATGCTGAGATTGCGATATGACATCACATTTATTCTCTGCACACTCTCTTCTCTGATACGAAATTATTTTTCTGGACAGTTTGCACTTGGTGCAAATATCAATCCCGTAACTACATGCATCTTGCGACCAGGCACCGACTCCGTCATTGCTCTCCGTTTGATCATTGTAATCAACACAGTCATCGCCGACCTCCAATAAATGTGCAGTTGAAAGTCGATCCTGTTCTTCTTTCGCACAACATTTAATATGTCGTTTCATGACACTTTGCTTTTATCATAGCCTATAACTTCAGTAATTGTAGCGTAGGATTTTGTAGGCCCATGTTCATAACATTGGTCCACATTGTTGCGTAAAAGACTCGTCACGTTACATGGAAACCACAGCATCAGTCAACATGACGCCGTACAACTATGGACTTTTTAACTATAGTACCGTTTTTTTATTAACTGTTTTTTAAATGATTAATTCTACTTTTGAGGTATTTGATAACTGTCAATAAATGTGTCTTCTGGGCAGGCAATCAATTAGGCAATATTGCCTTAAAAAGAGGAGTGTCTTGCATAATTTGTTGCATTGAATTGTTATTGCATATTTGTAACACATAGATGGAACAACCTTTCCAATATGCAATCAATAAGATTAAGAAATATAATGACCCAGGGCCTATATGCTATAGCCTACAATACCTGGGCAAGCTTGGCCTACACTGGCTGGACTGTGTCCGATAATAACCCAACTCGTCAAGACGCCCTTCTCTTGTCAAATCAGATTGTATTGGTCACATACACATATTTAACAGATGTTATTGCGGGTGTAACGGAATGCGTGTGTCCCTTGTAAGAGGAAATATCAAATGACACATAATAGGATTCGCCTCACATACAGTTATTACAATTACTGTACTTAAACCACATCTACATATGTATTAAGGAAAGACGGGAGGCTATATTGGACGGGGCGCAAAAGACAAGCATGCGCAGTACCAACAACTTAGATTTAGACCACTTCCTGCTCCGAAAAGCTGACATTTATCGCGATAGATCCGATTTCGTACGTTGTGTAGACGGCGGCCTTGTCTTGGAATGAAACATAACAGCTTTATCTGTCAAGAGTGAAATACATATTCGTCTGCCACTTTCGGAAAATATCACATCAATGGGCTTTCTCTGAAACTGTAGCTATAATGGTCCATGACAGGAGTGAGTAAGCTCATGGTAAGTCGAAGTAGCTAGCTAGCTAAATCTTGGTTTCGATACAATGTGAGCTAGCTAACTAGCAAACTAGTGGTAACTGGCTCACTAGCTAGCTAACATCTGTAGATTCGCTGGCTAGCTACGTTAACATTATTAGCTTTTCTATGTCAGATTACTTGTTGGTGTGTGCCTTTCTGGTCAACGGCGCTTTAGTAAGAAGTTGTCCGCTAACGTTATCATTAGCTAATCTCTTAACTCGATACCAAAGATTTGTTCTCTGTCGATACTTGATGGTTGCTAGCTAGCTAACGTTAGCAATCAACATACGCATCCTATTTGTCTAGTTAACGCGCTTATCCAAAAACGACAATAGTAGGTAGCCAACAGCTAGCTGGTTACCCGTTTAAGTAACGCTAGCTAACTAAGACCAATAAGAACAACTAACGCAACGTTAGTCAGTTGACGTTATAGCATGATTGCCCAGAAATTGAGTCAGATCACTATTATCCACTGCAGAGTGCTAACGTTAGGTAACTTAGATGGCTAAAATGCCACTGATGCTGATGCGAACGCTTTGTTCGTTTAGTTAGCTTGCAAACACGTTAGTGATCCGTATGAATTAGTTAGCTGACGTAGTTAACACTTGTCAATGTGACGTGCATGTCGTGTTTTCTAGCTAGGTAGCAAGCTGTCTTGGATTTTAGGTCGTTGCTTGGTGCAGTGAGATGACTGAACTAACACACGAGACAGATACCATGCCTGTCTGTTGCAGCCAAACTCGTCTGTTGTGTGAATTGTCGGATGGGGTTATTGACCCGTTTTAGCCCGGCTAACCTCTCCTTGCTGCTTTATCGGCCTGTCTGTCTGGTCATTAGGGCCCATAAACTATCCGTAACATATTTGTCGCCTAATTACATTGTTTCTGCAGAGGAACCGCTGAACAAAGCTGCCAAAAATCCTCCTTCCGTTTGTTAAGCACATCATCTTCTTGTTGCTATTTAAAGCATTGAACTGGCGACAGAGAGGCAGACTTTTTAATGTTGTCTGGTGTGTGGCTGGGCTGATGTGATGCAATGACGACTGAAGATTGATGCAAGCTTTTCATGATGACGTCTGTGTGTGTGTGTAGGGGATGAGAAGAGCGCAGGTGCAGCAGCAGCGTTCAGGGCTGTGAGCTCAGTGACTCTCTGTGGGCTCAGGATGGCGCAGGGAGGCCCTCAGTTAGACTATCACATCCTGCAGGACCTCAAGCAGCGCTTCCCCGAGATCCCAGAGGGAGTAGTGTCCCAGTGCCTTCTGCAGGTATGCTACCGTAGCCAGACAGCTATGAGCACACACATAATAGTATATGTCCCAAATGGCACCTTATTCCCTACAGTGTATTACTTTGGCCAGGGCCATATGGACCCTGGTCAAAAGTAACCTTTAAGCCCTGTTGCCACTGGCTCTTAAAATTAGGGCCAAATTCGAGCTGGCTCGAATGGAATTCTCAACTTCGAGCTGGGTCTAAGGAAATCCGAGCCAGCGCAGCCCAGTTTCACAACTGGTGCCAGTTCGATTAGAATTCGGGTTGGTGATGCTGATCACTGCTGGATGCGGACAAAACGTTTAGCTAGCTCTTCTGGGCACATGGACAAGCAGTACTGCAGTAGTTAGACATGAAACAAATTACCACCATAGCTGGATCCTTTATTCATTTTTGCACTAAACAATAACCTTTATGAGAACTGAGCCCTCAATGCTAGCTAGCTACCTAACATTAGCTAGCAAATCAGTTTAAACACGCTAACAGGTATTTTAGCTGGCCAGGCTGTATCGAAAGCTAGCTAGCTGTCAGCTGGTTTGCTTGGATAGCTAGCTAGCTAATAGACCATGGCATGCAAGGTAGGAATTAAGCTAGCTAGCCTTTTATGCTAATGACACCGCTAACCATTTAGCTAGCTAATGTCAGTGAGCTAAATACATGGCTCTGAGTCTGGCTGGCACTGGCAGGAGTATGGGGTAATGTTAGTTACAGCATGGTGAGGGTGAATTTTATTCTTCAACATCTCGCTAGCTAGAAGCCAGCTGCAGTCACATATTGGCTGCCTAGCAACATTATATAATTTCTCATTTCTGGAGGCAGTGGAAACGCTTTGAAGTCAACCCAGGTTGGGCCCATTAAGGCCAGTGGAAAGGGGCTTTAGTGTACTGCATAGGGAATTAGGGTGCCATTTGGGGCTCACACAGGCTACAAACATGCACTGATTCTCTCATTGAAATGCCTGAATGCTGCTTCACTGATCTAGGCTTACACATATATGCCTATATATGTAGTTGAACATCGCCTCCCGAGCGGCACACTGCATCGCAGTGCTAGCTGTGCCACTAGAGATCCTGGTTCGAGTCCAGGCTCTGTCGCAGTCGGCCGCGACCGGGAGACCCATGGGGCGGTTAGGGGAGGGTTTGGCTGGCAGGGACGTTCTTGTCCCATCGCGCTCTAGCGGCTCCTGTAGTGGGCTGGGCGCAGTGCACGCTGACACGGTCGCCAGGTGTACAGTGTTTCCTCCGACACATTGGTGCGGCTGGCTTCCGGGTTAAGCGAGGCATTGTGTCGAGAAGCAGTGTGACTCGGCTGAGTTGTGACCTTTGCCTCTCCCGAGTCCATACGGGAGTTGCAGCGATGGGACAAGACTGTAACTACCAATTTGGATACCATGAAATTGGGGAGAATAAAGAGTTAAACTTCTTATTTTTTTTTTTTTTACATTGACAGTTGTTTGTGTGGTCCAGTTGATCTGTTATGACCCCAGGAAGTTAGTATGCCTCTATTTTTCTACCGTAAATCGACAGAGCAGTGACTCCTATAGGGCTACAGCATCAGTCTGGGCCCCATCACTGAACCTTTTATGCTGTCTCCTTTCCTCCTCCAGAACAACAATAACCTGGATATATGCTGCCACCTGCTGGCTCAGGAGAGTAACAGATACCTCTATGGGGAGTACCAAAGTCCGGAGGAGATCCGCCTGAGCCGGAACCACATGCTGCACATCCAGCTAGGGGGCTACCCCCCCTCGGAGGCGGGCAAGGCCAACGGAGGCGGGCGCTCCCTGGTGCACAGCTCCAGTGACGGTCACATCGAGCCCCAGCGCGTCGGCTTCACGGAGCCCCTCTCGGCCCCCGCCACCATAGCCCCCTCTCTGGGGTACAACCCCTTCTTCATGAATGACCACGGGGGGCGCACGGCCAGCACCCCCACTCCGCCTCCTGTGCAGGGAATGTCCCCTACCTACTCGCCCGTTCCTCGCTACACCATGAACCCTATCACTGTCACCCTGTCCCAGAACCTGCCCAACGCCCCTCAGGCCCTGCAGATCCCCGCCGGTCACTATGGCAACAGTGGCGGTAATGCCCTCTACATCCGGCCCTCCCCCTCCCAGAGCCCCCAGCCCTCCCCCTGGCCCTCGTCCGGGCAGCCTGTGTATCAGCCCTCACCCTACACCACTCCCACCTACCAGTCCCCCTATAGCTCTCCCCAGCACCAGCCCCAACAGCAGGTTCAGCCCCAACAGCAGGTTCAGCCCCAACAGCAGGTTCAGCCCCAACAGCAGGTGCAGCACCAACCCCAGCACCAGCAGACCCATGTCTTCCTGCCCATCAGCCCTCCCACCGTGGCCAGCATGCCCTACCACCACCACCAGCAACAGCAGCAGCAGCAGCAGCCCATCTACCGGCCGTACCTGCCAAAGAGCTCCCTGAAGAACCAGATTGAGATCACCCTGGAGGGCCCGCGGCCCCGCAGCAACTCCCCCGTGCACTGCCCCCCGGGACAGACTCTCTACATGGCTACCAGCCCCTCGCCCAGCTCACCCCAGCGGGGCCTCAGCCTGAGCGGGGGGAACTCTGCTGCCTTCCACCCCGGGGTCTACCTGCACCAGTGCCCTGCGCGTCCCCGGCCCACCTCCTCACCCCAGCCAGGCAGCCAGGCGGGCTACACCTTTAAGATCAAAGTGTCCCCAGGTCAGGCCCAGCAGCAGAGGCCCCTCTCAGGGTCCCCTCCAGTGGCCTCCCCTCCTGAATCTCTGCTCAACATGGTGGACCAGGGGGAGCATCACGCGCTGGCCCCGGCACCCATCCTGCCCATCTCAGCCCTGCCCGGTAACATCGTCAGCCACATCGCCAACCGCCTGCCGCGCCGCTCCAGCTCGGGCTCTGACGACTACGCTTACACCCAGGGTAAGCACAGCTTATGAACGGACACGCTTTGTGTTTGTGTGTGTGTGTGTGTGCGCGTGCGCTCACAGAACCGTAGATGTATGCATTCCTGCACATCCGCCCGCCGTATTCCCACCTCCCTACCGTCCCACCTGTTTGAAGCCCTGTCTTCCCACCTCTGTGTCCCCCAGCTCTCCTGCTGCACCAGAGGGCCCGGATGGAGCGCCTGCTGAAGGAGCTGCTGATGGAGAGGCAGAAGCTGGAGCAGCTGAAGGCAGACGTCAACGACATGGAGTACGACGCCCTCCAGCGACGCTTCAGGCGAGTCAACAGCACCAGCCTCATCCCCCGGGTAAGAGAGGACACCCACACACACACGGGGGGGGGGGGGGGGGGGGGGCAACACGCAGATGTGATTGCACAGGCACATAAACACATACATCGGTGAAGTTTAAATGCATGATCAAATGCACGCATATATACACTCCTTCTGAAGGCATAGTACATAACATGTTTTTTGTTTTTTTGCACATACACACACACACCTTTGAATGCATAAGCACACAAACACGTATGAAGGCACACATGCAAACACACGCACATTAGCTACATACATGTAAAAAAAATATATATATATTCAGTGAAATTTGTATACAAACAGTAAATCAATGCAGGGTATAGGGTTGTCTCAATGCAGGGTTGTCTCAATGCAGGGTTGTCTCAATGCAGGGTTGTCTCAATGCAGGGTTGTCTCAATGCAGGGTTGTCTCAATGCAGGGTTGTCTCAATGCAGGGTATAGGGTTGTCTCAATGCAGGGTATAGGGTTGTCTCAATGCAGGGTATAGAGTTGTCTCAATGCAGGGTATAGGGTTGTCTCAATGCAGGGTATAGGGTTGTCTCAATGCAGGGTATAGGGTTGTCTCAATGCAGGGTATAGGGTTGTCTCAATGCAGGGTATAGGGTTGTCTCAATGCAGGGTATAGGGTTGTCTCAATGCAGGGTATAGGGTTGTCTCAATGCAGGGTATAGAGTTGTCTCAATGCAGGGTATAGAGTTGTCTCAATGCAGGGTATAGAGTTGTCTCAATGCAGGGTATAGAGTTGTCTCAATGCAGGGTATAGAGTTGTCTCAATGCAGGGTATAGAGTTGTCTCAATGCAGGGTATAGGGTTGTCTCAATGCAGGGTTGTCTCAATGCAGGGTTGTCTCAATGCAGGGTTGTCTCAATGCAGGGTTGTCTCAATGCAGGGTTGTCTCAATGCAGGGTTGTCTCAATGCAGGGTTGTCTCAATGCAGGGTTGTCTCAATGCAGGGTTGTCTCAATGCAGGGTTGTCTCAATGCAGGGTTGTCTCAATGCAGGGTATAGGGTTGTCTCAATGCAGGGTATAGGGTTGTCTCAATGCAGGGTATAGGGTTGTCTCAATGCAGGGTATAGGGTTGTCTCAATGCAGGGTATAGAGTTGTCTCAATGCAGGGTATAGGGTTGTCTCAATGCAGGGTATAGGGTTGTCTCAATGCAGGGTATAGGGTTGTCTCAATGCAGGGTATAGGGTTGTCTCAATGCAGGGTATAGGGTTGTCTCAATGCAGGGTTGTCTCAATGCAGGGTTGTCTCAATGCAGGGTTGTCTCAATGCAGGGTTGTCTCAATGCAGGGTATAGGGTTGTCTCAATGCAGGGTATAGAGTTGTCTCAATGCAGGGTATAGAGTTGTCTAAAAACAAATGTCTCATCCAACCCACCGGTGTTTTGCGGCCGTTCCAGCCTGAAGAGATGACCCGATTGCGCAGTCTGAACAGACAGCTTCAGATTGATGTCGACTGCACCCTGAAGGAGATGGATCTTCTGCAGTCTATAGGTAGGTACACACACACACACACACACACACACACACACACACAGAGAGAAACACACACACACACAGAGAGAAACACTCAAACAGGCTTTTGAAGATGCAATGTACAAGAGCACACATTCAGGTGTCAAACAACAGATGCTGTATGAATTGTGTAATTTCCACAGGGAAGTTCGATCCGCAAGCCGAGAACAACTTTTATAAGAACATTCAGACCGGTCCGGTGGTACCGCCCAAGCCAGGAAGAAAAGGTGAGAAACGTGACATCGTCTATTGTACCACTGTAAACATTGGTAGGACTTTCTTTAAAGAGGGCAATCTGAGGTTGGTACATCAGTTTTTGGACTTAAATGAATTATATATATACCCTCTGTTTCTTGTATAATATAAATTATAAATGCTTCATCATCTTAGTTAAACTGTCGTACCCCATCCAGAACCCAAAATATAAGCTTGTTTTTCTTGTGAACCACGTAATTGTAAACCAACACTGTACAGCCCAACCTTCTTCCTGGAGGTCTACTGTCCTGTAGGTTTTCAGTCCAACCCTCTTCCTGGTGAAAACCTACAGGACAGTAGACCTCCAGGAAGAGGGTTGGGCAGCCCTGCTGTATAGCCTCAAAACATGGTTAAAACTATCATTTTGGTTTCATGGATGGTCAGTCCTTGCATCTATATCTCTTGAGTTTGAGAGTGGTTCCATTTCTCCAGCCCCGTACCTCAGCTGTTTACCAAAACAGTGGTGGGGTGTCTGCTTTGTTATTGTTTGAACTGCAGATTTCCCCTCTGCGGTATAGCCTCGCGCTTTATAACTTGTTTTATGCATGTATGAACCTTTTTATAATGCCTTGTATTACATTTTACAGAATATTGCTTGTTTTAGTTTTTCCCTCAAATTCTCTCTGATCACTCCCCTTCAGTAGACCAAATGTGGCGAATGATCGAGTGACCGTGGCTTTACTTTTGTGTTGCAGAGACTCCCTGTGTGGACATTCTCCAAATGATTTTGAAAGCATTTCCTTCTCAGAAAGGTCTTAAAATGGTGCTGTGTATTTGTATGATTGGTGTGTGGCGCAATGACGTTTATTTAATTTCGTGCTTGATATTGTAATTTTGGGGTAACTCACCTTATTCACCACTAATCCGTCTCACCCTCATTGGTGATGGCAATTTGACCCTGTATATGACAGTAGTAGGATAAAGGAGCAGGTTATAATTTAGCCATGACACCAGTGTGAACAGCTCCCCTGCGCTTGCCATGAATGCCTATGGGATCCTTGCTGAACACAGAGTTAGGCCCTCTGTTAACATTGGAAGGACTTTTCTTCCTTTTTTTCCCCCTGTTATGTTTGGTAGTGTGATGATGAACCGGACACGGCAGTTTTGCAGAGGGCGAGACCCGCCTATTCATTTAGATGAAACCAGTGGGTAAGCAGCGCGGTTTCCGTGCGAGGCTCGCGCTGCTCAGAATAAAATTACGCTGGTTCAATTTACAAGATTTCGTTGCGCGGCTCATGGCCGAGAACACATAAAGTGGCTTGCTGTCTACTCCTGCCGGAAAAAAGCGGTGTAGCGGCTAAAAAAAAAAACTACTATTTTCCCGACGCCCCAGTTTATCTCCCCTATAAGACTTGTAGTATCTGCTGTGTTTGTTGGTGCGATACTAAGTAGAGCTGGGAATCGCCAAGGACCTCACAAGACAATATTATCACCATAGTTAGGTGCCGATACGATATGTGTTACGATTCTCACGATTCTATATGTATTGTGATTTTTATATTGCAATTCGATGTTCTAAACATATTGCTGAGAAAACAAGTTTTGGTCCGTTAGGGAAATAAAAGTGCTGAAAACATGTTGGCTCATGATTGAGAACAAGCTGTAGGATGAAAAATCCAGGCGTTTAGGCGCAGGATCAGCTGACTAGCGATAGTTAACACTAAATACTGAAGTAAAAAATATATATATATATATATATATACTAGGAGTCTAATATTTATATATTATCGTCTAAAAATAATATTGCGGTATGTACAGTGACATTTTTTTTACCGCAATGTGTAAAGTGTTGGTCCCGTGTTTCATGAGCTGAAATAAAATAGCTGACATTTTTCATATGCTCGAAAAGCATATTTCTCTTAAATGTTTTTATGTCCCTGTTAGGGAGCATTTCTCCTTTGCCAAGATAATCCATCAACCTGATTGGTGTGGCATTTCAAGAAGCTGATTAAACAGCATGATCATTACACAGGTGCACCTTGTGCTGGGGACAATAAAAGGCCATTCTAAAATGTGCAGTTTTTTCACACAACACAATGCCACAGATGTCTCAAGTTTTGAGGGAGCGTGCAATTGGCATGCTGACTGCAGGAATGTCCACCAGAGCTGTTGCCAGAGAATTCAATGTTAATTTCTCTACCATAAGCTGCCTCTAATGTCGTTTTAGAGAATTTGGCAGTATGTCCAACCGGCCTCCCAACCCGCAAACCATGTCTATGGTGTCGTGTGGGAGAGCGGTTTGCTGATGAACCGAGTGCCCCATGGTGGTGGTGGGGTTATGGTATGGGCAGGCATAAGCTATGAACAATGAACACCAATTGCATTTTATCGATGGCAATTTGAATGCACAGAAATACCTTGATGAGATCCTGAGGTCCATTGTGAGGCCCATTTCTTTTAAGGTATCTGTAACCAAAAGATTCATATCTGTATTCCCAGTCATGTGAAATCCATAGATTAGGGCCTAATGATTTTATTTAAATTGACTGATTTATGAACTGTAACTCATTAAAATCTTTGAAATTGTTGCATGTAGCATATTTATATTTTTGTTCGGTATACCTATCGATCATTTTATTTCCCCCCCACCCATTACTAATGCTAAGACTGTATACAGTGCATTCGGAAATTATTCAGACCACCACATTTTGTTACGATATAGCCTTATTCTAAAATTGATTAAATAAAACATTTTCCTCATCAATCTACACACAATACCCCATAATGACAAAGCAAAAATAAGTTTTTAGAAATGTCTGCAAATTTATTAAAAGTAAAAAAGACAACCGAGAAACTTCCAGAAGGACAACCATCTCTGCAGTACTCCACCAATCAGGCCTTTGTTAGTGGCCAGACGGAAGCCATTTCTCATTAAAAGGCACACGACGGCCCGCTTGGAGTTTGCCAAAAGGCACCTATTGGACTCAGATTATGAGAAACAAGATTCTCTGGTCTGATGGAACTCTTTGGCCTGAATGCCAAGCGTTACGTCTGTAGGAAACCTGGCACCATCCCTACGGTGAAGCATGGTGGTGGCAGCATCATGCTGTGGGGATGTTTTTAAGTGGCAGGCACTGGGAGACTAGTCAGGATCAAGGGAAAGACGAACGGCGCAAAGTACGGAGTGATCCTTGATGAAAACCTGCTCCAGAGTACACAGGACCTCAGACTGAGGTGAAGGTTCACCTTCCAACAAGACAACGACCCTAAGCACACAGCCAAGACAATGCAGGAGTGGCTTTGGGGTAAGTCTCAATGTCTTTGAGTGAACCCGATCGAACATCTCTGGAGACCTGAAAATAGTTGTGCAACGACGCTCTCCATTCAACCTGACAGAGCTTGAGAGGATCTGCAGATTAGAATGGGAGAAGGTTCTCAAATACAGGTGTGCCAAGCTTGTAGCGTCATACCCAAGAAGACTCGAGGCTGCGAAAGGTGCTTCAACAAAGTACTGATTAATGGGTCTGAATACTTATGTTAATGTGATGGGTTTTTTTTAAATGTTTTGTACACACATTTCTATGCCTGTTTTTGCTTTGTCATTATGGGGTATTGTGTGTAGATTGAGGGAAAAAATACGATGTAATCCATTTTAGAACAAGGCTGTAAAGTAACAAAATGTGGGAAAAGCCAAGGGGTCTGAATACTTTCCGAATGCACTGTATGTTCTTTGTTAATGACGCTAAGCCTGTATGTGTGCCCCTCTCCCAGAGGGGGAGCGGAACCCCAAGCCTGCTGCCGCGGGGCCCCAGAGGGACGAGGACTTTGAGGGAGCCCAGTGGAGCTGTGAAGAATGCACCTTCCTCAACCACCCTGCACTCAACCGCTGTGAACAGTGCGAGATGCCGCGCTACACCTGAACCTTGCCCAGCCCACACCAACACTGTCCCGGACAGTAGTCCCCCCTCCTTACTTCCTTTTCCTGTAAACTCCTCTGCCCATGTTTTTGTGTAATGACCCTCCTTCCCTGTCAATCTATATATAAGCCCCTCACCTGTTGAGGAAGAGCCACTCCCTCATCCCCCACTCCTTTTGTCTCATTAGAGGAACTCACCCATGCACTTTGACCCTTGTTTCCATTGGTGGAAAACATTTTCCCAGGATGAGGACAGCAGGAGACTATTCCCATTGCAACCCAAAAGGGAGGGACTAGCTATGTGGAGAGTGGACAGTGGCTGTGGCTAGAGAACAGCCAATGGAGAGTTGTTTTTAGAATACGGAGGAGGCGGCGTGGTTTATCCAGTGAACATTCCGTTGCAGAATGAATGAGATTGTCCTGTTTACACGACTGAGCCCATTCCCAAACCCCACCGGCGGGCGGACGTTCTTTCCCTTACAAATGACCAGGGCTGCACTCTCTGACAGTGGGACAATGCAATGGCAAAAAGAAAGGGTCTGATGAACTAATCCTAATGTAGATTATACACTGTATCAGCTCTGTACCAAGAGCTCCTTCTTTCATGGAATGAAGAACACTAAAGAGACTTGCATATGAATATATTCCTGGTACTTTTATGCATATTATGCCCACACTGTATTCCATGTTAAAAAAGACTTCCCGTGCAAATGCCTCAAGTTGCTGTACTTAATAAAGGAGCTGATTCTATGTGACTGATGCTTACACCTGGAATATCTTTCCTGTAGTTTCAAGTGTCTTTTTTTTTTTTTTTTTTTTTGGGCATTTCATTTAATGCACTACTGCTTGCTCTGACGTGGTTGCCCCCTTTCGCAAATGAAAAGCACACACACACTTTTCCTTTTTCATGACGTGTTTTATTGTGTTAGTGAACAAACTAATAGGCATCAGCCACACGGCAGCAGCAATCCATACTCATTCACTCTCGGCGCACACACACACACCTCGCTACTCCTCTACGCACACACTTTCTACCTCAAGCACACATGCATTCCTACACTCCATTTACCTGTATTGTTTTTAATATAAAGGCTAACTAACTTTCATTTTAAGATGTTATGGATCAGAAACTATAATATATTCTAGACAAATATACTCTTGTCTTGAATACAGAATATTCAAGATCAATATATTTAAGATGTTTTCTATAATACTGCGTAAGATCTTGGTTTTATCCCAAGTACTGCCCTATTCCCTACATCGTGCACTACCCCTATGGGCCCTGGTCTAAAGCGTTACACGAAATTGGGATGCAGATCCCAACAGTTTGAACCAATAAGAGGCATCGCATGGGGAGTGTGGGAGTGACTGATCATATCGCTCCAGGCCCCACACACACAATGGTCATTTGCCTTCTTCACACACATCATTGGAGAAAATGGCTCAACATCAATGTGGGGAACAACGGTAGTGATGTAATTCTCCACAAAACTAAACAGGCTTACCCAGACATACTCATCCACAGAGTTTAAATATTTGGCCATTGACCTAGACCCTACTTTGAACAACAAAAAACATTAAGATGTCCAGCAAAATCGGATATAAGTCTTTCAAATTTCCGATACATCAGGAACTCATTCTACGGTGGCAGCCAAGATGAATTTACATGCAATGATCTTCGCTCACCTATTGTATAACTAGCTGGCCTCAGGCCAATGAAACATAAATTAAGCCCCTTCGATCTCTATATAAACAAGCACTGAAGATCCTTGACGGGAAATCACATTACCATCACCATAGAAATCACCCCAAATACAATCTGTTCAATTTGGACAACTTTGTTTTCTCAGTTGTCTGTCTAGTTTATAAGATTATCAACTATGTTGCACCCCCACCTCTGAAAGATTTTGTCATATTAAGCTCTGAACACAGCCTGGTCTCAGACTAGGCGTAACATAATACATGTAAATCCGGGACACTGAAATGAGTATGATATGTTACGCTTGATATGGTTACATAAGACAGATGGTTACTTAAGGCAAAAAGTAGGGTGGTTGGGTGGGTGTTTAATGCGAACATCTAGCAACCCAAAGGTTGTGTGTTAGAATTTCATCACGGACCATTTTGGCTAATTAGCAACTTTTCAATTACTTACAACTTTTTAGGTTAGTTTGCAACTACTTAGCATGTTAGCTAACCCTTTTAGCTAACTCTTCCCCTAACCTTTAACCTAACTCCGAAACTTAACCTTAACCCTTTAACCTAACTCCTAAACTTAACCCAAACCCCTAGTCTAGCTAACGTTAGTCACCTAGCTAGAATTTGTAACATATTGTTCGAAATGGGTGATGGACATCCACAAATTAATACATACCACACAAAACCCAACATATCAAATTTTATATGATACTAAATGGAGTGTCACGGATTTGCATACAGAATAAAGCAAAATGGTTTGAGACCAGGTTGCTGAACAAAACAGCAGCTACCTGAACCTCAACAAGAGGAGACTGTGTCATTACTAAAAGGAAAACCACCTTTGGAAAGTCAGCATTCTCCACCTCAGGCATCAGAAAATGGAATTCCCGCCGTCTACCTTAAGAAGCACTAGCGACTTTAAATCCTCCATGGAGGTCAAAGCATGGATCAAGGCGCATCAATCCTGCACACATTGACTAATTCTTAATGCACAAAAGTCTCAATGTGTTTGATGTATTTATTCTATTAGTTGTTGTATTTTATGTTTCCTGTATTTGTTTTAATCTGTTATATCACATATGTCAAACTCATTCCACAGAGGGCCGAGTGTACCTGATTGATGGATTAAGGTCACTAATTAGTAAGGAACTCCCCTCGCCTGGTTGTCTAGGTCTTAATTAAACAGAAAAAACAAAAACCCAGATACTTGGCCCTCCGTGGAATGAGTTTGACACCCCTGTGTTATATCGTACTATACTACTGTATGAGTGATGTGTGTGTATTTAGGTATGTTTATGTATTCGTATTGCTTAGTTAGGGACTGTGGATTAAAATTAGCTGTGTTGAGCGTATTCTGGTGCAAGCATCATATTTCACTGTCTGAAATGTGTTTTTATTTGCACATTGTCCCTTTAAATAAACTACTACTACTTCTCTAATTTACTGTATTAGAAATCCATTTACCACACGAAAGCACCTCTAACTACTCTATTTACATATCATACAACTGCTGCTATTCGAAGCAGGCACAGATGGGGTTAGGCCGCTGTGTGCAGTTGGTTTTAGATTAGGGTTGGGGGCCACAAAAAAATCTGAACTCATCATGAGGGGCAGCAGTGGATCGCAGGTCTGCGTACGCACATCCACATCCATACCCACACAGGCAGTCAGCGCCGAAATTTTGCGAGCATTTTAGCGTTCCCTCTTGACAGTGGAGAGAAAAAAATGTTTTTAGAGTTTTAGAGTCAATTTCCTGCAATTCTACAAATTTGGCCATGGGGCGTAGAGAAAATGTTTCAGTTTTAAAGCAACTTTGTTGCAATTCTACACATTTTGCCATGGGGCGGAGAGAAGATTTAGCAATTTTATAACAAATTTCATGCAATTCTACTCATTTTTCCATGGGTGGAGAGAAAGAGTTTTACAACTCATTTTCTGCAATTGTACACATTTTGCCTTCCCTTCATCTGTACTGATCTAGAGGAGCAGTATAGGTAAAAGCAAATTACTCTATGCTGCCTGCCTTAACCCATCCAATCTTCTTTTAGATTGGCACAGATTAAATAAAGGCACAAGCAAAGGTAATCACATATATGAGTGGGGGCGATGTCATGCATCCTTGATTCCTTTGCTTAGGTGAGTCACCTTCCTTTCCTCCTCAAGATCAATCTGTCCATCTTGCCCATCCCTCTGCTCTCTGATTGGTCTGTGTGTCCGTCACTCTCGGCTGTCCCTTCTCCTCCCTCTTGTCTCTGTATGAGATCAGCTAATCCATCTGTTCTCTGTGGTTTATTCATGACAAAGCATTGCGCTGCCAATTCCTACTGGAGTTCCTATATTAAAGGGGACATACTGTTGGCTCAGAATGTGGACATGATTTCACTGATGAATCTGATTGGTAATTAGTATTCCATTGAACTGATTGGCTCTTTAGCCTCACCACTTAGCCTATGGCAGATGTCGGTCACAACACAGGCAGAGATGCCGGTGGAGAACACAAGCTCATACTGTGCTATACCGTGTCCCTTTAAGTCGGGTATAGTACAGTATTGTAAAGGTTTGAATGTATAGACAGACACTACTGTTGTTGATTCTCCAATCGATGTGTGTGAACATGTGTTTTCTCTACCAGTTCTATAAAGTTCAGTGTTTCAGCTGCTATCACAGCGAGTGTGGGGGAACATGAAGTTGTGTAGAGGCCTCTCCTCCTATCTAATCTTGCAGGGTTTAGTAGTAGTCGTCATAGTTCTTGGGGTTGAGGCAGTAGAGGATGGCCCCTCCAAAAGAGAAGATGGTGGCCCCACAGGCGAGGCCGTAGCCCCAGTTGAACTCGTGGTATATCCTCAGGCTGACCGTCTCAATAAACTTAACAGGGTAGAGGATCAAACTGCAGACATGGAGCACCACTGTTAGGGAGAGAGGAGGAATGGGAGTGAAGGAGAGAAATGGAGCACATGAAAATGACACGGAAAAGGAGAGAATAAGGCAGATTCAATAACGTACCTGCAGCGAACAGCATGACAGCGATGGGTCTGTAGCAGTGGCTCCTGGAGCCGACCCACACTGACACCAGGGCCACCAGGAAGGAGAACAGGATGAGGGCTGCACCACCCAGCAACAGGACCAGCGTGGCAATCTGCCAGTCTGAGAGAGAGAGAGAGAGAGAGAGAGAGAGAGAGAGAGAGAGAGAGAGAGAGAGAGAGAGAGAGAGAGAGAGAGAGAGAGAGAGAGAGAGAGAGAGAGAGAGAGAGAAAATGTTTTCGTGGGGGGTTATATAAGCCTAGTGATCCATGTTTACAGTGTGGCGTATGGCACAAGAATGTTAACCCTGCACTAAAATCAGATCTTTACCCAACACAGCAGAATGGAAGAAAACGAACAAATGCATGCACGCATACTTTCTCTCTCTCTCTCTCTCTCTCTCTCTCTCTCACACACACACACACACACGCACGCTCTCTCTGTCTCTTTCTCACACACTCTCACTGCTAGGCTTCTTAATGAATACCAGCGCAGCAGCAGAAGTAGACAAAGCAATTATCTGGGCGACTCCGGTAATAGGTATCCATCCTGACTGCCCGATGCAAAATCAGCAGCAGTCTCAGCGTTTCATTCAGCAGAACTGCAAAACATTCAACTAAAGTAGAGACTAGAAATAGCACTGGCTGGAATGCTAATAGGGATATGGGGGGGTGGGGGGGGGGGGGTGAGAGGGAGAGAGAGCTACTAGCTAGGTCTACTATATTGATCCACTTCTCTGCATGTATGGAATGAAAAAATCATCTTGGTAGAATAAAAATGTTGGTGGGTTGAGGAATAAAGGATAGAAATGCTATAGAATGTAATAGGCGGTATTTGGGGAGAAAGCTGGGATACAACGTGCTCCGTGGTGAAGTTTCCCCTCTGTGCAGATCTAGGATCAGATCTAGGATCAGATCTAGGATCAGATCTACCATAAGTGGGGGAAATGCAAAATGACCCAATGACCCAAGATCAGCGTCTACTTGGGCCAACTTCACCCTGCGATAGAATGTTAAACAAGCTTAGTCTCACATAGCTAGCTGCTAGACACTCTTATCTAACAGGCTAGACTGTGTGGGGGGGTATACTGGCTTCTAGGCACATCATCTTAGTAGACTGAGTGGGCTATCAAGACTGATGGACTGCTGAGTGATATAACTATATAATTGTTGGGAGTAACAGTCTAGACTCTGGGTGTGGAAATGGTGTATGTAAACAAACAAGGGATGTTATGATGGGGTTGTTGATTACCTTTTTGAAATATATGTTAACAAAGTAAATACCATCATAGAAAGGGTTTGGTTTCTAATTGTAAAATATGCTCATAGTTAGACATAAAGGAAAAAGCAGATCAAAAAGGTAATCACACAATGTTCATTACAATCACAGCTAAACTGGTTGATGCACGGCAAATAATTTCCCCTCTATAGCAATACGAGAACCATCAAACCATTCGACAATGAGAGAATGTGACAGCGTGTAAGCCGCTTAAACTACAGTTCCAATCCTTGTCATGGGGAAATTCATTCCATAGGCCGAGCTGCTCGAACATAAACAAACATTCCCTTCTTTGACCAAATATGGCTTCTACGATTTAGAGTTTAAAAAACGGTCCCGTCATCCATCACAGGAAGCTGGAGGGAACCCACAAAACGCAGAGCTCCCTGCGGCCTCAGTGCTTTCATAACATGCGGTACTGACTTGGAACGACCATTGACCTCTCATTTGCAGCCACCTCACTGGCTGCCTCTCCGACCGCAGGAGCTACACTAACTCGTGTTTGTCTGTATCTAATCATCTAGTCATTTTGGTCATTTTTTCCCTATCAGACTGCAACTGAAATTGCAGGAGCTACTGCGGTTCTTATCAGTCTGTATCAGTTGTGTAACAGCAGGATACAGAAACTCATCTCAGCAGCTCAGAGATTTGGAACGGACCCACATGTTCTGTGCGAGAAATACAGCCAGAAGTCTCAGTGCTTGAAGGACAGGAAGGGCTAACTATTAATCTGGGGTTGAGTCACAAATGGCACCCTATTCCCTATGCAATGCACTACTTTTGAGCTCTGGTCAAAAGTAGTGCACTATACAGGGAATATGGTCCCATTTAGGATGCAGCCTAGGTCCTGTATGATGACAGATGGAAATGGTGATATGCAAGATCCAATCTGATCGGTAATTACATCTCCCTGTATGTATTTCAGGAGCAGCCGTCCCCGTTAATCGAAAAATCTGTATTGGCCTTCAGGGCCCCTCTCGGCCTGAGACAGTAGAGGGAATGTGTCATTTTTGTTGTGGTCCCGGACAGGCACACCTGATTCTACTTGTCAACTAATCGTCAAGCCTTTGAGAAGTTGAATCAGATGTTTTTGTCGGGGGCTACAACTAAAATGTGTGCTGTCGGGGGTACTCGAGGACCGGAGTTTGGAAACACTGGCAAAGGAGATCCCTTTTTGGTTCCAGGTAGAACCCTTTCTTTCCCCTTCTGTGGAAAGGGTTATTTTAGTCGTTATTGTTATTCGTTATTCACTGTATTTATTTATCGTGTCACTATTTCTATAAAAATAATATATATATATATTATCTTTAACTCTGTATTGTTGGAAAATGAAATCAATTTTTATTTGTCATATGCGCCAAATACAACAGGTCTAGTAGACCTTACCGTAAATGTATTATTATAAAAAAAAGAATATTAAAAACATACAATATACTTGTAGTGAAGACGGTCAACAACTACATCACATTAGTCATCAAACAGACTCACATCCAGAGCGACCCACAGAAGCAACCAGGGTCAACGCCCTGCTTAAGGTCACATCGACAGATCTCCCACAAGGTCAAAAACGGGGACCCGAACCAGCGATCCATCAGCCACCGGCCCTCCAAGACCCCCCCACAGTTCCCCAAGAGCTGCCCCTCAACCATCCGAGACCCCCCACAGACCCCCAATAACCAAGAAAATGAACAAAAGACAAAAAAGACAAAGGAAAACAGAAAAGAACAATGCAGAAAACAACCTGAACCTGAGACCAGAAACAGGCTACCTGAGGGCAATACCAAAACAAATGGTCTATTGACTTTGTATCCTCATAACAAAATCTGCAGAGCTTCAATGATTGTATGCCCCAAATATTCAACATTTTGCCGGTGGCAAGAATTCTATATAATAATTTTGTCTGGAAAGACTTAAATCTTGCGTCGTTTTATATATCAACTCATACACCCTGTACCATGGAATCGGTACGTCAAAAATCTCTTCCCAACTATTTTGAAATATGTAGGGCCGTGAAATGTTTACATACAAGCCCTTAACCAACAATGCGGTTATGAAAAATAAGAGTTCAGAAAATATTTACTAAATAAACTAAAGTCCAAAAATAATAGGGCAACAATAAAATAACGATACAGGGGGTACCGGTACCAAGTCAATGTGCGTGGATACAGGTTAGTCAAGGTAATATGTACATGTAGGTAGGTATAAAGTGACTATGCATAGATAATAAACAACCTCTCACTCAGCATCAACAAAACAAAGGAGATGATCGTGGACTTCAGGAAACAGCAGAGGGAGCACCCCCCTATCCACATCGAAGGGACAGCAGTGGAGAAGGTGGAAAGTTTTAAGTTCCTTGGCGTACACATCACAGGCAAACTGAAATGGTCCACCCACACAGACAGTGTGGTGAAGAAGGCGCAACAGCGCCTCTTCAACCTCAGGAAGCAGAAGAAATTTGGCTTGTCACCCAAAACCCTGACAAACTTTTACAGATGCACAATCGAGAGCATCCTGTCAGGCTGTATCACAGCCTGGTACGGCAACTGCACCGCCCTCAACCGCAAGGCTCTCCAGAGGGTGGTGTGGTCTGCACAACGCATCACCGGGGGCAAACTACCTGCCCTCCATGATACCTACAGCACCCGATGTCACAGGAAGGCCAAAAAGATAATCAAGGACAACAACCACCCGAGCCACTGCCTGTTCACCCCGCTTCCATCCAGAAGGTGAGGTCAGTATAGGTGCATCAAAGCTGGGACCGAGAGACTGAAAAACAGCTTCTATCTCAAGGCCATCAGACTGTTAAACAGCAATCACTAACTCAGAGAGGCTGCTGCCTACATGGAGACCCAATCACTGGTCACTTTAACAAATTGATCACTAGTCACTTTAACAATGCCACTTTAAATAATGCCACTTTAATAATGTTTACATATCTTACACTACTCATATCATATGTATCTACTGTATTTTATACATCTATTGCACCTGGCCTATGGCCGACTCATCCATATATTTATATGTACATATTCTCATTCACCCTTTTAGATTTGTGTGTATTAGGAAGTTGTTGGGGAATTGTTAGATTACTTGTTAGATTACTTGTTGTTCTACAAGGAACTGATAAGGGTTCTACCTGGAACAAAAAGGATTCTACCTGGAACCAAAAATAGTTATTCAAAGGGTTCTCCTATGGCAGGGTACCCCAACTGGCGGGCCCGCAGGCAGAATGTGGCCCGCGGATGATTTTTTTCACGCACGACAGTATCTAGGGTTTACTGAGAATTGTGCGAGAAACAAAAAAACATCCAGTCAGGAGCAGTCCTGTGGCCGAAAACAGCTTGTTGATGAGAGAGGTCGAAGGAGAATGGCAAGAATCGTGCAAGCTAACAGGCGGCCCACAAAGAAGCAAATAACAGTGCAGTACAACAGTGGTGTGCAGAACGGCATCTCGGAACACACAACATGTCGGTCCTTGTCACGGATGGGCTGTTGCAGCAGACGACCAGAACCGGGTTCCACGCCTATCAGCTAAAAACAAAAACAAGCAGCTCCAGTGGGCCCGGTATCACCAACACTGGACAATTGAGGAGTGTGAAAACATTGCCTGGTCCGATGAATCCCGGTTCCTGTTGCTTCATTCAGAAGGCAGAGTCAGAATTTGGCATAAACCCAATCCTGCCCTGTCAACGGTCCAGGCTGGTAGCGTTTGTGTAATTGTGTGGGGAATGTTTTCCTGGCACACGTTAGGTCCCTTGATACCAACTGAGCAACGTTTGAACGCCACAGCATATCTGAACATTGTTGCTGACCAGGTGCATCCCTTAATGGCTACAGTTTACAAAGCATGTTTTGTCTCAGAATGGTTCCAGGAACATGACCGTGTGTTCAGTTTACTTGAGTGGCCTGCGCAGTCCCCAGACCTCCAACCCAATAGAGTATCTTTGGGATGAGATGGAACGGGCTGTTCGCAGCATGAATGTACCGCCGTCCAATCTGCAGCAACTGCATGATGCCATCATGTCAGCATAGACCAACATCCCTGTGGAACGTTTCCGACACCTTGTCGAATCCATGCCCTGAATAATTGAGGCTGTTCTGGAGGCAAAGGGGGGTCCAACCCGGTACTAGATGGGTGTACCTAATAAACTGGCCATTGAGTGTATGCGATCATATACAAATGCAAGCAAGGTTTGAAATGATTATATTTGATGTCTGTTTGGGCTTCTTACAGTCAATTTGCAGTCTACAAATTATTTGTAATTATGTTCCGGCCCCCTGACCATCCTCTCAAGAAAAAACGGTCCGCAGCTGAATCCAGTTGATGATCCCTGCCCTATGGGGTCAGCTGAAGAACCTTTTAAGGTTCTAGATAGCACCTTTTATTCTCAGAGTGTAGGTAGGGAATAATATGGTGCCATTTTGGGATGCAGCCTGAGTCTCATATTCCCCCCATCATCACCTCTGACTGAACTAGAAGCAGTGCTAATAATGATGAGTACTGCCTGCGTAGTGCTCACACACTCGCTCCACATTCGTTGCGCCCCTCTCGCTGGACTGGCATCAGCACAAAACGTTCTCACAGAGACACTCCATATTCCTGAGACTGTGTCAACCCCTGCATGTTTTGTATCTGACCCGACCTCTGCCCTGTGTGTGCAGCATAACAGAGAGGGTAATAATAAAAAAACGGGTGTTTGCTTGAGTGTAATATCCAAACGTCACCCATTTCCATTTGTCACCTGCGTTAACAGAATGTTCTTTGGCACAGACATATAGGACATCAACAAACATGCGCATCTATGCACAACAACCCCGCAGAACTCATTATTTGAGTGTACCAACCTGGTCATTTCAACACTAACACAATTTGTTTAATGTCCTGGGCATGACACTGAGAAAACCTGGATATTGGGAGAAGAAATTTACTGATTACTGTGAGTCAAATCAATATGTAAGCCTAGTGCAAGGCCAGCCTGACAAAATTAGCAGTTTGCTGTGTGTAGTTAATGTGGTATGCTGGCTGCTGCCGACATGGAGACTCCATGTCTTTATAAGGAACCAAGCTGCACTTTTGTGTCAGAGTGACAGTATTAATAAGAAGCAGGGACAAAATGACCTTCAGTGACTCATCACAGAAACAAAACAGTGTTGTCAGACAAAAAAAAAAACGTACTTTCTGCCTGCACAACACACAGGACAACAATCAGCAGGCCAAAAATAACTAGATAAAAAATACACATTAAACACACGTGGTGGAATAATCGAAATACAGATTGTCTCTACAAAAGCTTCTGTGCTGGATGAAAAAGAGGTCCCCTTTTCAGAGAGAAACACAGCATTTCTCGAATACGGCACTTGTTGCCCTGGTTACACTTATCTCCCGGTAGGATATTTGAATCTCTGGGAAGAGATCGGTTCTCAAAGTTTCCCTTGCTCCATGGCCGGCGTAGGAACCCCAACAATGGCTGATTTTGTCAGCAACAAAAGCCAAATAAAACCCCAGCTGGACCACCGCTCGCAAGGCAAAATACACACATCATTTAGCGGCACGCTGGGCAAATAGAAAAGAGGGTAACTGAGAACTTTATAAAGTCTCACATGATTATATTATAAGTACTACTTTGAAATAAACCATTTTAAACGGAGAAAATACCGCTGTTTTAAAGTGCACACATCTTAAATGGGGAATGGGGAAAATCTATACTGAGAAAATGATGCTCTTGCTCCTTTTAGCCCCATCATAAATTGTTACTGAGCAGAGAGAAAAACAATGTTTGTGCTGATGCACCAGTGGACTCAGCAGCAGGGTTCCCATTGTCATTTCTGAATTAATATGCATCTCAATGGATGCTTTGAATATAACTGTGGGTACCAAAAATATCCCCCAAAATAGAACCCTATCACATTTTCCCTAATCACAAACACAATTTAAATGCATACGGTGAATTTGAACAGTTAAAACACAGTAATTACTGTTGACTTTTGTAAGCATGAGGAAGATCTCTCTCACCAGTCTCGAGTGTTGTGTTGCACTGCCATGTGTCCGAGGTGAGGGGCTTCCAGCAGGACTCCCACAGAGACAGGTAGTACTGGTTATCCGCCGTTACCCACGCGGGGCTCAACACAGCCCCGACATCCAGACAGAGCGCGAGGAAGACGCACACCAAGCCCACCAACTTCAGGGGCGTCAACGCCGACACGCGCACTTCCTCAATTCCACTCCCGGATGAAGCCATGGATGGTGGATGGGGTGCTAAACAAAAGTATCTTTCTCCGAGGATCGTGGGTTTGCGGTTGGGTCGCAAACCAAGAATTTTGGGATTATCCCCCGCGGTATGGAGAGTGGGCAGCCTCTGCGCGTCAGGGACGCTGCTGCAGCCGTACCACAACTGCTGATGTGACTGCACTGCACATTGCTGAAATATCACAGAGCGGCACCTGCAGGGTCACCCCCCCCCCTCCCGTTTTCTCTCACTCTTTCTCCCTCCCTTTCTCTCACTCTCTCTCCCTTTCTCTCAGAAGGAAACAGGGGGTATGTCATCTTATTTTTTTATAATTGAACCTAACCGATTCTTATTTCTTCAAGGAAGTATCCAGTAATTCGGTATTATATATATATATATATATATATTTATATAGGGGGAAAAGTCTGTCCCACTCCTACACACATTTGAAACTTTGAGGCAATTAAGGCCAGGCACCACACCCTAACAAGGTAATTTTCCTTTAGCCTAATCCTATCACAATCAACTTTTACCAGTTGAATATAGATACACATATAGCTTTTTTGGTATTGCAATTATTCAGAAATATTGTATTAAAATATACAAATTAGGCGATAATTCATAAAATATACTCATATTTGCATATCATGCAAATACAATTATGCTCATATTTGCATATTATGCAAACGAAAAATTCTAGACACTGGATGAAGTCAGTCTAAATATTTTATTCTATTTTGTTAAAACACTCCAAGACCGGATTTATACATAGCAGATTGTGGATAAATACACGTTCATGTTTCTATATCTGTAAAATACTAAAAGGCCTACCTAAAATCAATTTTTTGTCAACAACAAAAAAATGAATAAATTGTCTAAAAATTGTATGCCATATCAACAATTCCCGATGTATAAGTCTGGAGAAAAAGTCTAAGGATACCCACACAACATTTGGTGAATGCAGATGCTTCTGAGGCTGAGAAAAATTTGTTGGAGTGTGTGTGGGAAGAGTCTGACTTTCGGGAAATGGCAGTTAAAGACAACTACACTGAATTTAGACTGCCAAAAGCCTAACACTTTTTTAGCCCCAATCACCATCTCTTCAAAGTTACTACAGTTGGTAACATTCTCTATGAAATGGGCTTTAATATGGTGATTCGATGTAGTGAGCTTTGAAGTTAAGGATATGTCCATTTAAAAGTGGTTAGAATTAATGACATTTTGATGGCGTAGTATGATAAACTAACGGAAATATACATTTTCAGCAACTTTTTGAAAAAAATACTGGCCCAACGCTCTAACCGCTAGGCTAACCTGCCGCACCATTCAATGAACATGGGGGTTTTCTGACGAGTGAAATTATTTCATATGATTCATGGTTAATTTCACTCCCATGTAGGCTGTTAGACCTATAGGTGATGTGTTAAGTGTTCATTTTAATCTACAGTCTAATGTGATCATAGACTGGAGTTTGATTAGACATTTTGAATTTCATATTTTGTGACAAGTTAAAAAGAAACATCCCAAAATTCCTTGGTTTCTCCTAAGCTTGTATGCTGCATACGCATGCATGATACATCCCATATCAAACTGAGTTAGTGGCTTGCTCTTCAACCGATCGCTGCCCGCACCTGCCCCCCCCCCCCCCCCCCCCCCCAGCATCACTACTCTAGACGGTTCTGATTTAGAATACGTGGACAGCTACAAATACCTAGGTGTCTGGTTAGACTGTAAACTCTCCTTCCAGACTCACATTAAACATCTACAATCCAAAATTAAATCTAGAATTGGCTTCCTAATTTGCAACAAAGCATCCTTCACTCATGCTGCCAAACATCCCCTCGTAAAACTGACCATCCTACCGATCCTTGACTTCGGCGATGTCATTTACAAAATAGCCTCCAATACCCTACTCATCAAACTGGATGTAGTCTATCACAGTGCCATCCGTTTTATCACCAAAGCCCCATATACTACCCACCACCGCGACCTCTATGCTCTCGTTGGCTGGCCCTCGCTACATATTCGTCGCCAAACCCACTGGCTACAGGTCATCTATAAGTCTCTGCTAGGTAAAGCCCCGCCTTATCTCAGCTCACTGGTCACCATAGCAACACCCATCCATAGCACGAGCTCCAGCAGGTATATTTCACTGGTCAGCCCCAAAGCCAATTCCTCCTTTGGCTGCCTTTCCTTCCAGTTCTCTGCTGCTAATGACTGGAACAAATTGCAAAAATCACTGAAGCTGGAGACTCATATATCCCTCACTAACTTTAAACATCAGCTGTCAGAGCAGCTTACAGATCATTGCACCTGTACATAGCCCACATGTAAATAGCCCATACAACTACCTCATCCCCATATTGTTATTATTTGTTTTTGCTCATTTGCACCCCAGTAGCTCTGCTTGCACATTCATCTTCTGCACATCCATCACTCCAGTGTTTAATTGCTAAATTGTAATTACTTCGCCACTACGGCCTATTTATTGCCTTACCTCCCTAATCTTACCTCATTTGCACACACTGTGTATAGATTGTTCTATTGTGTTATTGACTGTACGTTTGTTTATTCCATGTGTAACTCTGTGTTGTTGTTTGTGTCTCACTGCTTTGCTTTATCTTGGCCAGGTCGCAGTTGTGAATGAGAACTTGTTCTCAACTGGCCTACCTGGTTAAATAAAAAATAATAAATAAATAAATAAATAAAAAAGCCCCTAGCTGTACCTCTACTGCAATTAAAATGCATATGGGTATTGTTTTTAGGCCACAAAACGTTTCAACCAATACAACCGAAGTGGAAAAATGACTCGACAACAAAGAGGAGTTTATGTCGCTCTACATTTGGGTCATAGCCAGATAATAGGGTTTCAACCATCAAAGATAAAGCAGAAGTGTGCATCGGTGGAAAAAGTACTCAATTGTGATACTTGAGTAAAAGTATAGATACCTTAATAGAAAGTTACTCAAGTAAAAGTGAAAGTCACCAAGTAAAATACTACTTGAGTAAAAGTCTAAAAGTATCTGGTTTTAAATGTACTTAAATACAGTGATGGAAAAAGTAGGCCTACCTGTCATACTTGAGTAAAAGTAAAAAGTAAATGCTATACATCAAATTCCTTATTTTAAGCAAACCAGGCAGCGCAATTTGTCATTTTTATTTATTTACGGACAGCCAGGGGCACACTCCAACACTCCAACACTATTTACAAAAAAACTCAGTATTTGTATTTAGTGAGTCCGTGTGTGTGCGTGTGTGTGTTCCTGCATCCGTGTGTGCATTTGTGTGTTTTAGGACTGTAGGACGACTGTGCCTCATGGCAAAGTCTTTCTACATAATCACTGATGATTACAGATTCTAATCAAAGAGGCTCTCAGGGGAACAAGAAGGCACCAAGTGGATCATCACACACTAACACAACGCCCCCTGAGCCATAACAACACAATACATCAATCACATCACACACACACACACACACACACACACACACACACACACACACACACACACACACACACACACACACACACACACACACACACACACACACACACACACACACACACACACACACACACACACATACATTGTGTACATTGCAGCAAATTTGCCAATAAGCCTGAGCAAGATCCAAATCTACAATTGTGTGTGAATCAGTAAGTTGTGTAAAGTACTTAAAAATATTTTTACTTAAGTACTACTTCAGTTTTTTGGGGGGGTATCTGTACTTTACTACGTATATTTTTCACAATTTTTACTTTTACTCCACTACATTCCTAAATAAAATAATGTACTTTTTACTCCTTACATTTTCCCTGACACCCAAAAGTACTCATTACATTTTGAATGCTTAGCAGGGCAGGACAATTGTCTAATTCACACACTTATCAAGAGAACATCCCTTGTCATCCCTACTGCCTGTGACCTGTCACTCACTAAACACAAATGCTTATTTTGTAAATTGTGTCTGAGTGTTGAACTGTGACCCCGTAAAATTAAAAAAAACAAGAAAAGTGTGTCGTCTGGTTTGCTCAATATAAGACATTTTAAATTATTTCTACTTTTCCTTTTGATACTTAAGTACATTTAAAACCAAATACTTTATTATTTTACCCAAGTAGTAATTTACTGGGTGACTTTTACTTGAGTCATTTTCTTTTAAGGTGTCTTTACTTTTACTCAAGTATGAAAATCGGGTACTTTTCCCACCACTGGAATGAGTCCACCATCTAAGCCATGTATACCAAGACATCTGAACCTCTTGATCAGCTGGTGTTGTAGTCCTACTAAGTGGATGGTGTTCTACTAAGGATGCTACAACTACACTGCCTCCATCGTCTGGGAAACATGCCTGGCCCAGCGCTCATCCCTATCTCTGGTTACTCATGTGACTCCTGGGCACGCCTCCAATGGCCTCAGGGAAGTGGCATCCTACTTCTGACACCAGTGCAGTGAGTTCAGGAGATCGGATTGAATAGGATTGAAACCCACAACCTTGGGTCTGTCAGTCATGCATCTAAGCTATTATGCCAGAGATTTACAATCAATATACAGTAAATGTGTTCGTCAATGGTGTTGTGCTATTGGATGTTATAATATTTTAGGGACCTTAACCCAGCGCCTAGTGATATCGCCAAGAGGTTCGAACCTCTTGGCATGACGGTTAAGGTGTTGGCTTGACAGTCACTGGATCTGGGTTTGAATCCCGGTCAGGGCTACCCCCTGATTTCACCAAATTGGTGTCAGAAGTGGGATGGCGCAAAGGCGGCCATCTGAGAGGCGTGTACACGAGAGGGACACAATCTCCCGAAGGAAGGGGGTAATGTAGTGACCTTAACCCAACACCTAGCGACCTCCTCAAGTGGTTTCGAACCTCTTGCATAATGGTTAAGGTATTGGCTTGACAGCCGTTGGACCTTGGGTCGAGTCCCGGTCAGGGCCAGCCCCTGAATTTGTCACAACACTGTCAACTCTGCAGGTTAATTGATTGATAGTCTGATGCTACTGTGTGATGAGACTAACAACCCATCCTAAATTGTACAGTGCTATCTATTATTTTATCGTTCAAGAGATCATTTAGATAATATGTCATTTCAGTACATTTTGTTAAATGACAAAATTCTTAGCCCTGGCCTAGACTATGGTGAACTAAGTACCAGAGCAAGTACAGACTGCAGTAATTACATTGGAACCTAAAGACCAAACTCCATGCATTGATTGCTATTGACTCAGGAGTCAACGCCTTTGACAGGCAACGTTTCCTTGTGCATTTAATCATTACCAAAATGTGGTCCACATTTTAGCTTACACAGTCTCCTTCATTCTTGCCGCACACTCCCAACGACATAACGTGAAACAAATAATGATATTGTGTAGAAATAGCACGTAGCCGTCTAGGGATTTGATGCCAGTCACCTGACTGTCCCTTTAAAATGGAAAAAAGAAAAAAAACCGCCTATCCAACAGGCTTTTACGCGTGCGTAGAAACATTTTGGCCATTGAGCCGTTAGTGGAGCTTAGAGCGCATTCGGGAAGGAAACAGGTAAATAAAGTTAAACGATTTACCATTTTCGTTTAAAAAAAGAAATGCTTTGAATCTTACGTGTGTTCTTGAAGCGGTTAGCGAAAACCTTTTGCTCGTTGGAACGATAGGGGAGTCGCTCCTTAGCCTACAATGTAGCAAATCAAGCGAAATGGTTACAAATCATCCGATTGCCAGCGAGCTAAACGTCAGCCAGCTTCAAATCACAGATGTCGTCCATCTCACCGTTCACACACACACACAGGCAGCTGTGATTAAATATCGCCGAAGACGAAAGCAGTTTTTTGTTGTTCTAATAACGGTTTCGCAATTCACATCCCGTGTCGCTTTTTGAGGAGATGGGAAGGAACAGGGCGGGCGGCGCTTTGTGTGTTACATATCTGCTGCTGTTCTATTTCGGACGTAGCGGTAACATTCCCGTATAACCCTGGTCAGCGTTCGGTCATTCAGTTTTTAGCTGGCCACGGATGCCTGGAATTCACAGTACACTGTGTGTGTGTGTGTGTGACGGCCATTTCCGTTGATACGTCTGTCGGGAGTTGGAGGAATAACAGGATTACGCGAACTCCGATGCTCTGTGGGGAAAGTAACGTCAGCCTAAAACACTGTGGCAATTATGAGAATAGGCCTACTTTATAGTTCGTATATGTTGAATGCTTTTAAATGTCTGAATCAGCTGTTTAAAAAAAAAAAATTATGACTAGGACTACTATTGTCCTGTTTCCTCTCATTGACTTTGTCCCAGTTAAAAACATGCTGACTGTTTGTGGTGAATGTTTTTTTTTCTGCCAACAGGCACCATCACCCACCCCAAACAGACCAGCAGGAATCATGGGGAGTGGTACGTTTTGTTCTCCAGGCTGATCAGAGGCCTTCGGCATGTACATTTATGTAAATGCACTACCGGCAAGGCTGGTCCTTGTTTAAACAACTACTCAACACTGTGGTTTGTCCAGGAAAATACAAATGTTAGCCGACTCTCCCTCCTGTGAGTCTAATCACATGTTTTTACACACAATATGGTTCCTGTCCATGGAGTCCCAAATCAGTCCAACAGAGGGCCGCTCTGTGCCCCTCTCTTGATTCCCAGAGTTAGTTTCACTTATACTGGCCAGGATTGGTCCGTCCTAATCAAAGAAGCTTTTGTTTTACACAGAAATGCAGTTAGTAGGCAGCTCCCTCTTTTTCCACTAGCTTTGTTTCATCCTCTGCCTCTTTTTCTCTCTTTTTCTCTCTCCCGCCTTTCTTTTTGTCCTCTGTTCTCTCCCTACCATTTTTGAAATATTCATCACTTTTTCTCTTTCTTCCTCCCCTTCTTTCTCGCTCTTTTCTCTTCCCTCCATCTCTCTCTCTCTCTCTCTCTCTCGCTGACAGTGTTCCTGCCGTCGGACCTGGCCAACTCAGTGTTGAGCCGGCAGCGCAGGGACAACAGCTACCTGCTAGAGGAGATCCGGCAGGGCAACATCCAGAGAGAGTGCAGGGAGGAGATCTGCACCTACGAGGAGGCCCGGGAGGCCTTTGAGAACGACGAGAAAACTGTGAGTGAGACGCGCACGCAACACACGTACGTGCGCAACCAGGGTTGGGGTCAATTCCATTTCAATTCGGTCTTAATTAGGACGTAAACTGAAATTCATATTCCTTGTTTGAAATTTGTTTTAATGTTTCTTATATGGGAAGCATTGAGGAAAATGTTACCTCCTTTGTTTGTTTACTTACTGAATTGAAATAGAATTGACCCCAACCTTGTACGCAACACTTGCTCACACGGATGCACACACAATGCTCTTTGTCTCGCTATTGCTCCCTGATTGACACACACGCACTCGATAACAAAAACACTTGTAATCCTACTCCGAGCGTGCTGGCCTGTGGAATGTTCCTGCTTTTCAGGAAGTGATGATAATCAGCAGGAAGGGTAGCTGACTCTCAGAGAGTTCTGCTAAGTAGGGAGAGGGTCATTGCTGCAACTATTGTTGTCAGGACAGGGAATGCACAGTCCGTCCCACAGAGGGATGTGCAGCAGGCACGTGTGGACAGCTTTGTGTTTTTGTTTTGTATGCGTGTGTGCTTTCTGGAGTATGACATTCAGAATGCTGCAAATGGCATTTGTAGATTTAACATGTTACTTGAAATGCCCAGGACTTGATAATTCTGCCCAGTAATTGGTCTGATGTAGCTCTCTGATTGGCTGCAGCAACGGTTCTGGGAGGAGTATGTGCGGGAGAGCAACCCAAGTGGCGGGCTGCAGTCGGTGGTTGGCGGAGTCCACTCCCTCTACCTGATCCTCCCTTTGCTCCTGGTGCTCCTCCTCATCGCAGCAGTGGCCATCACTGTGTGGCGCTGCCACTCCCGTAAGCGCTCGGAGCGCAGCCCCGCCCTGGGGGGCTCCCACCGGGACCCCACCCTATCGGTGGTCTCCATGGACCAGTGGGGACGGGACTTCCACGACCACTCCGAGCTCAGCGTCCACAGCAGCCCCGCCTACCCGGGCTCCGAGGTCACGTCTGCGAGGGGAAGCAGGGGAGAGCCACCGCCGTCTTACGAGGAGGCGGTTGGCCACACGGATGTGCACATAGAGACAGAGCCGCCGCCTCAGTATGAGGACATCATTGGCCATGGGAAGTGAAGTAACCCCCCCCCCCCCCCCGCCCTGTCTTACCCGACGCCCCACCAGCTCCCCTCCTCTCTCTCTCCAGCCCCCATCCAGCTATATCGTCCTCCTGGGCTCAGCCTACACCTCGCCTCCCTTTAACTGTTACTACACTAACGGTGAGTGCTGGATGCAATAACGTCGACGCTTGCACTGACCATCGGATAGGAGTTGAGTGATAGCAGAGACGATACCAAATGTTTGATCTCACAAAACCAAAATGTAATTATTATTTTTTTAGCTTCCTCCATACTACCATAGATTTGTTACGACTACCCTGGAGGTTTGGGGCTCGCAAATGAACGGTGCATGACCATTGCGTGGCGTAAAAGGAAAA